>NC_137889.1:21818643-22138185 GCF_963455335.1 Martes martes | reverse complement strand
GAACAGAGAGCAGGATGTGGGGCTCAATCCCAGGACCATGGGATCATGACCTGAGCTGAAGGCAGAGGCTTAACCCACTGAGCCACTCAGGTGGCCCCGAGAAGTAAAAATTTTTTTAAAGCTTTAATTTATTGGAGAGAGAGAGAGAGAACATGAGCAAGGAAAGGGAAACTCCCTGCTGAGCAAGGAGCCCAATGTAGGACTCGATACCAGGACTCCGGGGTCATGAAGTGAGCTGAAGGCAGACGCTTAACTGACTGAGCCACCAGGCACCCTGAGAAGTAAAATTTATTGTGTTAAGCCACCAATATTTTGGGGTTTTTCTGTTATGGCAACTAGTAAGTGTTTCCTTACCCTATATATATATATATATATATATATATATATATATATATATATATATAAAATCATTTAACATCAGCATTATTTTCTTAAAAGATTTATTAATTTATTTGGGAGAGAGAATCTAAAGCAGGTTCTGCACTGAGCGTGGAGCCAGAAGTGGGGTTCGATCTCACAACCCTGAGATTACGCACGAACAGAGCTGAAACCAAGAGTTGGCTCCTTAGCATCTGAGCCACCCAGGTGCCCCTAGCATGAGCTTTAAATTAACCACCCAGAAGAGACATATAGAAAATATGAAATAAAACAATGGGATTTTGAGGTGAGGAATACTTTTAGATGATCCCATTTTTCTGTTGTCTCATTGGCTCTTTCGTTCTGTATTTGGAAGATATAATCTGGAGAGGTGAGAATCACACTCTCTCTTCTGGACCACAGCAGTCCAGCTGATATACTCATCTATATTTTCACTATGACCATGAATATAACATATAATCTTGGGTGAAGACAGAAAGCCAGTATGTTGTTGGTGGATCAGGAGGAGACACTGGCTGACTAGAATGAGAAAGGATAAATTGCTGTCCCCTATAGCGTGTCTTCCTCCATTAGATTTAGGATGGAAGACTAGAGTTGAAAGGGATAGTTTGTTAAAATCATCATGAGCAACAAAATTTATATAAATAAAGTAAAACAAAGGGTGTCAAATATAATTACGTGTGTGAGGTAAGAGGAAACTGACCTAATTAGTCAGGGACATCCCTAGGGTGTTCCTTCCTGGATCTCTGCTTATATAAACCATCTGGTTAAAAATGTATTAAAAATAAGTGTGAGGAATAGCAATTTAGTGATAACATTGAGAATAATGGGTACAGAAAAAGTACTAACCTATTTTCTTACTGTCCAATCGGTGCACATGAAGGCTGTTTATGATGCACTGGCACCATTTTTTTTTTCCTGTTCATGTCCAGAAACCATTTTTTTCAAGTCTTGTCAGAAGTCTTTAGCCTATTAATGGCCTTACTCTGTTTGTAAAATGTGATCTCTTTCAATGCTGACCACACTTCTGCATTTGGTGGCTAATAAGTAGGGAGCATCTCTCATACACTTCTATAGAGTAAGAATTTAGAATTGCTTATTTCTTAAAGATTAAAAGCTAATAGGTAAGTCAAGGTGAATGACAATAAGTGTATTTGAACTCTGAAACTCAGATGTTAGGAATACCAAACTAACGTCTTATAAAAGAGCGAAGTGTCATGGAAAATTAGAAGGAAGAGAGAAAATAATTATTGGAGTTATTGAAATGAAAATAGGCAAATGGAATCACACTAGGATGACTTTCTGAAAGAGTTTCATATTTAAGAGTTAGAAGGGAGGTATTTTCCAGGTAGTAGGAAAGTACGCAGAACTGACTTAAATGCAGTCTGATATGTGGAGAGGTTAAGGGCATCAGTGATTATTACAGAAGGACACAAGAAGAATATCCTTCAAAACTAGGGAGTAGGAAAGGATGTCTTCATGCCTACCTGGGTGACTGAGAACCTAAACGTGGAACCTAAAAAACCTAAAAAAGAACCTTAAAAATGTGGGACAATTTGAGAATGTTACAGAAGTAAAGAAGTAAAGATGGCCAAAGATGCCCATGTCTTCGTTCCCCAAAGCTGTGACTGTGTGATATTACACGGCAAAGGGGAATTAATGTTGCAGATGGAATGAAGATGGCTGATCAGCTGACCTTAGAAAGGGGAGCTTATTCATATGAGCCCAACAGATCATAGGGGTGACTAAAGTAGATGAGGAGGTCAGAGGGAGGCAGCATAGGAACTCAGTCTGCCATTGCTGGCTTTGAAGATGGGGGGAGGGAGCCCTTCACTAAGCAATGCTGGCAGCCTCTGGAGGCTGGGAAAGGCAAAGAAATGGGTTTTCCTGCAGAGCCTCGCAAAAAGGAGAGCCTCCCTATCAACACCTTGATTTGAACACAGTGAGACTCATGATAGACTTTTGACTACAGTGCTGGGAAGTGATAACCATGTTGTTGTAAGCCACTGAGTTTGTGCTAATGTGGTATTCTCTGGGCTTCGAATAGCGACCAGTGTGTCCGCATTCCAGGACTTGCAGGTGCATCACTCCTGTCTCTGCCTCCAAGAACCCATTGGCTCCTTCCTGTGTCTCCTTTCCCTTTGTGTCGTTCTTATACCATCATTCGTTATTGGATTGGGGCCCAAACCAGAAAATCTAGGATGATCTCACATGCAGAGCTACCAGGAGAAAAAAAAATGATCCTATACTTCTTTTATTCTAAATTCTAAAAACACAAGGCATATTACTGGGAAGGTAACATCAAAATCCAGATAACAGTGGATTGGTCAGTTGGAAACATGCGTGCAAAACAAATAAATGAATAAATAAAAGACTTAAAAGGGGACCCGTTCTTTGGATATCAACTATGTTATAAATTTGTGCAACATATCAATTGATAATAATAAAAAAGACAGTGGAATGAAGGGAGAAGAAGGAGCTACCCAGTACAACCCTTGGGGGAGATTATTCCTCTTCCTAATCTAAAGGTGGTTCTTTTGTTTATGTCAGAAACGAGATTTTTTTTCTTATAATAGTTCAGAAAGATCACAATTGTTTATTGTAATTTTTAAAGTTTGCATGACAAGTGCCAAGTAATGGATATTTGGAAACATTTGAACTGAGACTTTCAATTTTGTAATTTGGTAAAAATCTCATGTTATCTCTAGTTTAGCGAGAAAAATAAGTAAACAAAGGGTTTAAGTCATACAAAATGTAGAAAAACTAAAACTGGAATCCAGGAAAACGGACTCCAAGTTATTCTGTCTTAGACCACACTGCTTTTTACAAAGTTTACCAGCATTTAACCCTGTTACTTCAAAAAGTAGATTTTTTTTTTTTTTTTTTTTGCATCTACAAAGTAAAAGTGCAATACTGTACAGAGCTTATCCTGAGCTCAACTTCAGGAGATCTTGTAATTCCTCTCTCTGTGAAGCAAGCACGTTGAGCTACTTTATATCCCTACACCTCACACCCCAGATCCCCTATTCTTCTATACTCCTTCTACCTCTATAGCAGAATTTTCCCAGACTCTAAAGTTTCAAGGAGAGCACTGACCTTCCAGGCAAGCATACCTGCCTCACCGACTCAGCCCATGACATGGTTGTATGTGTGTCTACACAGGGAGTGGATGGATTGCTGTGTAGCCAGTGCACTACATTAAGGGGGACAGGTCCTGGTGGGAGGCTGATGTAGTCTCATTTAATGTTGCTACTGTGTCTTATGTCTTTACTTTTTGCCTGGGTCTTAGAACATTCTATCTCTAGCTTCCTATCTATTCTCTTCTTCACTGGGTTTGACCCATTTCCTTGTTTTCATTTATGGTATAAACAAGTTTCTAACGACAGTGACACTCTGTTGCTACTACCTTAGGCAAAGATATTATGAAATTTGGGAAATTAGCTTAATTGTATCTTTTTTTTTTTTTTTATTATTATGGTATACTCACCTCAGTGATGTGACTATTCGTTAAAGCCAACTTGAAGTTATCTGGGATCAAAACACAGAAGAAGCCAAAGAAGTTCCAGTACATATTTCTCTCAATTTTTTACTCCCTTATTTCTGTGAACATGATTTTGATGGCCAAGGAGAGCTCCACTCTCAGCCCACTTTCCTCTCTGAGTAGAATGATCATTCTTCTCTGTCACTATCCAACTATCCTAACCTGGGGTTTGCCTTTATTCTCTTATTTTAGCATGGGTGCATGTTCTTCTTTCCACTTGTCCCCTTCTAAGGACCTCTTTCCTCATCCATTTGTCCAAAACAGAGAATACCTTCGTGCTCTCTGGAACTTTACTCCCATCCCAGCAATACCCCCTTTCCTACCCAGAATTTAACTTACAATACCTCTACCTCCCATTAAGAAATTCTGTAAGCCTCTAAGTTTCTATTCTTGCATTGACATTATGAAGTAAAAATATACATATATAGCTTCAGTTCGTCTCTGTAAAAGTCTAAGATAGTCTGTGGTAAGCTATGGGCTGATATAGCAGCAGGAGAAAAAGTTACACTTAATACTGTGGTAGAGCCATTTGTCACAGCATGGGGCTCAGGATCCTGAGGAGATGGGTATGAATATTCCTCCCAGAGTTTTGGTGGCAAGGATGGTCTGACAGCTGGGACTGATAGAGCAGGCTTCTAGCAATCATCTCTTTTATCACCGTTCCTTCAAATGAATGGATGGAATTTTAATCAGGTCCCCTGAGATAAATCAGCCTCTCAGACCACTTCCACATCAATATTTCCTAAGATCTCCTATCTTTCATCTACTACTAGTCAGAAAAATTCTTGGACCCAGCTGTAATCCATGGAGAAACTCATCTTTTGTCACCCAAGAGCAATCAAAAAGCCTTTTTCTTCTTCTTCCCTTTCTAGCCCGTTTCTGTTCTGCAGGTAAAAATTGGTGGAAAGAGAAGAGGGAAGAATAATATCTTTGTGGAAGGCCTCTGTTTTTGCTTTAGGGTCATTCCTAGGAAAACAGCACAAAATTAACTTTTGTTCACAGAAAACTTAACAAGAGGCTGTGGACTCTGAAAAACAACCTGAAGGTTTTCGAGGGGTAGGGGATGGAAGGTTGGGTGAGCCTGGTGGTGGGTATTATGGAGGGCACATATTGCATGGAGCACTGGGTGTGGTGCATAAACAATGAATTCTGGAACACTGAAAAGAAATAAAAAAAAATAAAAATTTAAATAAAATTCAAAATTTAGAACAAATATGGACCAAAAAAGGACATTTTTTGAGTTCTAGAATTAGATTAAAAAATAGAGATACAGAACAAAGCATAGGTTATGTCACATTACAGATGTGATACTGCAAACGCGGTGGAGAAGGGCCCTTCTCTGCAGACGCCATCTTAGGTGTGGTTCCCCCTTACACTGCCTCCGGGCCGCCAGCAAGCTGCAGGGCAACAAGCTGTGTGAGGTGGCTTCTGTGGGTTCGTCGACTTGAGGATTTCCCGGACTCTGCTGGGTAGAATGGACACGAGAACACTAACAAACAGGCTCAGATTCTCTGCCCCCCAGAACAAAGGTGGGACCCATAGCTTTTAGCGAGAGCTGTACCACTTCTGTTTAACAGAAGGTACAGGAGAGCAGAGGAGTAGCCAACCGTGGTGACTTCAGCTGCCGTAGCAAACCTTACTCGGTAGAGCAACCTGCCTCAGCAGACGGCAATAACTATTTTCTATCATATTGTCATCAGTTTTCTTCCAAGAGGCAGTTTATAGTTAAAAAAAAACTTTGAGATGGTGGCCAACTTTCCATGGATTTTCTCTGTAGATCCTATTTCTAATTAAGAAATTATTCTCTCTGCAGGGGGCAAATTTTGCTAGATAGAAAATATCATCGATTCTCTCTGTTTTTTGTATTAAAGCATATAAATATTTCACAGGCACTGTATTTTTTTTTTTTTTTTTTTGCCTCACTTCAGAGTACCTTTCTTCTGTAAACATTTTTGCAAGACAAAAATAATAGGTTTCTATTTATGGTACTCTTGAATGTTTTGTGAACTTTAGATTATGGGGCTTCTCATTTCATTCCAGTGCAGAACTGAATGTAAATGCATCCAATTATAAAAAGGAGCACCATTAAAATACTCTTCCCACATGTTGAAATATTCTTAAGCATACATATAATTTCAGAATTATATCTTTTACACCAAGCTTTCATTAATTAATTTGTTTAGTTCCACCCGTGCTCTTGCTGGGTTTACTTTCAATATCTTCCTGTTAGCAACCCCTGTTTCCAGGACACTTAGGCATTTATTGATATTTTTTATCTCTCTCTTTTTTTACAATAGCATTCATAATGTCCAAAATTGCACCTTTGACAAGGGGAACCCTAAGTTATGTTATGAGGAATACATCTTAAAAATGTAGAATCCTTCTAAATTATGAGGGAACAGTGTGATAAATTCTGGAAAACTTTCCCAGAGATCAGAATAAGTAAGATCATTTCCTTTCCGCCCTCTTTCCATACACATTTAAGATGGGTCCCAAACAGAATTAATGAGTTATTCGTTAAAACTCCAATAATCTCCCACAGATCACCCTGATCACCCAGATCACCCAACTCCTGCATTGATGAAAAAAACTCCTAAAAGCTCTGGTTGTCAAGATATTTAGCCTCTTACAAGATTTGGACAAAAGTAGACAAATATGTGGACATCGCTTTTTTTTTTTTTTAAAGATTTTATTTATTTATCTGACAGAGAGAGAGAGAGATCACAAGTAGACAGAGAGGCAGGCGGGGGTGGGGGAGAAGGAGGCTCCCCACTGAGCAGAGAGCCTGATGTGGGGCTCAATCCCAGAACGCTGAGATCATGACCTGAGCCAAAGGCAGAGACTTAACCCACTGAGCCACCCAGGTGCCCTAGACAAGGCTTTTTAATGGGAAAAAAAAGTGTAGGTAGATCCATCACTGACACTGGATAGGGAAACTTTTGCTCTGACCTAAAGCAAATTGACTATTGAAGAGAATGTTAGCTTGGATTCATGATAGTATGGCAGAAAATTAAATGGATGAAAGAGAGTATAAATCAGCATAAACAACTAAAATGAAAAAAGAAAAAAAGGATTTGAATTTGATCTCTGGGTACCCCGTATGAGTTTGATGGAAGAAAAACTGTTAAGTATGACAGGCATCCCAGTTACAATCAATACTGTCACTGATCAACTTAGGTATCAGGAGAGTGTGGAGAGGTGATGGATGCCCTAAAATGATTTCATTGAACCTGTGAAGTTTGATATTGTCCCAAGCAATGGGGAAGTATTGTTTATATTATACTTAGAGGGGCTCAGATAAAACGTACTTAGCCTAGACTGTTAGAAGTGAGGAACCATGAGAGGCTATGGACTCCAGGAAACAAATGAAGGGTTTTAGAACAGAAGGGGGTGGTGGAATGGGTGAGCCGGTGATGGTATTAAGGGGGGCACGGATTGCATGGAGCACTGGGTGTTATACGCAAACAATGACTCATGGAACACTATATCAGAAACTAATGATGAACTGTATGGTGACTAACATAACACAACAACAACAACAAAGAAGTGAGGAAGTGAGGGTCAGAGGCTTGGCTGATACTGATCCTTCCAAGGCACAGACACAAACAGGACTGAGCCTTTGATACAACAGCTGCTCCTGAGGGACTGTTGGGCCTAGAGAGCTCTCTGGTGGTAAGTGGGATGGGAATTTGGGAAGCCTATTGTTTCCCTAAACGCTATTTGAGTCTTGAAAACCTAATTTTTTTCTCCCTTTAGTTATGCTAATATTTTACTTGTAAGTAAGATTCAGAGTAACAGCCCACAACCTGCAAATTTTATGAGATTTGAGAATGCTATCTTTTTCTTTAAAGTGGCTACTGAAAGCATTGATGTTTACCTGACTGGTTTGAATGATATGGAATCATTTTCCTCCCTCTGTAAGTTGGAAAACATGTTTCCTTAACTCTTATAATTGAAAAATCTTGCATTATTTAATGTTTTCTTAGATTTTTTTTGAGTCATCAGCTCCTTTTCATATATATATATATATATATATATATATATATATATATATATATATTTTAAAATTTATCTATATTGTTTTCTTATTTCCCTAGTATCCTTGACTGCTTTATAAGGTTTTATGTATAATTTATACAGTCTAGTTTTTTGTTTTTTGTTTTGTTTTCCTTTGTTTTAGTTTTAGGGTTAAAGGAGGTTTTTTGCTTGTTTGTTTGTTTGTTTGTTTGTTTTACTATGGCCAGTTCCTTCAGAAAGAACCCTTTCATTGTCTCTAAATAATCAAAGCTCAGTTTTAAATTTCTTCTAATTTGTTTCTGAACTTTACTCCTTTCCTTTAAAAGTCGATCCAGAACTTTCTCAAATTTCTTGCCAGAATGAGTGGCTTCTCTCTTTCTAGGTTCTTCTGCTCAGTTTTTTAATATCATCCTTCAAGTCATCTTTCACTTGCCTATGTTTCTGCCTATTTTCCTACATGGCCTGATAGAGATTAATTAAGATATACATCACAGCCACTTCACTGGGGCAGATCATCACCATTTATGTACCGGAAAATATAATTTATCTCCCCATCGACTCTCCCATTATCCGGGGGAGCAATTTGGCTCCTCCCCCATTATACAGAGGTGAAAAGTCTTAGAGCAAACGAAAATATAAACTACAGGAGAAAGAAAGGAAATAGATAAACTGCTAAGTCTATAAGCAAATCTACTTTCCTGAGTTGTATATTAAGTGTAGAAGCAAATTTCTTATCAAAATAATTAATGGTGACGGAAACTTTTTTTTAGAGATTTTATTTATTTATTTATTTGAGAGTATGAGCAGGAGGAGGGGTAGAGGGACAAGCAGACCCCCAACTAAGCAAAGAGCCCCAAAGTAGGCTGATTCCAGGACCCCAAGATCATGACCTGAGCTGAAGTCAGACGCTTAACTGACTGAGCCACCCAAGTGCCCCAGACAATTTTTAATATAGCATATGCTGAGTAGTACATGAGGTTTAGGGTTTGGGGAGCTAGAAAAGAAGGGCATACCTGCTATGCTTTTTGGTAGTTTGTAGTTTACTCATGAGAAAACCTACAACAAAAATAATTACACAAGAGAATAAGAGGTAAAGCAAGGTCTCATATTTAATTGAGGAAAGTAAGTGGATTAAACCATCATAGTTCTAAGTCCAGAGAGAAGAACAGGGTTTTATTATAAAAATCAAAGCTCTGATACTTTTGCATTATTTTTCAAGACTCTCTGATAAATAATAGTGCTAACTTTTCTGTAAGTTTAAAAATGTTTTTTGTATCTGAATTTTGAAGTCAGTAGCTCTTATTGATTATTGGAAACCAAACATCTGTGGTACTTAAAAAGGAAGTGTGGAATGTCTGCAATAAAAAGTTTGAAATGTTTTCAATTTAATTAGAGACAGAATAATCATGAAATATATGCATAAAATGGCAGTCTTTAATAAGCATTCATCACTATTTAGAGCTGCAGAACAGAATACCTAACTGTTCAGATGCCGGATAATAAGGAATGAATAAATGCTCACTGCTGGGATACCAGATGCACAGGGCAGACAGTCTTAACACAAGCAAGAAACCTGAAAGTGAAATTTAAGCCAGTAGCTAAAATCATAGATTATATTAAATAAATGATAAAATAGCAAGGTTTAAGATAAAGGTTGTCAGTAAGTATAAACCATTTTAGCTTCAGTTTTTTTTTACAATTTTCTGCAATTTTCCACTTTTTCTGCTAAAGCTGTCAAAAAAGATGACTGCAATTTTGTATGAGATGTTCTGCAATCTTCTCATGGCATTGATTAAAACTCAATGGCAAATATTTTGAGCTGCCCCCACATCCCCTTGAAAATGGATCACAATCACAACAAAATAACTGGAATTTTTCTCAAGAAGCAATATGCTGCCATTAGGCATTGTGGGTGAAGGGAGAATGCGCTGATAGAGTACCTTTATTCTGACACTCTCGTGGATCGCCTCTCCCCCCACCATTTTAGATTCTGATGCCACGAATTGGATGTACTCAGGATGTATGCTAAAAGGAGTGCACTTGAGTTTTGAGAAAGCCCTTGGTAAAGTGAGTGACTGTGCAGACCACGCATCCCCTGAACAGTGCTGACATAATAGCTTGACAGGGCAAGGGCCACTGAAGGAGATATTCCTGGGCTCACAGTTTCGGGCTATTTGCTCCTAAATTATCTGCTAACACATCACAGACAAGAGAGTTTTGTTTTGCTTATAAAAATTTCCCTCAAGGTCTTTAATCAACTTACATGAGAAATGATTTTTTAAAGTAGAATAAGTCACTCCATTTACCATCTTGAAAACCCTTAAGATGGAGTCTATGAAATTTCATTTCAAATTGTCCTATAGTCAAGTGGACTAACTAGTTAAGTCTTCATCACCATTGACCATCATGCTGCCTACAAGATCCACTGTGCCTACTGGGGAATGAATGGCCCTTTAAACTCTTGTCTCTAAACCTATACTTCCCCTGCCTAAACAATTCCACTTCCTGTCTGGCATGAGGTTATGCTAGCTACTCACGATTCTACTAGTACTCTGCGCATTTCCATAGCTCTGTACACCTGTTTATTTTTTCCTCTGCCTAAAATGTCTTTTTCCTTTCCCTGATGGATTCCTAAAAACTTAAGAATTGAAAACTTCTCCAACCCTCCCATTCTACCTTTTGCATGTCCTGCCCCCCACTATTCCTCCCCTTCCAAGGAACTGCCCCTTTCTTTCTCTGGGTTTTCCTGCAATACCTTGTACTTGTTCTCTTGTTGCCTTATCAGAGCAACACTATTTTAGTTTCATCTCCTCAAGGACAGGGACTGTGCTTCTATCACTGGAACCAAGCATTGTGACTGCCATAGAGGAGGAAGTCATCAAATAATTAGAGGAGAAAATAATTCAAAAGAAAGGGTCATGGAAGACAGAATAGCAGATAGAGAAATGAGGATAGAAGGGGTGAAAGAAGAAAGAGACAGAGGGAGGTGAAAGAAGAGGGGATGGGGAATTGCATAATTAGAAAATAAGTCTTGGGGCACCTGGGTGGCTCAGTCGGTTGGGCATCTGACTCGATCTCAGCTTGGGTCTTGATCTCAGGGTCATGGGTTCAAGATGTGTATGGGCTCCTCATTGGAGTAAACAAGCAAGTAAGCCTACTTTCCAAAAAAAAAAAGTCTCCAACCATCTAAGTAAACTAAATATGTCACTAATGGAAAATAAAAATTCAAAATGTGTTAATTTATGAAGTGTGATAATCAGAAAGTAGTAGATATCTATAAGAAAGATTGATAGGTGAAACTTAGCCAATAAGTATGAAATGGAATCTATGAGATTTCATTCCAAATTGTCCTGCAGTCAACAGGACTGACTAGTTAAGCCTTTGTCAACACTGACCTACTTTTAATGGAATCAAAAATGAAAATCAGGTAGCTGTCATCACCTAGAGGTGAAGATAAAACATCAGTTTATCTGATCCTGAAATAAACATTTTTGAAAACATCCAAACAACTTCTATCTACGACCATCATGAAAGGACTAGTGACATTTTTCCAAGCTTGATATTTTTTAGAATTTACTGGCAGATTAGAGTGATAACAGTGGTAATAATATGGCATGAAAAAGAGAGGAAGAAAAAGGCAAAGATACTTAACCTGAATATATGCACATCTATAAATTAATTCTATCCGAAGTACTTGTCTGTATCACTCACTCCCCCATCAACTGTAAAGGAAACAAAGAAGCAAATAATAATTTTATCATGGAAACAATTCATATATTTGAGAAAACCTTTACCATTTTAACAGAAGAGAATATAAAAACACAAGATCCAAGGCAGATTATCATGAGTCTATGAAAAAGCTCCAACTTCAGTATCCATCCCAATGAGGGAAAGGAGGGAAAGGTTAGGCTGAATAATTTATATCTTCAAATAATCTAACACCTCATTTTGTCAATAATCCCAAATGCCTCTTTACTAATCCCATTCATGGCCCACTTACAAATAAAAAATATGATAGACTGGAATTCTCTCATTTTTATTTCTCTATTGTCTCCATGTTCCTGCTGCTAATACACAGTGAAAGGGTCCCTAAGAGATGGTGCTCTAGGTGAGGGAATCTTCTCAAACCACAGAACTGGGTAATTAGACCCTGAATAAATGGGTTTTCTGACCTCCCACTGAGGTCTTGGAACTTTCTGGAATTGAATTTAAAGCTTTTATTGCATTGGGGTGCCTGGTGACTCAGTTGGTTAAGGTCTGTCTTTAGCTCAGGTCATGATCCTGGGATCGAGCCCTGTGTCAGGCTCCCTGCTCAGCTCAGAGCTCAGAGTCCACTTTTCCTTTTCCCTCTGCTGCCCTCCTTGCTTGTGTTCTCTCACCCTAGCTCTTTCTCAAGTAGACAAATGAATAAAATCTTAAAAAAAAAAAACGTTTTTATTGCATATTTCTTCTTGGCAGTGGCACAGTTAAAGGCATGGAGAAGGAAATTCCATTTGCCTACAGCATTAGTGGAAAGAACATGGTAAGCTGCTCAAGGGAAAAAAACTTACTGTTGGTGAGTGCCTGGCATATTCCGTATTCAAAATTAGTGATAAATGGATCAATTAAGGACTGGGAAGCAGTGAGCAAGAGTAAGAATTGTATTCACTCTTTGCACAGCCTCTAACCGGTCATGTGAATATGAGTGTTCCATGTGATTTAATTGAGTATCAGTTTTCTCATCTAAGAAATGGTAACAGCAACATGAGTTCTGGCTAATGAACAAGTTATCCTGAGCTTCACATGACTTAACGAATGTGAAAGCACTTTTTAAACTTACTTACTACTATTAGAATGAGAACAAATGTACCTTTTGACTCAAGACCTGCTTACCTGGTGTAAGAGTGTATATATACATATATATATACACTCTTCTCTTCACGGTCCTTTCATTTATGTTGTGCCTACTAGACCAGCTGGGTTGGTTGGGTACTTAATGGAATCGTAGTAAAGCCCTGGTAAAGCCAGCTTTGGGACATCCTCACCGGTTCCTAATGTGCATACAGGTCTGTTAGAAATTGCCTGATGTACCAATATCTCACAATTCTGAGACATGCATCTCATTTTCCTCCTCTCTGGTCTTTGAAGCCTAACATTAAATGGGCTCTAAACTCTCAGCAAATCCTTGACAAGTAATTTTTGGGTCCTGCCCTGGACCTGGTCTAGCTATGGGTCTTCTCTCTATCCTTACCCTCAAAGCTGATTCAAGTCTATGATCATGAACTAGCCTCCACTTGCTGCATTAATGCTCACAAATAGCTCCTCCAGACTCTGGGTCTCAGAGCTAAGCTAACCCTCTTAGCAGAGAACATCAAAATCTGGACTCTACTTCCCATTGCATCTGAAGTGGATGATTTGGAATTTCAGACTTTTTTTAATTTAAAAAATACTGAGCTTTGGGGCACCTAGGTGGCTCAATCAGTGAAGTGTCTGACTTTCTCAGGTTGTGATCTCAGGGTCCTGGGATGGAACCCCATGTTGGGCTCCCTGCTCAGTGGGGAATCTGTTTCTCCCTCTCCCTCTTCCCCTCCCGCTGCTCATGCACTCTCTCTCTCTCTCGCTCAAATAAATAAATTAAATCTATTAAAAAAATACCTGCTTTTGAATGGGTATCTACAAAGTAAAAAATGTTTTAAAAAATACACACACAAAAAATCTAATTTTCTGTCTTAATCCTACCATCTTACCTTGTCCCCTAATAAAGCAAACATTTGAAAAAAATTTTGAAAGAGATCTACATACTGCCAGTCCTATGGGGAAGAACTGTATGGTATATGACTTTAATGTAAGACTGTGAAGGAAATTAGCATTTGTGTGCATATCTTCATATTTTTCTGTATTTGAATAGAAATACTGGAAAGTGTAAACAACTAAGAAGTTATCAATTTCTGAAAAACACAAGTTAAAAATCTCAAAATACATTTTGATTTGTTTATTTCCCTCTGGAATTCTCTCAGGTGTTTTATATTAAAAGAGTCGATCTTCCTGGCAGAAAGGTTTATGATCTTTTTTTTTTTTTTCCATGAAGGAATATCACTTCTATCTGTGTATAACTTTCTTCTATGTTCTTTTACCTTTCCACACTTCCAGTCTGTCTTAGGACTATTGAAATAGCTACCACAGCTTATTTTTGTGTATCTGCTTTTCATAAAAATGTCCACTTATATTTATATGGACCCCAAGGAATTGAGACAAACATCAGCCAGGGTACTCGGACAGGGTCCTGGGTGTCATCCCTGGGTCAGGGTGTCCAAGAGCTCCCCAGTAAGAGGACAAGCAGTTGGAATGTAGCGATATGTTATTTCTTTTTTCATTTACTTTTAAATCATTTATGAGTTTGGTATGGGGGTCTTTGTTTTATGGTACTTACACTTCTCAGATATGTGGATATTCAGCCCCTTGAACTAAGGTTCCTTTAGAAGAAGCTCATGACATGTTGGAAGTGGGCAGGAGGACACGGGGTGAATGAAACCACATCTGCTAACATCTACCCTTGCTGCTTGTTGAAAGATTAGGGTCTCATTTGCTGGAGGGCAGAGAGTTGCTGACCCTCAATAGAGTTCTGTCACTTCTCCATCACACTTTCCCTCCCACGAACCAATCTTATCTTTGGAGGAAATCTCTTAATACCTCTATTTTAGGCACTGCTTTTTGCAAAGAACTACCTGGGTTTATTTATCCAGATGTGGTAGATGAGGAAGGATCCGTGGTATTCAGCCCATTAACACAATATGACTCTAGTCAGCACCAAACTGCTCCTGATGCTCATCTGCCTCCCAATATTGCTGGAACAATAAATGATCCAACCAGGGCACAATCCAAAGAGCTGCCAATGGGTTCTAATTGGCACCCATTCCTTTCTACCCAGACCATTACTTCCTGAACTTACATCAGGACCCAATCACTATCTAGATGCTTAGTGTTATCTTGCAGTTTAAATATTAGGGTCTGAGATCAATCCAATATTCTCTTGGTTCTGTGATATCTGCAGATTTTATCCTATAGTGGACCATTTTATCCTATAGTGGACCGTCATCTCTTCCCACGACTCTGTACAGTTTATGACGAACTTCATAGTGTTTATCCTGGAATCATGGTAGAACATATTTTTGAAAACCTCCAGCCTTCACTGCATCTCTCTATTATAAACAATTTATACACACAGGATTCTTGAAAATTGAGACCATTTACAATTGATTATTATGTTTTTCCAAATATCTGCCGAAGTGCTTTGAGCCTAGTAAGTGCACCAACTAAGTTGTTTAATTTAATGGACCTTTTCAACATAACTGAAATTCAGAAGGATAGCTTTTGTATAAGGACAGGACTATGGAAATTCATGCCATCTAGATTATTTTGCATATGAGAAAGATATTCTCTCTATCCTGTGGTGTCTGAATGAAATGTTTCCATGGATATTATACCTTGAATTATCTCTATTTCATTAGTTTTAAAAGCCCAAAGAAGAAATGTAGTGTGAACCTCCTTTACTGCAATGCTTGAAAGCTATACTCTGTTTTCTTTATGTTCTAAAACATAACCTCACCACACATTGAGCCCAGAAAATGCAAGTCATAAACTCAGCTTTTAGAGAGGAGGTAATATTGTCTAGTGTTAAAAATCCTAGCTTTTAAGACACAGTTACTTTGCAATCATATTTTTCCTTTGAGAATAGCCAGTAAGGGGAATTTCAAGATATCAACCCAAGATAATAGATTAAAAATGGGATGTGAAAGAAAAAGCAGAATCTAAGATAATTCCAAGGTTGGGGCCATTTAGAATATGAAAATATAATGTATATATTAATATATAATATATATATATAACAATATATATATTAACTACTGATCACCCATGCATCTGGTGGCAAACCTCCAGGCTGGAGAAGATGAACAGCTAACAGAGTTGCTGGTGGAATGATAACACCTATCATTTCCAGGGAATTAAATCTTTATTGACAAATATGAGTACTTTCTTGCCATTACTCTAAAGTCCCCTGATAAGGGGACTTTATTCATACCGATCTTTTCATCCCCATACCTGGGTAGCTAAACACAGCTAGAGAAAATTATACAAGATGCGTGGATACTATCCTAAATGTAGAATTGTTGGCTCTCAAAACTGCTTACTATATTTCTTTAGCTAACTCAATTTCATGCTCCCTGCTATGACACTTAGAAAACTTCCTATAATTTTCTTTTCCAACTGGGCTACCATCATCCCTTGCCAGGACTATGACCTCCTAAACTGTCTTCCCAATGGTACTCTTGTTCTTCACAAATAACTCTCCATAAACAGCCAGAGTAAGCTTTAGTTTTTGTGGGTTTTTTAAACTTTATTAAAAGTACATACATGGACAAAAGTCCATGTGCAACTTCATAAATTTTCACCCACTGAAAACTCTCAGGTAATCATTATCCAGTCAAGAAACAGAATATCGTTGGCACACAGAAGCTTGACTTGTTCTCATTTCCAGTCATCACTAGTCTACTCCAAAGAGCAAATACTTTTGTGATGTTATAAATATGAATTCTTTGTCAGGCATATGTATTGAAAATGTCTGCACTCTATCCATTGCCTTTTCAATCTCTTAAGTGTGATTCTTTTAAAAATATTTTTTAAATTTTAATATAGTCCATTGTATCATTTTTATGGCAAATATTTTATGTATCCTTTAAAAGAAATATTGGTCTGCTCCAAAATCACATTTTCCCCCTCTGAATGTTTGGTTGTTTTACCTAGTACATTTAGATCTACAGATGATCTAGTTTACCTGTTACATTTAGATCTACAGAATTATCTAAAATTGATTTTTGCATTTGGTATGAGGTGAGGGTCAAGATAAATTTTCCATATGGATATCAAATTATTCAGCACCATTTATTGAAAAGACAGACTTTCCTTCCCTGCACTGAAATGATATCTTTGTCATGAATTAGATCACCATCTATGTGTGGGTCTGTTTGTTTTCCACAGTTGGCTTATCTGTCTTTGATCTAATACTACATTGTTTTAATCATCATGCTTTATAATAGGTTTGATTCTTTTTTTTTTTTTTTTAAGATTTATTTATTTGTTTATTTGACAGAGAGAGATCACAAGTAAGCAGAGAGGCAGGCAGAGAGAGAGGAAGGAAAGCAGGCTTCCCGCTGAGCAGAAAGTCCAATGTGGGGCCCGATCCCAGGACCCTGGGATCATGACCTGAGCCGAAGGCAGAGGCTTAACCCACTGAGCCACCCAGGTGCCCCAATAGGTTTGATTCTTGATATTTGGTACTATAAGTACTCCAGCTATTAATTCTTCAAGGTCGAAGGTCTCTTTTTGGTCCTTTGTATTTCTAAATAAATTTTAGAAGTGATCCATCAATTTCTTTAGGACAAAGACCTGGAATTTTTATTGGGACTGCATTGACTCCATTGAGTACTTTTTGGAGAAGTAATACTGAATCTCCCCCTTTAGAAACATGGTATAGTCCTTCATTCATTTTTGCTACTTTAATTTTTTCAATGGTGTTTTGCAGAGTTAAGTAAAAATGAGTTGCACATCCTCTGCTCAATTTATCCCTATGTATTTGGTTTTTTAAAATGTTACATTGGGACGCCTGGGTGGCTCAGTCGTTAAGTGTCTGTCTTCGGCTCTGGTCTTGGTCCTGGGATATTGAGCCCCGCATTGTGCTCCCTGCTCCATGGGAAGCTTACTTCTCCATCTCCCACTCCTTCTGCTTGTGTTCCCTCTCTCACTGTGTCTTTCTATGTCAAACAAATAAGTAAAATCTTTAAAAAAATAAAAATGTTACCATTAACAGTTTTATTTTATAGTTTTCTCTTTGTAGCTGACATATAGAAATACATTTTTTAATGTATTGACATATGCTACAACCTTGCTAAATTCATATATTATAATATTGTGTCTGTACATTCTTTTGGCTTTTTCAAGTGTTCTGTCATGTCATCTGTAAATAGTGACAGATGAATTTCTTCTTTTCCAATTCTAATGCATATTATTTCATTTTCTTGCCATATAGCACTGAGATCTCCAGTATAACATTTAATAGAAGTGGTGACCGAGGGCATTCTTTCTCATTCCTTATCTCAGTGAAATGTTTTTAACCCACTGAGCCACCCAGGTGCCCCCTCAGTGAAAAGTTTTTAATGTTTCACAATTAGTTATGTTGTCCACTGAAGTACTTTGTAGTATTATTAAAGATTAAATTAAAGATTTTCTTTTCTATTTCAAATTTGTTTTTATCATGAATTGATTGTGAATTTTATTAAATGTATTTTCTATATTGATCAAGATATTTGATTTTTTCTTATGTAAATTTGATTAATTACATTGATTAATTTTCTAATCTTTCATGGCCCTTGCATATTTGAAATAAATCCCTCTTGCCCCTGATGTATTTACTATCCTTTCAATATTGCTAGATTCGTATGGCTAATACTTTTTTATGGATTTGATATAAGGTACCTTTGCCAAATTCTTTTTTTAATTATTATTTATTTGTTTTTAGAGAGGCTCAAACCCTATATGTGGCTGAATCTCACAACCCTGAAATCATGACCTGACCTGAAGTCAAAAGGTGGAGGCTTAGGGTGCCCAAGTGTCTCAGGCTGTTAAGTGTCTGTCTTCAGCTCGGATCATGATCTCAGGGTCCTGGGATCGAGTTCCATGTCAGTCTCCCTGCTCAGTGGAGAGTCTGCTTCTCCTTCTCCCTCTGCCTGTCCCCCGCCTTTGAACTCTCTCTTTCTGTCAAATAAATAAATAAAAGATCTTTAAAAAAAAAAAAAGTTGGGGCACCTGGGTGGCTCAGTGGGTTAAAGCCTCTGCCTTCGGCTCAGGTCATGATCTCAGGGTCCTGGGATGGAGCCCCACATCGGACTCTCTGCTCAGCAGGGAGCCTGCTTCCTCCTCTCTCTCTCTCTGCCTACTTCTGATCTCTGTCAAATAAATAAATAAAATCTTAAAAAAAAAAAAAGTTGAAGTCTTAAATGACTGAGCCACCCAGGCACCACATTAAATTCTTTTTTAAATTGAAGTATAATTGACATACAATATTATTTTTATATTAATTTCAGGTGTATGACATAGCGATTTGACATTTATATAAGCTATGAAATTATCACTGTACATCTCTCACCACACAAAGTGAATACAGTAGTATTGTCTGTAGTCCTCATGCTGTCAATCATATCCCCATGACTTGTTTATGTTAAAACTAAAAGTCTGTACCTCTTGACACCTTTCATTCATTTAGCCCACCGTCCAACCTGCCCCCACTTCTGGCAACCATCAATCTGTTCTCTGTATCTATGAATCTGGTTTTTGTTTTGTTTATTCTTTTTTTTTTGGATATTTTTATTTCTTTAAATAAGTTTTTAATTTTAATTCCAGTATTCTTAAAATACAGTGTTATGTTAGTTTCGGGTGTACAATGTAGTGATTCACCATTCTGACCATCACACAGTGCTCATCATAAGTGTGCTCTTAATCCCCTTCACCCTCAAAGCCCATCCATGTTGTTGTTGCTGCAAGATTTCATTTGTTTTATAACTGAGCAATATTCTTTTATATAGAGAGAAATATATAATATACAGATACAGATAAGCCTCACAGGTGTGGTTTTGATTTACATTTCCCTGATGATTAGTGATATTGAGCACCTTTTTGTCTTTTCATATAGGCCTATTTGTTATATATTTGTCTTCTTTCAAAAAATGTCTGTTCTGATCTCCTGCCCATTTTTTATAATTGGACTTTTTTGCTGTTGAGTTGTATGAGTTCTTTATATGTTTTGGATGTTAGCCTGCTAAATTCTTTAATTAAGGTTATGTGGATCTCATATAATATAATTAGGAATTATTATTTTTTCCTGTTCTCTAGGAAAGTTCATGTGATATTACTTTTAATACTTTCTCATATGTTTGGAAGAATTCACCAGTAAAGCCATTAGGTTTGGAGTTTCCACTATGAAAAGTATTTTAAGTAATATATTCCATTTCTTGAGTAGACAGAAATTTTCAGTTTTCTATTTTGTGACCAATTGTAATTTGTATTTTTCAAGGAGTTTATCCACCTTATTTACATTCTCAAATTATCAACACAAAGTATTTAGAATATAATTGTGGGGTATATTTGTGAGAGATTCTGAAAATGAAACTATGTGTTGTTTCTCTGCTTAAAAATTTCAGTAATATTTCTGGCTCTTAGTTAAAGATTGTAGTTTTGTTTTTGTGTTCTTTTTAGCATTTTATTTTATTTGAGAGAGAGTGAGGGAGGGGAAGGGCAGGGGGAGAGGGAGAGAGAGAGAATCTCCAGCAGACTCCCTATTGAGCATGGAGCCCAAAGTG
The DNA here is from genome assembly GCF_963455335.1 of Martes martes. Taxonomy (NCBI): domain Eukaryota; kingdom Metazoa; phylum Chordata; class Mammalia; order Carnivora; family Mustelidae; genus Martes; species Martes martes. The sequence continues at coordinate 22,117,860 of NC_137889.1, read as the reverse complement.
GGGCTCAATCTCGAGACCTTGAGCTTATGACCTGAGGTCACGACCTGAGCAGAAACCAAGAGTTGGACGCTTAACTGACTGAGCCACTCAGGCACCCCAAAGATTGTCGTGTTAATTTTGTCCAAAAGACTATGCCTAACACCACCCTAATTCTTTCCTTGATCTTTTCTGGTACTGTTCTCTTTCCTCTTCTCACTACTTTCTAGTCAAAATGAGCTTTTGTTAGTTTCTAAAACATCACATTCTTTATCCCATTATAGGGCCCTAGAACATCCTTTTTTTTACTAGCAGTTTTTTCTTATGCTACTCCCTTTATGTAGTCAGTACTTATAGTTCTCTTTCAGGGCCTATCTCAAATATTACTTCTTCAAGGAAGTGTTTCTTACACTTATAGTTCCTTCGCCTCACCAATGAATCAAAAAATCCGGAGTTGCTTCCTGGGATTTTCATTTTTAATATTCTTCAGGTATTTCTTAGGTATTTGGAAGTTTGATGACCTCTTTCTTGGTACTTGAACAGAGTAAAGCATACTCAAGTTAGAGTGGGATGGTTACTAATATTGTACACGGAGGAAAATAAGATATCTTACTTGTAGGGTAAAGAAACATGTGCTTTCTGAGCTCTCTATCTCTCTCTCTTTTTTAACCTGTTGAGTGAGTCTTTTTATTTTCTATTAATGAACACTGGGTCATAGGGAACCTGAGACATGAGGAATAAAACATACACAATTCATTTAGGATCTTCGAGATACATATAATACGCTGGAAAGAACACTACCGTTAGATTAATGAGAACAACTCTGTACCAGTAGCCTTTCTTTGGCCGGTCTTACAGGATCATTGTTAGAATCAAATGAAAAAAAAAAAAAAAGTGTGAATACACTTTGTAAATTACAATTTGAAAGATTAGCCATGGAGGTATAAACCATAAAAATCTAACTTTTCTTGAAACTTAAAGAGACCTGAGATTGCAGAACAGTCAAATTGCCGTGAAATCTAAGGAAAGGCAGGACATACTCAAGGAGACCAAGTAAGGACCAGCCTCAGAAACACAGAAATCACACCTGTTTGTAGGCGCTTCTCCATAGACCCAATAAGGTACTCAAAAGAAAGACTGGGGACAGAGTGAGACTCAGTTTCCTTCCTGGTATATATCTGGAGGGGTGAAGCAGCTTCTAAAGGAAAGACATGAAGGCCCGAAGTAGATCCTTTTTACCTGCGCAACTTCCTAGGAGAGGAACTGCTCAGCTGAGCTCACCTAGATCAGCTGGCTGGGCTCTGTGGCCAGGAGATGATTAATCGTAGCATTATATCTGTGATGTAATAATAATAATAATAATAATAATAGAAAGTGTATTTGGTCTTTGTCTCTGGTCCCTGACACCGAGCTTCAAAAACCCTTGAAATTTCCCGAGTGATAGAAATGTATCTTTTGTTACTCAGAGGTAGTCCCTTTTAACCATACCTGAGTTTATGCTTATTAGGAAACTCATGGTGGGTCGCTAGATAGCTTTAGGATGGGAGTACTCACCAGAAAGACAAACAGCATGGTTAGAGAGCTGGAAGTATTGGCCCCAACTACGGCCTCCATTTACAGGGGAGGACCTGTATATTGAATTTAATCTCCAATGAGCAAAGGCTTAGACATTCATGCCTATACAATAAAGCTCCCTATAAAACTGGGCATCAAGGCTCAGTGGAACCTCCAGTTTGGTGAATACATTGTGCTGGGCAGGTGACATGGCTGGATTCCACACGGAGAAGGATTAGAAGCTCTGTCTATCCCTCTTTCTGGATGCCACCCTCTATGTTTCTTCTACTTGGCTGTTCATGGGTTGTAATTTTTTTTTTAAAGATTTTATTTATTTATTTGACAGACAGAGATCACAAGTAGGCAGAGAGGCAGGCAGAGAGAGAGGAGGAAGCAGGCTCCCCGCTGAGCAGAGAGCCCGATGTGGGGCTGGATCCCAGGACCCTGGGATCATGACCTGAGCTGAAGGCAGAGGCTTTAACCCACTGAGCCACCCAGGCGCCCCGGGTTGTAATTTTTTTAAAAAAGATTTTATTTATTTGATACAGAGGGACAGTAAGAGAGGGAACACAAACAGGGGAAGTGGGAGAGGGAGAAGCGGGTTCCCCACCGAGCAGGGAGCCCAATGTGGGGCTCAATCCCAGGACCTTGGGATCATGACCTGAACTGAAGGCAGACGCTTAAGGACTGAGCCACCCAGGCACCCCTTTGGGTTGTAATTTTTATAATAAAACTGTAATTATAAATATAGCTCTTTTAGTGAGTTCTATGAATTATTCCAGCAAATTGCTGAACTTGAAGAATGGTTGAGGGAACCCCTGAATTTGTAGCCAGTTTGGACAGAAGCGCAGGTAAAACCTGGTACTAACGATTAAATTGCGCACCCTTCCTCCCCATTCATATACTGAAGATCTACCCCCTAACGTTACGGTATACGGAGAAAGGTAGATAGTTGGGTTTGGATGAGGTCATGAAAGTGGGCCCCAACAATGGGGTGAGTACTCTCAGAAGAAAAGACACCAGGGCACCTGGTTGGCTTAGTTGGTTAAGCCTCTGCCTTCGGCTTGAGTCATGATCTCAGGGTCATGAGATCAAGTACCATGTTGGGCTCCCTGCTCAGCAGGGACTGTTTCTCCCTCTCCCTCTGTGCCCTCTCTCTCTCACTGTGTCAAGTAAATGAATAAAAAATCTTAAAAAAAAAAAAAAAAAAAAAAAAGGAAAGAAAAGACACCAGAGAGCTGTGGGCTATTTCCCTACATCTTTTGGACACATGGTGAGAAGATAGACATCTGTGAACCGAGAAGAGAACTCTCACCAGCAACCAAAGTTGGCTGTCACCTTTATCTCAAACTTTCCAGCCTCCAGAACTGTGAGAAAATAAATTTCTATTAAGACACTCAGTTCATGTCATTGGGTCATGGCAGCCTGAGAAGCCTAGGACTCTTAAAGACCCCACTTGCTGTTGGTATCTAAAGAAAGTCTTGTAAAAACACTGTGTCTTGACTTGTGGGATTTTGTCTACTTCTGAATAGTTAGTATCAGAATTGAATTAAACTGCAGTACATACAGTTGATGTCAGAGAATTGATGTTCAACTATAGTATCAAATGTGTGAGAAGCTCAAAGTGCCTTTTTTCCAAATGTCTGAGGTATAAAACAGGACAACCAAAGGTAGTTGGTCTCTGAACTCACCATTTCCTAAAGGGTAAATATTTGTAACTTTCCACGGTCTGCCTCCTCAGCTCGAACACTAGCATATAGAACAGTGCTGGCATACAGTAGATGCTCAATAAATACTTGTGGGATAAATGAATGGATAAACCAATAGCTTTTTTCCAGAAGACTGGAGTATAAGTGTCATTAGTTTTTCAATGAAGGAAATTTAGAAATTTAGAAATTTTTCTAAAATAAATTATATCCTTGCAAGTTAGGTTTAACCCAAATGTAGTGTCAGGTATTCTGTGTTCATGAAATCTAGCTAGGGTTTTCAACATACCATTCGTGCTTTTTGTTTTATCTTGCACCGACCGTTATGCAAAGCTTATTCCTGCTTATCAGTACACCTGCACACATACACTCTCTGATATCAAGCATTTTGTAAACTTAGTAACTTATAACAGATTTGGGGGTAGAGGTAAATGGGAGCACCTGATACAGATTATCCTTTTCCTCCTGCTGCTCCTCCAGATTCTCCTCTCTCTCAAGTCCTAACACCAGGTCATGCCCACGCCCTGCAGAGACTCATTTACCCACGTGGGCTACTGAAGGCATTTCCCAAACAAAGGCAGCTTGATCCCTGAGTCACTTTTTCCGACTAGCTATGAGAACTCAATTTTCTCCCTCATTACATTCTCCTGCAAGCAAAACAGTTATAGCTCCTAGCAAATTTATTTCATAAATTCTCTCCCTGAACCTTAGGTGAGTAAAAGAAAAGAAGAACAATGACAAACAGGTCCACTTACTTGGCCCAGCCTCTCTCCTTTCTTTCTAATCTAGGGCTGTGCAGAGCTCCTCTGTGAGGCCCCAGAAGAGTCTCGCTTCCAGATATGTTCCTGTTGTCTACTAACTTCCTCTCTGGGCATTAATTACCCCTAAGGGTGTTCCTCTGTATTCCAACCCAGCAACTAATTCCCAAGCTCCCTGAAGCAGCTTTAGTCTTTGGGGCCCCAAGGATGGCCCACATGAGTGCGGGGCAGGGGCAGAGACACAGAATCTTCCAGCAGACTCTCTGCTGAGCATGGAGCCACAGGGGGCTGGATCCCCCCAACCCATGAGATCATGACCTCAGCTGAAACCAAGAGTCCATTGTTCAACCAACTGAGCTACCAGGTACCCCCTGAGTGTGTTTAGATTTACCAAAAAGACAGGAAAAAAAGACCAACTCCCATCCAGGGTTTTTGGACACACTATTCCCATTCACAAAGCAAGACCCAAACCCCTTGTGTCCAACCTCCACATGTGAGGGAAGTTGTATCAGGAAGGAGAGCTTCCAGCCCAATGCTCCAGCGGGCAAAACCCACTCTCCCTGAACCCATCTGGAGTTTCTAACCTCACCGGCTCGAGATCACGGTGGACGGCTACCACAGTAGCCCCATCCCCTCTGTGACCAGAGCCCTTGGGAATACTGTACTTTCCTTACATCTGCCCTGGGCAGGCTGCAGCCGGCCAGGATATGTGTGCTCATGGTTCCTACAGATTCTCTTTCTCATGCTGTTCTCTACGTGAAAGGCAAATTGGTGGGCGTAATCTCAGACAAGCCCCAGAGCTTATTCTAGGGAATTGTCTGACTAGAGGTGGGCACCTCCTTCCTTCTGCTACCTATGGCTGATCAGTTGTGTATTTAATTTCCAGAGGCTACATGGACCCAACACATGCGGACTCAGCTCTATACTGTGTCTTGCCTGGATGGAAGTTCATGCTGCTTCCTTTTCTTCTGCCCCTGAGGTGGCTTTCCTAATTGTGAGTCTACGTGTGGCTTGTCATAAAAGTTTAATTTTAAATGTTTTAAACACACAGCGATCTTTTCTCCCACTTGTAAAAGAGAGTACCTAGTACCTAAGTCCTTGTGCTTCTCTGTATTCATGGATACCAGTGGGACTATGGTCAGGCATTCTGTTCGGAAGCCTGACAGTCCTGTAATATTTTAGTAGTATATTCTACCCAACTCAGTCTTCTCTCCAAGCTTTGACACAGCCCTGCTCATAAACATCTCTAATTTCTCACAGAGAAATGCCCTAAAAGATCTGGGGGGGGGAGGGGTGGGGAGCTGGGGGGGGGGGAGAACCAGGATCAGTATCTGTTTTCCAGGGCATTCTGTATTGCCTTTAAAGTAGGACAGGGATCATTTGGGAGTCTCATATATCAGCCATAGGTCTTCTTTCTTCACCAAGGAAAACAAATTTTTGAGAGGTAATAGCATATTTCTTGCTAGCTGATGCTTCTTTGAGGGGAATCTTCGTGAGTTTTGTCAATCTTGTAAGCTTGTGCAATGCTGACCTTTATAAAAAAGTGTCTCAAGAGCTGTAAGCCTGATACCAGATACCTTTAATTTTGAGGTAGTATTTCCTGAACCTTAATGCCCATGCAGGGCTGTCCTCTTCTCCCTTACACCCATAAATCCAACTGCTTCGGAGTCATGTCGCCAATGAACTTCTTCTGGGTGGGTGTGAGCATTTCACCTGAACTCTAAGTTGATTTTTCCTAAAAGACCTCACAGACACAAGTAGGTGGTGGTTGAGACCACCAACCTTGAGATCAGAAGACAGTGACTTGAACTACAAATTCTATAAAGCGGAGAGAGTCGGATCTCTGACATGACTCAGCATAGTCCTCCTGTTCTGACAGGTCTTCTTTATTCTTGGCTCCTGAGGCCTCAAGTGTTTCACTTTTGTCCCCCAAACTTACCCCTCTTCACCAGGCTCTCCACATGGGGCAGCTCGCCAATAACTTCACCCCGTTTGATGACGTTGAAGTTCTGAGAATTCGCAGGGAGGGTAATGCTTAGTGTGTGCGATCTCCGAGATCCCTCTGACCTACTCCCTCCCTCCCCTCACCCCTTCTTCACATCCTTCCCATCCCCTCCCCCTCCCTCTTACAAGCAAAACAAGAAAATGGCGCATTTTCTCCAGTGGTGTTTATTCTCTTAGTGACAACCAGACTCAGCAAGTATTCCAAACACAGCCTTTTCCAAACTCAATTTGTTCCTCAAATTTAAAAAACAATAATCCTTTTAGAGTTAGAAAATACATTTTTATTTATTATTTTCAGAAAAGCACAATGGGGTCATTATTATTCAAAGTCCCATCAACTAGCAATAACTGCTGTTACAGTACTTTTGTGAATCTAATTTTGGTCTTTAAAAAAAAATTCATCCTTTTCTCATACACACATAAACACATCTGTGTCATCAATTACACAACACTTTTTCTCCTTTTTATCATTTAATACCCTGTCTCTAGATATTCTTATGTAAACTAATGTTAATAAGCACATAGCATTGTACTGCATTACTATTCCTTAATGTATTGAAGCAGTGTTAAATTCCTGAACGCTTATGTTTTTTTTTCCTAATTGTTTAAGTTGCTACAAACAATGCTATGAAAAGTAAATATCTCATAATTATAGATTTCACATAGAAAGATAGATTGATGATGCCCTTTTAGGTTTAAGCAGAAACATCAGTGCACTTCATCCACTACAAAAAAGAAGAGCCAGTTAAAGAGTAAAGTAAGAAATACATTTCCAAATTGAGTATCTGAAATATGGACTTAGGAAGTGTTTTTTAGAAACTGTTTCTCTGAAGGGATTTTGCCAGAACCTCTTTTTTTTTTTTTTTTTTTTTTTTTAAAGTAGAGCAGATGAAGTATCAGAAAACATGATGGATTCCCTGACAGAATTTATCTGAAGCGTGACAACTAAACCGTCTATAGATATTCACTTCGAACGAGTGTAGAGTTTCATGATACTTGTCTTAATAAAACAGCAGTTCTGATCCCCAGAAGCAATTCTTTTCTGGACTAAAAAAAAAGATCCAAGGGAAAATGATATTTCTAAAGCCATAGCCACCAGAGAATCCCCCTTTTTAAAGAATCTAAGCATTGAAATCTTGAAGAATCTGAACACTGGAAGAATGGGCCAACCATGATCTGTGTTTTGGATCCACAGAAATTTTGTTCACACTCGGAACACTTGTAAAAAGTCACTGAAGAACAGTTTGTCAGTCACGTGAGAAATCTTCCTGTCTCTTACTGTCATTGACAGATGAAGACCTACTTTCTTCAATGTGGGAAGACAGTATAATATAATGCAAGGAGTGTGTGTGTGAGTGTGTGTGTGTCTGTCTGTCCTGCCCTCATTAGAGGGGGGGGATATATTAAATAGTCCCAGGAATAAGTATGATTGCAATAAGAGCTATTTGGAAAACTTCAAGTGTAAATTTTTAGTTATACAAGTTTTCATATATTTTATGGACAAACGAGAAGTATAATATGAAATACGTAGAATATTTTTGTGTCATGCACACTATAAAGCACAAAGATACTTTATTTTGCTATATTAAAGGAAGATAAGAAAGATCAATTACATATTAAAGTTTTAAACTGATTTTCACCAGGTTGGAAATAACTTTTAAAAATATTCTAGAGAAATTTTGTATTTTCTTAAAGATGGGGTTTGCCTTTTCTCTTCCAAATGGAAAACTGTATAACATTGGGTTTCCCTTTATGTACTTATTTTGAGCAAGCTCAGAATTGAATGTAAAATTATTTTGAATATAATGCCTGGCATTTGTATCATTTATCTTTGTGTTGATTTTCTATTTCTATTGTATCAAAAGTATTTCCCTTTTGTTACATACCACTTAAGGAAACTTTGTAAGAAAGATTTAGAACATATAAATAAATTCACTAAACAATTAAGAACTATAATTCTATGAATGTAGATCTATATAGATATAAATAAAATGAAGTTTCACTCATTCATATACTACTTATTAAGTAGCTATTTTGAAAATGACTCTTTGAATACAATAATTAAGAAGAGAACATCTATGATAACCATCCTCCCTTTCTCCTTATCTTTATCCTATAATCCATGATAGAAGCATTTAATCTAGCAATGAACAATAACTGATATTATTTTCTTTCAATCTACTAATATGTCTGAATATCCTACATAATTTTTATGAAACATGTATTCATACAATTCTCATTTTTTTTTTAAAGATTTATTTATTTATTTGACAGACAGAGACCACAAGTAGGCAGAGGCAGGCAGAGAGAGAGGAGGAAGCAGGCTCCCTGCTGAGCAGAGAGCCCGATGTGGGGCTCGATCCCAGAACTCTGGGATCATGACCTGAGCCGAAGGCAGAGGCTTTAACCCACTGAGCCACCCAGGTGCCCCCAATTCTCATTTTTCATAAACATATAGTCTGAAAGCCTACATAAATAAGAATTTATGTTTGAATTTTCCTACATAGTTCTTATTGCAACTGAATTGATTCCTTGATTATTCAATACCTGCTTCTTCTCTACTAAGGGCAGGAACTATGCTTACCTTTTTCATCCATTTCCATGTTCCTACAGAGTCAGTAAGTATTTTTTTTTTACAGTACTAATGATAAATATTTTGGGCTTTGCTAGCTAGAAAATCTCTATCATGACAACTCAGCTCTGATATTCTAGCATGAAAATAACCATAAACAATAAGCAAATAAATGGGTGTGACTGCATCCAATACAACTTAGTTGATGAACACTAGTGGCAAGCCATTGTTTGCTGACCCTTGCTATGGAGTACAGTTGCCAGTCAATACTTTTCATACTGAATGAATGAGAATCTTAATTTTAGCATGATGAGATCTAGAGAATCTAGAGATCTAGAGAAAGATTGCATCATTCACAACACTAATCGTGGAACCATAGTTTCTTTTTTTAATATACATACTACTCCTGAGTAGCAAACAATTTCAACTACTACAAAAGAAATTAGGTTCAAAGTTAATGTGCTCACTGTTGGTCTGCTCTGGTAATATAATCTAAAGAGATATTTCAGTTTTTTGCAGTATAATTTCAGTGTCTCATCGTTACATTTTTTTCCCCTAAAAGGAAAGAAATTCAAATTGTGTATCATTAAATATGTCCAAATTTCAAAATTTTTATTTTATTTATTTTATTTCATTTTTTCTTTTTAATCATCTCCTCAAGCTATAAACATTATATTAACAGATTTTAGGGGTACCTGGGTCACTCAGACAGTTAAATGTATAACTCTTGGTTTCAGCTCAGGTCATAATCTCATGGGTCATGGGATTGAGCCCCACGTCGGCAGTCAACTTGAAATGTTCTCTCCCTCTGTCCCTCCCCCTGCTCACTCGCTCTCTTTCTCTCTCTCTCACTCAAAATTAAAATAAATATGTAAATAAATCTTTAAAAAATAAAATTCAAAAAAACCATTAGTAAGCTTCAAATGAATGGTACTTCTCAACAAATCATCTAAGACAAAATCTATAGTTGCAAAGGTATCGAAAAATAAACAGGAAAGCTAAAATTATGATCCTAATAATTCAGCCCCAAGCACTGTCTGACCATTTTGTGAGAAAGTATTGTTCGGCCTGATTTATCAGTGTAATTAGTCAGTAATGACTATCTTCTTTCAACTCTATCCAGAGATAATTACGATAGCCCAATAGCAAATATAAAATATATGCATATTAATGTATGTGAAGACTGTCACCACATGAAGAATTCACTATAATTGAATGACTTTAAACTGTTAAACCTTCTTAAAGTACTTGCCTGTTGATCTGTGTTTTTGAAGAGCATGAAACGGATTGCCTAAAATCTTAAGGAAGAACATTGCAGACAAGGCATAGCAGATAGAGGATGTATGGTAGGGCAAACCTCAATTCTCCACTCCACTTTGCTAACTTGGGCCTTGCCTAAGTAAAGAAGTATTAAATGAATCCCTTCAAGTCATTTAGCTCTTAAAAGTAAAACTAATTTGTCCTCAGACACAGCTTTCCAATAGTTAGCCTAAAAGTTGTTTCTGCTGCTTTTCACGCAGACTATAACGCGCTATTGATTTCTGTAAGCTTTGCAATTTCTATTTTTCCAGTCTACCATCTCTTTCATGCTCTGGCTTAGAATTTATCTCACCTGCTGGGCATACTGCTGGTGGAAACATTTAATCTGAACTTCAGCCATTTTCCATCTGGGCCTCAAAGAAAAAAAAGAGGTTTCTTTTTTATTTCTCTTCATTTATTTACTGGGGAAAAAATGGAATGCGTTGCAGAAAGAATTAACTGAACCCAAATTATGTTGAGATAGCAACAGATCTTGATGGGCTACCTACCATGTTGCTGGCTTAATATACTCTATGGTGTGTGTGCATAGATTGGTTCCTTCGCAAAGTGGCCGGTTGGACTTACAAAGTAAGGAGAAAACTTTAAGATTTTTGATACTAAAACAACACTTAACTTGAAAGAGAAATGGTATAGAATTAGGAAATAATTGTGCAAAGCAGTCAAAGAAAACAAGAGAATAAAATTCAGTATTGACCTAATCTCTGAAGTTTGGGGTGGGAAGCAAAACTGAAAAGAATCACCTAAAACTTTTGCAAATGCAAGGAAACAGACTGGAAAATACCTTCGTAGATAATATGAAAGTGAATTCGTGTATCATATTGTAAGAAGAGCTGTCTATGGAGGCAGAAACATGGAAAGCAACCATAATATAAATTTTAAAAAGGAAATAAAAAATATGCAGAAGATGAATAGAACTTGAATGACACATGTAAGGACACATTTCAACACCTGTAAAAAAAGACTGCCATATGGCAACATTTTGGTCAAATTCATTAATCTATTTTAGGAGCACTCCCCAATGGTAGGAAAGGTACTATGAATATGGTTGGGATTGAACATACCATTGGCATGAAACCTTTTTGGAAACCAATAAAATATTTGGTAATATCTGCCAAGAGGTGAAAAATGTTCACACTTAGAATCAGTTATTCCTCTTCAAGACACTTGTGCTGAAGAAATCATCTAACTGGGAAAAGGTACCTATCTATCTGAAGATGTTCATAGCATTTAAAATTAATAAAAACCTATAAAAAGCTAAATGTTAATAATGATGACACATACAGACATTTCAAATAGCATCTGTGCATACCATATACGGTAAAAGCTGCTAATAATAGTAAATAAAACTCTAGATAAAAAAAAAAAACTACATGTCCAAGGTTCTTGTAAGGATTAAATGTGATATGGCTAGCTCCATTAACTTACATTTATTTATTTTTCTATTTTAAGTAATAAAGTGAAAAATCAGAAAAGCATGTGATAGAATTCTCTGCCCTGATAAGCGAAAGACCTGGTTCTTATCCCATGCCTATTAGAATTTTCTAAATGTATGTTTCCTAGGTACCCTGTTTTAGTCTTAGTCGCTTGATCTATGAAGTAGGACTGGTCTGGATAAGTTTACTGAGATTCAAATTTATTTCTCCATAAAAGTGAGAATTATGTAACTGCATACATAATCATAATTTTTCCACACCCCATTTTAATAAAAGTTCTTCTTTTAGTCACTGGGAATATTTGTCTCCAATTAGGAATATTCTCAAAGCTTAGATTTGTAACCGGAGTAGAACCCTGAAGGCACCAGATAGCTAGCAAAAAATTGAAAATAGCCACAGCCTAGATAGAGTTTTGCTTTTGTTGATTATTGGACATGAGTCACAGACTACACTGAGTCAGCTTGGATCATGCTAAATCAGCTGAGATTGTACTAAATTTCCTGGGACTGGGGTGAGTGTGCACAAAGTATGCCGAGTCAGCAAGGACTTAAAGGTAGAGATGCATGTGAGAGACCTGAGGTCACTCCTTCAAATCTCCCAACTCCATCAAAATTGTGTTCTTTATTTATAAATATTGATTTACCACATGCTACAAATAATATATCTGCACAATGACTCCAGTTATATTAGAAAATTCCTCTAGGGGCACCCAGCTGGGTCAGGTGGTAGAGCGTACAACTCTCGCTCTCAGGGTCATGAGTTCAAGCCCTACATAGGGTGTGGCGCCTACTTTAAAAAACAAAACAAGACAAGACAAAGGAAAAGAAAATTCCTTTATATCCTCCTGTTAGCCCCTCAGAAGTCCCTCCATAGCCTTAACTATTCTGTCCTGGCATTTTGAGGACAGGCTGATTTTATCTGGCTGTAAACACAGGATTATCTTGAACTGAAAACAGAGGAGAAAACCGAAAGGAAAGCCAAATCCATTTTCCCACGAGAGCCTCCGTCCACCTGAGAAGTAAACACTCAAGCTCCACTTGAAAGTCAGACTTTCTCTTCTCTGCAGGGGCGGGGGGGGAAAAACAAAGATTTGAAGAGGGAACAAATGTAAAGAATACAGAAAGGAGGGCGAGGGCTCCATCAGATGTCACTGGCTCCGACAGAGCGCGGCCGACCTGGTGCTGTGTGGTGACTGTGCCCTCAAGCCAGAGCCCCTCCAAGAAAGCTGTGGATTAGAAAGCAGGTGGTTTCAGGGTCCGCAGAAACTTTAAGAACGCTCTCCGTGTTGGCAGAGAATGTGATTGAAAAAGAGGACTGAAGAAAAAGTGCAGATAGGGAATGGCAGCACGTTAGACTCCGTGCGTCGTCGGTAAGGTTTACAAGCCTGTTTTAGGGTTGGCGTCCCTGGGCCAGCAGCCTTGTCGCAGAAGACCTGTCAGTGGCAAGGTCTTCCGAGGGCACCGTATTACGTTTTTATGGCTTCCTTTTTTACAGCAGATATTACCTCATTAGGAAAAGAGGTTTGACTGCAGGTTTTATTTTACTGTCAAAGTCAAAGCCCTTTCAGGAAATGAGTGTAGCAGATTCCCATGGTGCTCCCCTAAGTGAGAATTTCAGGAAATGACAACTGACAAAACCCTCTCTTCTCCCTGTGAATGATTGGTGAAAAGAAGAATAATGGAATAATTGTCTGCTTTTTCTATATAAACACCTATTAATGTAAATTAAATCTCTAGTATCGGAACTTGTAAAATTCCTCAGTGATGTTTATACAGGTATCAACCATCATGGAAATGGCAGATTTGAACTCACGTATTCGTTCAGTTTTATCTACTACGTACAGCATTGTGCTAGATATTACAGGTTCAAGGTGGCCTACTAATAGCATCCCTCTCTCCATTTCCATTCTGAACCCATTAAGAAATATGACAACACGGAGACCTATCCCAGGTTACTGATCCCTTAAGAAATCCATTAAGGCTCCTGGCATGATTTATAGACCATGCATCCTCATGGAGGTTATGTTAGTAGGTCTCATATAGGGTAGTACAGATGATACATTTTTTATAAAGATACTAATAAAGCAACATTAATACAATAGGAAGGATTACAGAGAAGGGGAAGGAAGAAGATTGGTAGGTACAGTCGTAAACTGCAATACAGCTCTGAGAAAATTTCCTGCTAGCTTGATCTGGGGTCCTTCCTGCCCATCAGAAGTCTAAGAAATGGGCCCTACAGGTTTGCCCACCATGCTCTGCGTTTGCTGGACCAAGCTCTGTAACGAAGGCTCAAAGCCAACACAGTATCCCCGCAGTGTCCCCCAGAGGGCAGCACTGAGCCCAGACAGTCAACTATGCCCCCAGCCCCAGGAGATCAGGGTGGGGTGTTTCCATGGCCATGGCACATAGTATGGTCATTATGATTTTTCTCCTTTCAGACTAAAGTCCAGTCAGTATAGATAAATATCGGTAGAAAAGTCTCAGTTTTTTCATCTTTGTTTCACCCGTGTGCTTTAAATATATTCACTGTGCAAGAACACTGTATTGATAGATATTACGTCTCAGTCTTTTGAAAATATCATTGCATGGCTTTTGAGCTTTTGTTTTGTAGTAAGAAGTCAGATTGAAGTCTAATTCTCTATTTTAAAGTGTATGTTTCTTTCTGGCTACTTTTAAGATTGTTGTCTTTGATGTTCTGTGATTTCAGTACAGTGTGCCTACAGATCATTTGGATGTATGTGTACTGAGATTTGCTGGCATTACTAAATCTGGGCATTTATTTCTCCTACTGACTCTGGAGTTTGTTTTTTTTCTTTCACTTCTATTATCTCTTTCTGGAACTCAGCTTAGACTTTTATATTCAACACCCTTTCCTGAGCTGTTGGGAGATTTCTGGAGATAGATTTTGCTCAGGTGAAGGAAGAACTGATTAAAAATGAGGTAGGGGCACCTAGGTGGCTCAGTGGGTTAAGCCTCTGCCTTCGGCTCAGGTCATGATCCCAGCGTCCTGGGATCGAGCCCCATGTCAGGCTCTCTGCTCACTCGGCGGGAAGCCTGCTTCTCCCTCTCCCACTCCCCCTGCTTATGTTCCCTCTCTCGCTGTGTCTCTCTCTGTCAAATAAATACAATCTTTTAAAAAAAATGAGGTATTTTTAAAGATATCCCACACTGCCTAAGGAAGTAGCAAGGGTTTTGTTTTTAGTATTAGAAATGTCTGAGCAGAATCTGGGCATAACTGAAGAATATCTTTTTGCTGATATTCAAATATGATAGGAGTAAATTTAGAAGATGATCTTTAAGTTCCTTCAAATCTTGAAATACTATTATTCAATAAAATAATGCTCAAATAATTTTATTTCAAAACCTTCAAAGGTTGTTAAATATAGTACTTTAACCTAAATCCCTTAGTAATATGTACAAAAAGGCCCTATCGTGCTATTCTTTCAATAACGCTGAAATTAATTTAAGATGTTCTAGATAGTTGACCTTGATGTTCACTCAACACGGATTAATGTTGACATGAATAGTACAGTTACCTGTCAAAATTATTTTAGATGGCCTCAGTGTTCTTGTGAAGCTTTAATCAATTTAAAAATGTGTTAAAGAAGAAAATCTTCCTTCTTTGGCTACAGTTCCATTTATTGTTCTGTAGTTCTTTTTTTTTTCTTCTTTTTTTCCAAAAATTCTTGTCTAGGAGCACTTGAGTGGCTCAGTTGTTTCAAGTGTCTGACTCCTGATTCTGACTCAGGTCATGATCTCAGGTTCCCAAGATTGAGCCCCACCTCAGACTCTGTACCAATGGGTGTGAACCCTGCTTAAGATTCTCTCTCTCTCTTTAAAAAAAAAAAAAAAAAAACTTTGGGCACCTAGGTGGCTCAGTTGGTTAAGCAACTGCCTTCAGCTCAGGTTATGATCCTGGAGTTCCAGGATCAAATCCCACATCGGGCACCCCGCTCTGCGGGGAGTCTGCTTCTCCCTCTGATCTCTCTCCTCTCGCTTTCTCTCTCTCTCTCTCTCAAATAAATAAATAAAATCTTTAAAAAGAATCTTACCTATAGGGTCTTTGAAAAAAGACAAAAGATGTACCAAAAGCCAAGAAAAAGGAAAACAATTGGAATGATGGAAATAAACTATTTAGTAATGAGAAGAACAAATACTTCTGTTTGTCCAAATGCTGGTCTTGAGAAAGCACTTAAACCACCACCACCCCAGATTTCTTATAGTCGTTAGTTTCATAAGGTAATTCTTACCAGCATACTCCCCCCCGCCAACCCACACTACTAAGCAGCTATATTATCACTTCCTTATAAATCAAACCAAAAAAGTAAATGAATTCATATACATAGAGCATTTAAAACAGTGCCTACAGATAGATGAGAAGGAATATGTCGGCACGTGGGAGCTCACAAAAGAAAAGCTTAGGAGACCTTTTGCCCTCTCCATGGTCCTTGCCTTCCACTGTGACGGATGGTGTACACCCCACACCTGCTGTGTGTCCAGTCCAAAAGACCCTTTTTTTTTTTTTAAGATTTTATTTATTTATTTGACAGACAGAGATCACAAGTAGGCAGAGAGGCAGGCAGAGAGAGAGGAGGAAGCAGGCTCCCCGCTGAGCAGAGAGCCCGATGCGGGGCTCGATCCCAGGATCCTGGGATCATGACCTGAACCGAACGCAGAGGCTTTAACCCACTGAGCCACCCAGGCACCCCCAAAAGACCCTTTTAATTACAGCACAAAAACATGAATGTAAAGACACCCCAGCCACACGGGGCCTGGAAGACCCTTGTTTCCTGACCAAGAATCAGTATGTTGGGCGTCAGTGTTTTCTGCAAGGGTTACAACCTGAAACTTTTTAAAGAACCACCCACTTTGGGGGGAAGCATTTCTGAATTGTCCATCACAAACTATTTCTTCTGAAATACCATCGTAAAACACCCATTTGCTGTTTGGGGCTGTCCTCTAATTGGATGCACGTCCACACCTGGATGAAAGATCAAACTGTCTTCCTCCTTTTTCTATCACGTGTACAGTTTTTAAACCATCAGTGGCATTTCAAGTCTTCTGAAAACAGTCTGGCAGTATGTCCACGGTTCGTAGCACAGTATAAGCAACATCAAAACTAAAGCAGTTTCTATTATATAATGTTTTCAGCTACTTGAATAAATCAAATCTTTAACTGAAAAAAAAAGTGTGTTCAAGAAATATTACTATTCCACGTTAATCGAGCTGCTGTAGGTACAACTCCTGGGAGCATCATTGTGAAGGCACCTGTGAGTTTCCGGAGCTCATAGCTTACATGGCTGTAGAGAGTGGCCACGTACATTAATGTATCTGGCAAGAAGTTATCACGTTTTCTTGCAGAGTTGAGAAAAATGTTCTTATAAAGAAACTCGGTAACTATGAGGACCACTCTGAACCACTTCCAAGTAACATTAATTATTAATGTGTATCCATTGGATTCAATATATTTATTGACCTATGTGTGTATGGTAATTTATCATTTTCAAAAAGTTAAAACTATGAATCTCATGCAAATACAAAACACAAATTGGTAATTTTATTCACTTGGGGGATTCATGAGCAAACTAGTAATAGATAAAGACTGGTTAAAAGAGAATTTGAAGAACATATATACGTGTGTGTCATATGATACTAAACAGGTTAATATCGGGTCGCCTGGGTGGCTTGGTCATTAAGCGTCTGCCTTCAGTTCAGGTCATGACCCCAGGCTCCTGGGATAGAACCCTGTATCAGGTTTCCTGCTCTGTAGGGAGCCTGCTTCTTCCTCTCCCACTCCCCCTGCTTGTGTTACCTCTCTCCCTATATCTCTCTCTGTCAAGTAAATAAATAAAATCTTAAAAAATAAATAAATAAACAGGTTAATATCTCTTAGGGCAATAAAATGAAATGTTTGTGGTTATCTATTCTACATGGCAGAAATTGCTCATATCTCCACAGAATGAAATTCATGGTTGCTACTATGGACAAATATTGTTTGTATTACCAGCAGTTCTATGTAAATTAGTTTCTAAGTCACAAAATTATAAAATAGCCTACAAATAGAAAATCAATTAAATGTGTATGCTGATATAGAATGAGATAATTGCTGGAGGGATTCTTAGGCAAGGCCCACTGAAATCCTTTACTCATTTTCCAGTCTCAATGCAGAGAACTCCTGAATACATTAAGGATATGAAAAATGTGAATATGGTTGAAAACACATGAACTGGATTGTCCTAGAGCTGTTTTCTCTCAACATGTAAATGAAGGCCGAGCCTCTTTAATTACTTATTCATATAGTTACATTTATCTTAGAGCTAAGAGTAGTTTTTAGTCTTGAGAAACAATTGTTTTTTTCTGTCATATAGTCTTTCTGGGTTAGTACTTCCTGGGTGTGTTATATCATTAACATATTACATGGGTAATACTTCATATATGTGTGTGATTACTTTAATATGTTGCATGTAAAAAAGTGTAACATCAATGGATATAACTAAAAAGTCTTTGCCATCCAGCCCAATGTTATGTTCACATTTTAAGCAACTCCAAATAAGCTTATTATCCATTATTTCATCTGCTGTGACCATTTATATAATGATTTCAGTGAATATTATCTCATAATTGGGAAATTCTTCTTTCAGATATCTCAAGAGTTCATTTATTTGCAAATTCTTCTCACAGAGTTTAGACATGACCCATGCTAGTATATTACCTGCCTAACAATTGAGCTTGATTTTTTTTTTTTTAAGGGATCTTGAAGTGTTGATCTTTTTGTAGGGTCAGATGCTCTCGTTCCTTCTTCCTATTATGTTTTCCATTCCTTGGTCATATCCCAAGACACTGATTGGCCCATATTTACCAATGGGCAGAGTCACTGTAGCCAGAAATGCACACCTGTGCGTACCTCTCACTCTGGCTTTCTGTCACCTTCAGGTGAAATCAGTAAGCCAACTAGTACTTGCACTAGTTGTACAAGTATTCCTCCCGCCTGTACTCTTGCCCTGTACACACAGCTAAAGCAGACTGGTTCTCTCTCTGGATTGTCCAGCCCAGTAGGAGGAAGTAGATGAACAAGATTAGGATTTAGACAAATGGACAAGAGATGCCCTGTTCACATCCAGCAAGCTGCCTGCCCCAGCACTGTGTTATTAGAACTCTGCCCCTGAGGTATTAGACTCTAGTCCAGGTCATACTGTAATGGAAACTTTTTGCCCCAGCAGTGTTGCTCTATTTCTTCACGTACTTAGTTCCCTCAGGAAAACAGTGTAGAGAAGGAATGATTGGTAACTTTACTTATACACCTCATGGTGGTGACTATTGATTTTTTTTCCAGCAAAATGCATATATTGGTTAAAGTTTGATATATAGGTGGCTGTACCTTACATTAAAGTTGTTCGTGTGACATAAAAAGAATAATGTTTTTCATTAAAAAGAATAAGAATGGAAAAGAGGGGTTTTTTTAAAAACATTTTTCTCTTAACCACCCCCCCCACTTTGCCAACATGTCATCAAAATACTTAAAATACAAGAAAGAAAAGAGAGCCAAGGAAAAGAAAGAGAAATTAAAGAAAAGGGAATTGTGAGCCTTTAGTGGGTTTCTGTGATGTATCAGGGCCTCTGACACTCCTTGAGAGGCAGTATATGGCCATGAGGATAGGATTGGACTCTGAAATCATCCTCCCTGGACTCATAATCTTCCGCCACTTACTGGGCTAGGTAACCCTGGGCGAATTCTATCACCTCTTTGCTTCTCAGTTTTCTCATCTGGAAAATGAAAATAGTGGTTGATGATAGAATCGGGTCACACACTATCCATAAAGCACAAGATAAATGACATGATTGTGTACTTTCACTTTCATTTTCCACAATTCTCCTATGAGAAGCACATAGCATTTCAATGAGGAAAAGAAACCAATATGGAAGATCGCTTCTAAATTATTATCCCCTGCTTCTTCTTGTAATAGATGGTATAAATATGTGTCTGTCTTTTAGGTTTCTTACAAAGAAAATAAAAGGTTTGGCCTAATTGGAAGTCTTCAAAAGTTAAACAGTAGTCTCTAAACAGTTAGTTTATCTGTTTTTCTCATCAAGACAGCACTAAAAGTATAGCAAAGAGAAGTAACACACTGAAGTAATTTTCTCTACTTTCAAGAAAGACTGACAAGAAAAGACATTTCATTTGGGGAAAAAAGTTAAATCCCTTTTACTAAGTCTCCTTTGTACTGTGGCCACTGCTTACATTTTCCAAATCACTGTCATTAGTTCTAACAGATCTCAATTCTCTGGGCACATAGTGCCACTTGTTATTTTCCCATCTGTGCACCATTTTTTCTTGTCTGTCGCAGATACTGTGGTATTTGAGTCAGCTCTAGAAAGCATTTATTCTCTCTTAATTATCTTAATCATACTTCCAGGTCAGCCGAAATGCAAACAATTCCATGAGGTCTTGACTGAGTACCCCCAAGTAAATGCAATCTCTCCCCCTTCTAAACAGACTTCAGACCTGAGATTGAGATCTAGAAAATGAAGGGAAATGCCAACAAAATACAGCTTTTTCCATATAATGTTAGTATGTTGTATACAACACTTCTCTCTCCTGTTAGTACTTTCAGAGGAAACTTCACAGAGAATTGATCCTTACAATGGCCAGCCTACTACCATGTGTGGATAATTGTAAATAAGCATTTAAGAAGCAAAATAATGAAAATGGAATAGTGTATAAGTAACAGGATTCCTGATTTTTAGATCCCACTTATATGTCTGGCAACAACAATGCATCATGTGTTCCTTATTTATTATGCAAAAATTACATATTACAGTTCCTCATATGTAAAAACATAGGCACAAATAATTTAAAAACTCTTCACATTTTATCATTTATCAAAATAATAGCTAATGTTATCATTCACAAGTGTGAACCAGTAATACAAGGCTACTTTTGAGAAAGGACTCTATAGTCAAATTCAGGAAATAACACCTCATATTTCATTTTCTTAGAAATTCATAAAGCTTGAGCATTTTCAAGACCCTTAAAAGCAGTAACAGTGAACAGGCCTACTGAACAAAATGAATATTTCCAAAGTTACTTGAGTTAAGATTTTTCTTCATGGCATATTGGCCTTTTACTGAAATGAATTTGAAAACTGTTGATTTTTCAAAATACTTGATTAAAATAAATTATTAAAATGCAGGGATTAGTTTTAATTAATTCTTGTTTGTCTTTTTACTAACCAAAATTGATAAAAGTATGTGATAAATTTCCACTTCCTTTAAATGTTTAACCATATGATTAATTTCCCCAAGTAACCACAAACTTCACCTTCCTAACTCCAAAAAAATTATTTAGCATTCCTATCTTTATATATATACACATGTGTATGTGTGGTATGCCCACATATATGCATACATGTATACACACATTTATGTGTGCATACACATACATACATATATATATACATACAGCCACAGTAGTGTGTGTGTGTGTGTGTGTGTGTATAAGTTAAGAATTACAAATAAATGTGGGAAGTTGAAATGTTTAACAAATTAAATGAGAACATAATTTGAAAAGATATTTGAATTCTTACCTTATAATGTATATAAGTATACTAAAATATGTATTTTGGTTAAAACTAAAAACCATATGAATTTGAAGAAAGTAGCAGAAAACATTCAGCTGATATGTAATTATAACATATAGGCGTATGAATAATGAATATCTTTTTTAAAGTCGGTGTCTATGACCATGCTGATATAAAATTATCTTCACATTGAAAACATCATCAGATCGAAAGGCAAACATCAAGTTGAAAAATAAGCCCCATGGAAAGGACTCAGCCTATTATGTTGACGATGAAGGTGTAGGAAGAGAGTGAGCCAGGGGATGCAGGGACCTTTAGAAGCTGGAAAAGAGAAGGAAAAGAATTCTCTCCTAGAAACTCCCAAAGGACCGTGGCCTATCAACACCAATTCTAACCCAGTAAGATCCATTTAAGACTTCTGAGGTGGAGAACTATACAGCGTAATGTGTGTTGTCTCGAATTACTGAATTTGTGGTGATTTGTTAGAACAGCAGTAGGAAACTGACACATGGAAAGTAACTAAATGTATTTAGTATTTTAGTATTTAGTATCATTCTTGTCCTTCTAAAGGTGGAAAGTATACATTCTAAACAACACCAAAAAAAGAATAAAGAGGAGTAAGAGTCCTCTTCTATGTCTGACATAAACTTTAAGATTCTCTAAATCCTGGGTTCAGCTACAGACTATGTAATTCTATCTGAAGGGTGTCCCTCATTAATGTTAATTAGTTCAAGAAGAGTTTACCCACTGGGCAGATGACTGTGATGGAGAACCAAGAAACACATGCACTTTCTGAATACTCAAAATCATTGTATTTCTTTTTCAATATTAAATTAAGCCATTATTTTCTGTATAGTTATCTTTTAATTGCACCTTTTGGGATACCTCAGCAGGAGAGACATAATTGTAAGGTGTGACATGAGCAATTTTACTTTCCTTTCTATTTATTCAGTGACTAAGAATGGTTGAAAATTGTCCTCTTATTTTTCTGGTTTAGTATTCAGATATTTAATCTGATTTGAATAAGACTGCAAAGGGTTTCTAAGCAATTACTTTGCTCACACATTGAAACCACAGCCCTCATTAAAATATAATCATCAAGTTCTATTTTGTTCAAGAATGGAAACACACAATGCATTTATTGTCAATTTACTCTGTAAAAAAAAAAAAAAGAGAGAGAGAGTGAGGGAGAGAGAGAGAGAGAGATTTATAGGAAGAAATCTGCATCTTTAAGGGCAAATTACCAGGGCCTTTTAAATCCACGAGTGATAGTGCTCTAACAACCATGCGAGTCTATGAAAAAGTTTCAACTGACAAAATGAAGAATGGCTCAGACTTACTTGCAAAGCAATACATCTATTTGCCTGCATAGCATACATAGGTACATAGTTACACGTGTGTTCACGTTCTGGGGAAAAAGAACCCTGTTTTTAAAGCCTCACTGATGCGGGTAATGTAAGTGTGGTGCATTTTGTTTAACAAGGTTCACCTATCTAGCTCATTGCTCGCCTGCTGCACATGATAAGCTAGTCAGTTCTACAGAACTTGTGGTGCCATGATAACAGATGTCGAACAAGCACCTAAACATTCCCACATCCTTGCTGTTGAATTAATAGGTTCTCCTTAGACCCTGGATGCTTAAAACAATCGATGACTTCATAAACATGTAGCTGCACTTAGTCAAAATTTACATTTTGAACCAAAGCCTTCACTTGAGTGAACCCCAGTGAATACAGACATCATTGTGCATGTGCATACAGCCATGGATAGATGTATACACGCGCACACACACACACACACACACACACACCACATACACAAATTCCACAACGAGGACTGGATGTAATCAGAAATTCTCTTCAGCCAGAGCTTATTCTAGTCATGAAAATATATGGTTGGAAAGCAATAGGATTGTATAGTTAAACTCTTTCTGCAAAAGGAAATCTAAGGCCCCCAAATGTTAAGAAACCAAGCTGTATACAAATCAGGATGAAAACTCAGTTCCTCTTGAGTGTTTACAGTTGGTAGTTTTTTCTTTGCTTTATTTTGCTTTATTTGCTTTATTTTCCCCAGATAATACATGATAGGCATGAAGTTTATAAGTATGTGCAGATTTTACATTTAAACGCATCAGGTTTAAAATTTTTCCTTTAAGGAAGGATTTCTATATATAGTCTCCAACCATAGCGAGAGAGAGACCTGTAAACTCATGTCTAACATGCCTGACTTACCTGAGAAATTCATTCACTCAAATCTTTCCCAGATATTTCTAATACAAAGTATTTCCTTACTGAATCTGTTTGATCTCCTCTGTCTCCTTCCTTCCTCTGCCACATGTTAAGTAAAATTTACATGAATTCACACAATTGCAGATCTTATGCAAATGAATTAGAAAACTAAATGTTTTCTGATATTCTTTCATCTGTTTGAAGTCCTTCAAATGAATCTCATCTAAGGCAGATTTAAATATTGGGTATTTTCTAGTGTGTTTTAAAAACGAAGCAAAATCAATCTTTCCTGATTTTTTTTTCCCCCTGATATACTACACCATCATAGGGTAAGTTATGCACTGTGCTCCAGAGGGAAAGAAGCAATATTCTTTCTTTCCTGTACCTCTTCCGAATGTTCTTTTCAGAGTGTCTGTTCCCTTCTTCCTTTTGGTTCTATCCATGTTAACATCTAGTCTCTAGAAGTGTGTTCCTCTCCCTGAAACATCAAAGTAGATGTATATAAATGCATATATGTGTTCTGCTAATTTGATTACTCACTAAGGCTGGGTGAGTCTAATCCCAAATGGTTTGAAGTTTCAAATTAAATCTGTAATTCGCTAATGTTACCATTTGGAAGTTTCTCATTGGCATCTATTGATTATATGTATAAGTAAAACACATTCTTTTTTATTTTTACTCTTAAAATCATATACAAACCATGTAAAGACAGTCAAATCGGTTTAATCGTATCAGTAACACCATGCACCCCAGGTCTATAGAGAAATGTTGTGGAAAAAAGAAAAACAACCTCAGGAAAGGTCCACATTGTTCACACACTTTGACATTTCTTCACACCTGTTCTCCACAGCAACATCCCTTAATCACTCTCTCCCCTTGTAACTATTTCTCTCACTCTCCCACAGCTCCTCTAGTCTTTTCTTCCAGACTCTCAGTCCTTAATTCATTAAACCTTCAGAAATATTTATGGAACACATAACGTGCCAAGCACTAGAGAGAGAACCATGAACCATACAGTCTTGGCCTCATGAAGCATTTATGCTGATGAGATAATTTACATATAAATAAGTGACCTCATAAGAACAAAGCAAGATAAAGGACTAGAGAGTAATGAGTGGGCCACTGATTTCTGGGGCTGCAGAGACATTGAAGAGAAGTCTGGGTACTTTTGTCATCCGAATAAGGAGAATAGTGAGAAACTCCATCGTCTGTGGAGAACTCATCTTCCTCACTCTAAAAGTGGTGGTAAGGCGGACAGCTAAGTGGGTTGCTCCCAAGGCTGGGAGATACCACAGAGCCACACTCCTGGTGACTCACTCTGGGGCCTTTGCAGGACGTGATGACCCATCTTGTTTCTATACTGTCCGTCTATGGGGTGGAGATGCTGTTGACTCCCACTACCTCTGGGACGGTTCCCAGTTGTGGCCTGACCCTCAGCAGTCCAAAAAAGACAAGGACAACCCACCTAACAGAGACCATATTCAAAGAAAGAATGGCCAGAATGCATGTCCAGGGAAGGAAAGCTGCTGAAGGACCCAGATGACAACTGGTTAGAAATCACGAGAGTATGTAAGGGGATTTAAGTATAGAGAACACTCAGGGAAAGGATATTTGTAGATTAACCCCACAATTTATCAACCAAACAATACCTGAGACGAGTTGAAGGAGAGGATGTTTACTACTCAAACGTGTGTCCTTGAAGATCAAGTGCAAGAAACACTCCAAATGCACAGATCAAAAAAAAAAAAAAAAAAAAAAGGCGGAAGAAATCAAAGCAAAACCATGAGGGGGAAAAAAAAGAAATCTTGGAGGACATA
Source organism: Martes martes (assembly GCF_963455335.1). Classification (NCBI taxonomy): domain Eukaryota; kingdom Metazoa; phylum Chordata; class Mammalia; order Carnivora; family Mustelidae; genus Martes; species Martes martes. The sequence continues at coordinate 22,092,915 of NC_137889.1, read as the reverse complement.
ACAAGAGACTTAATATAAGATTAAAAGAACTACCAGGAAGTTAAAAAAAAAGAGAGAGAGAGAGAGAGAGACTGGTGAGTCAATAAAAGGAAAAATAATAGGAAATTTTTGTGTGAACTAAAAACCCGGTGCCACCGATTAAATGGGCTTTCTGAGCCCCAGGCCAGATTGATGAGAAAAGACATGATGCCTAAAGACATCCTGTAAAATTTCTGAACTCTAAGGGAGAAAAAAGAGAAAGGGAAAAAACGTTATAAGACTCAGGGTTTAAAAAAAAAAAAAAAAAAAAGGGAAAACGTCCAAATCCTCATCTACAACCCTGGAAGCCAGGAGACAGTGAAAGGGCAGCCATCAGCTACTGCGAGAAAAATGGTACAGTTCAAGAATCCTGAACCCAGCTAAGATTTTATTTCATTTCAGGGTTAAAGACAAAAATATTTGAGAAACTACAAGAGAAACTATCATCCAAGCACTTCATCTGAAAGAAGAAATCGTTAAGTGTCTTAACTAAAGGAATCAGAATAGAAACCAAAGAATGGCAGAACAGAACAAGAGCATGTGTATGTATGATACAAGGTCAAGTGCATAATACAGCTTTTTCTTCTTCTCTTTAGTTCTTTCCTGATCTAGTTTTGAGACCCTGGCTGGAGGCTAATTAGATCCCCTTCTTGCCTGGCTGATTGGTTCCACACCGGCAGTCACTTCCCTTATCTGGGCCAAATGCACCTACTCTTATCTCCCCAGGGTCAAGTACCAGACATCTAGAGACAGGTCCTGTGCCCCAGGGCCCAGAGAAATTATTCAATTAGCCAGTCTCCAGGGATACAGCCAAATCTAGGTAACCCACCCCACTCGCCTTAGGAAAACCGCTCCCTATAGCTTTCGTTTGTTGTTATCCTGTCCCTGTTAAACCCCCGAAGGGCCCTGCCTGGTAGCTTTCTCTCATCCTGCGCTGGAAGTAACAAAATTTCTGTCTTTCTGCTAAGTGTCATCGTATTGTGTCTCACCACCAAAAGAATATTTAAATCTTTTAGAACAAAACAGGAAAGCACAATACTAATTTAATATTAATTTAATTAACTTTAATTAACAATATTTAATTAATATTAAGTTCTCTAGAAAATTCTAGAAATTTCTAATAATAATCTAGAGGTAAAAAATACAGAACTACCTACCACTTTGGAGTCAAGCAGGTTGGGGAAGGGTTGGAGACATAGTAAAATGGAGTTGCGGGATTAAAGAGAAATCATGAGTTATATTTTCAGTATACCCCATTTAAGTACCTATTGGACATCTTACTAGAGATGTCAAATAAGCAGTTGGACTCTTAAAATCTGGCACTCATATGCTATAAATTTGGGAGTCATCTGTGAATATTTGCATGTTAGGAAGGTGTAAGACCTGAGATTACTTGAAGGAGCCATGTGGACAAATGAACACTACTCATGCCACCATTGGAAGGTTGAGGAGAAAGACCTAATGAGCAAGACTAATAGGAAGGGTCCAGGCAGGTAGTGGACACCTGGAGCCAAGCGAAGAATACCTTTAAAGAATGAGAGAGAGATTAGCTCTATCCAATGCTGCAAACAGTTGAGTAGAGTAACTAGCAAGAACTGGGCATTGCATTTGGAAAGTTGGAGGTCTTTCGTGACCTTGGCAGAAGTAGTTTCACTATGGTGTGGACAAAATCCAATTGGAAGAATTTCTAGAGAGATTAAAAAGTGAAAGAGAGAGTGAACATAGATAATGCTTTCAAAGGATTTTGCTGGAAGAGAGAACAATGAAATCAGGCAGTGCTAGCTGGAAATGTAGGCTCTAGATAGATGTTTTGTGTAAATATGGGAGGTAATCCCCCTTATTCTGATTTTTTTTAAAGATTATTTATTTATATAAATAAGTGGGGGGAGGAACAAAGGGAGAGGGACAAGCAGATGACGTGGGGGCTTGATCTCAGGACCCTAGGATCATAACCTGAGCCAAAATCAACAGTTGGTCACTTAACTGCCTAAGCTACCCAGATACCCCCCTAGTCTGATTTAAATGATCCTAGGTGGGGGGAAATGTTGGAACAGTGGGGAGGAGGAAAAGGGAAGAAAGAAAGAGAGAGAGGTTTTTTTTTTTTTAAGGAACAAGACACTTGAAACACAGAATGTTCTACACAGATGTATACTAACCAGTGATTGGTATATAAATAGAGGGATTAATTAGAATCAGAAGCCGTTCATTCTTAAAACTTGCAGAAAGACTAACTCTCTGGGTTCAGGTGCAAATAAGTAGATTTGGTAGGAGAAAGGTAAGAACATTGTTTTCTAGTGGTCTCATTAAAAAAAAAAAAATAAGCGTTTCCATATGCTGAGAGAGGGGCTACGAGGAGGATGTTGAGGGTTTGAGCAGGAGAAGAGATTCTGAGGGTAGAAGTCTACGGACTAGGGAAATAATGCTTGAAGGACAGTGTTGAGGCCCAACTGGAGACCTGATAAACACTTATGATGAGGTAAGTAAATATGACTGTACTTTTTCTTCAGCCACAGGCCCCCGTTGGTTCTGTGTGAGCTGGATGCATTGGAGTTGGGTCTGGTTGGGTTAGCGCAGTAGGGATTCAGGAAGATGGGCAGCGGGAGCCTTCCCCTATGTTGCTCTCAGGAGCTCTGATCCGTGTATTAAGCTCCCTTCTCCAACATCTATCTTAATAGGAGTTGGGGAAACTACCAAAATTTTCCGTGAAAGGCAGGGGATGATAAGAAACTGTGACAACAAAGGCAGAACCCTTTAAAGCAGAGTGAAGACAAAGTCTGCTAATCTCTAGACCTTAGTAAGTGCCATGATTTGTTTTTCTTCTTGTTTAAGCTCTGTGATTTCTAGTACATTTTACCAGTGTGGAAATGGAATTAAAATGCTCTAGTAGATGCTTGTAAGCTAGGTGTTATTGATAAATATAATGAATCACCGGGATAAAACTAAATATTTCCTAATTTATGACCTGACACTCTCCACAGTGCCTGCCCCACCTCATGGTTTCAGAACCCAGGAAGTGGAATGAAGTCAGCTCTACTAACTGAGAGGGATGAGTTGCATATGAACCACTGATTTGGCCAAAAATGCATATTCATAGGCAAAAAATTGTTCTGTTGTTTGTGAGCGGGTGTTCATTATAAAATACGGGCTAGAGGGCCCATATACATACATTCAATGTGTTCAATGTTGATTTTCTACAATATACCTTTACCTCCTAGTTGTTGCAAAGTACAATTTATCATTAGGACTCTACTGGATAGTCCTAATTATTCCTTAACCTCTAAACTGGGGATGATTTTAATAATTATTACTACAGGACACTGAGGGCTGTTTTAATAACTCAGGGGATGATATATGAAGATAATTTTGCAATGTACTTCATTAGTTTTTTTTTTCTTTTTTGAGATTTTGCAGCACAAATTACCAAGAAGAAGTAACAGACAAATTATTTGTGTGTAGGTGCAAGGAAAGTGAGAAATGGGGAGCCGAAGAACTAGCCAGAACCATTTGCAGAAGGCAAGCAGAGAATTTAAGAAACAAAGGCCCTATGAACAAATAATTATTTCAACTCTTTTATGTGAATTAGCCCGTCTTCTCCAGGATAGAAAATGTCTTTTAAAAATCTTGATGAATATAGGAAACTAGACAATTTGGCTAGACCATGTTTGGGTCCATAGATTACTTGGAGTAATTTGGCCAACCTCACTGCCTGGTAAGGAAATTTGTACCCTTTTCCATCTCTTGCCAGCTTTGTCTAGAAAAATGAGCTTCCCAGAAAAATGAGGACAGCTTTTTTCTCAACAAATAACATGGTAATGTTTTCTTCCTTCATAACCCCCCAACACCCCCAAAGTAACCAACAAATAGTGCGTCACGGGGCAATGAGATTTAAACGTCGAAAGAACACTTGCCAGAGAATGCAACTCAAAATTAAAATAGAAATAATAACAAAATAGAATACTTTGTGTAACAAGAGGGAAGGCATATGTCCAAACGTTCTGATTTAGGTTAATTTAAATTGTTCTTGAGAGGAGAAAAGAAAATAAGAACGGTCCAAATCCATTTTTGCGGTCATAAACACGGTATGACAAATGTTCTACCTTCCAGAAAACATCTTGTGCTGAACATTCCAGAGAAATAGAAATGAGCCTGCATATTTGTGTTTCTACTCAGCTACCGCTTTGTGTATCCACAGACAGTATCACACTGGGCTTTGATTGATGCTTCCATTAAAATGGCTTGTGTTGTCATTTGGTGTTCCCATTCTTACCTAGGCAAACAATTGATTTCTTTTAATGTAGAAAAGCAAAGGGAGAATAGTACGTAAATGATATAATCTTCTTTAAACTAGAATCGTATATGTTATGGATGTGCTGGATACTTTTGTGAAGATCTCCCTAATTTACTGTGCATAGGGGAAGAAGGAAACAAAGCAAAATAGCAATTGAGTCCGGTAGAGTGGTCACTGTATTTTTACAAACACATTAAGCAGTCTGTTTCTACAGAGCCTTTCCCTGCCTGTGCTTTCTGTCTGGAGACTTCTTTCCCTAGGAATGTGCATGGTTCTGTCTGCCCCAAGCCTTTCTTAAGACCTCATCCCCTACATGGGCTGGACCTGATCTACCTGTCTAACATAGAAGCCATTTCACTTCCTTCGCCATTTCCTGCACTATTGTTCTTCCTAGCCCTATTGCCAGTTCGCATGCTGCATATTTATTTGCTTTCGTTTATTGTCTGTTCCTCCCCTGCTTCCACTGCCCCATCACAAGGCAAATCTCAGGGGAGTAGGGTTCTTGTCTACTTTATCAACTGCTATTTCTCCAGTGCCTAGAACAGAGCCTGACCCATATTTGTTGAGTGAATGAAAAAATTCTTCCTTCTCCTCTAAGTCCCAGTAAGTCAAAGTCCCTTGCTTGGAGTTTTTAGTAAGCTTTCTGATTAGTTGATTAAATGCTTTGTTGCCCAAAACTTAAGTCCCACAGTTTACCAAGCATTTACTTTGAGGTCTACTTAGAAGAAGGTGGAAAGTAAGTTTGTAACAAATCATACAAGACAAACACTGGAAGCCTTGGCGGACATAGACTGTGACTTGTGAATGTCCCTCTCATAAAGGTATTTATTTATGCATTCCATTTTTGATCAACCCATACTTCTTTGTGATGCCTATTGGACTTTCAAGCCGAGATGTTGAGAAGACAGCAAGATTAAAGCCTCAAGTTCAGGAGAGAGACCCATATTGGAGACAAATATTTAGGAATCTCTCATGTCTCAGTGGTATTTAAAACCAGGCTACTGCATGAGATCATGCAAATATAGGTAGAAAAAAAAAGGACCTGAAACTGAGGCCTGGACATTCCAATAGTTGGAAACTGGGAGGTGGGAATGAACCAGCAGAGACTGAGCAGGGTGTTTCAGAGACATGAGAGAAAAATCAAATGAGCACAGCATCTGAAAGCTGAGTGAAAATAGTGCATAAAGTGTCTGTGTTGAGGGAGTGGGGATGTATCTGAGTTAAATGCTGCTGATAAGTCAAGAAATATAGAGACAGGAATTAGCCATCGACCTAGCAATGAAGGACATTTTTGACTTTCATATGAGCAGATTAGATGACGCAATGTAGTCCTGTGCAAGAGAGTTGGAAGAGACAAAGATTATAAATGATTCTTTTAAGTATTATTTGTATAAAAGGAAGAAGAGAACAGAAGCTAGAGAAAGAGAAGATTTTTTTTTTTAAGATTTTATTTATTTGACAGACAGAGATCACAAGTAGCAGAGAGGCAGGCAGAGGAGGGGGAGGGGGGAAGCAGGCTCCCTGCTGAGCAGAGAGCCCAATGCGGGGCTCTATCCTGGGACCCTGGGATCCTGACCTGAGCCGAAGGCAGAGGCTTTATCCCACTAAGCCACCCAAGCGCCCCAGAAGAGAAGGTTTTGCTAGTAGTCACTGTTGCTTTCAAGATGAGAGAAATAATAGTGTGGTTATTTTCCCCTGAAGTCTCTTTCCCACAGGCCAATGGCAAAAAAGATTTGCCTACTTTGGTTTTATACAGTTATAGCATCTGTATAAGCAAAGCATTAATCTGTTTACTTCATACCTAATGGGTCAATGCGTTGTCTTCGACAAGGCAATATTGATTTTCCAACATATTGGAGAGAAAGGAGCTTAACACTTATAAGAAAGCCATTTATTTGGCCTGCTTTATTTTATTGAAATAGAATGAAAATAAGTATATTGAGCCAGACACCTCTAGAACACTAGGAACTCTCTGTTTTTGTTTTAACTTTTAACTATTGTTGAACAGAAATGGTGTTCTCCATGGCACTTGAAATATAGATAGTATCAATTTTTAAAATATTGGCTGAAGTTTCTGAACACCAAGGTTGGTGGAATTTTTAAATCTAGGCAGTTTTCAAGGTTCCATATCCACCCCTTTTATTATATAAAAACCCTGGGACCTGTATTGCCTTTTAATATATCCTAAAAAATAGGACAGGCCCCAGTTGCCAGAGTTGGGATCTGTGCTTGTTTCCATTGGTCAACTAATGCCAACAACGACACTGGAAATTTTTTCCCACTGGGCCAAGTTTGAATATAGAAGGCTCCTGGCCAAGGCTACAGAGCTCAGTGTTCGGTACTAACTGGCCACCACACAGACATCCCCTTCCAGAATTCATTCTCCTTTAAAGGAACTGTGTTTTGGCAGGTACAATTCTCTGTGACACCCAGAAAATCCTTATCCTCTTTCCCAGTTGTAAGGGATCCAATGGCACCCTCTCCAAGTCTTTCCCGTCACCAAACTTCCTCTGCCTTTGGCAAATCCAGCTTAATCACTGAAGTCAGTCTAAGGTCTTCGAATACAAAAAACCTGTTTAGAGATTTTCTCCTGGACAAAGAGGGCACGTTGAAGTTTTTCTCTTCTGCCAACAAATGCACGAAAAGACTTATTTGTGCGTCCGGAATGTATGGACTTTCAGGATGAATTGTCCTGGAGAAGGGCAAACACAGGAGATACGGCTTCCTCAATGAGTCACCCTGCTGCCTTAGCATTATTAAATGTAATTGTTGGGTAAATATTAAGTCAGAAGTTACAAACTATTGTATTCTTTTCACTTATTCCTTTTTTTTTTTTTTAAGATTTTATTTATTTATTTGACAGCGATCACAAGCAGGCAGAGAAGCAGGCAGAGAGAGAGGAAGGAAGCAGGCTCCCTGCTGAGCAGAGAGCCCTATGTGGGGCTCGATCCCAGGACCCTGGGATCATGACCTGAGCCGAAGGCAGAGGCTTTAACCCACTGAGCCACCCAGGCACCCCATCTCTTCACTTATTCTTAATTGCCTTTTTATACAGCTCTAAAATTCAGAAGGCCTGTGGATTATGGAAGTTGTTCTTCTTGCTCCTTGCTGGTTGAATGTGAGTCTCATAGTGCAGAGTTCTGCTTGTGGGCCAGGTGCTCTAGCTCTGCTCTCTGAAAGCACGAAGTGGCTGGGTGTTAAGGTGATGTGGTGTCACACACAAGACAGTAGAATCCATCTTCCAATTCAACCCAATCCCACACCTATTTGAAGACCAATGTTGTTCTATGCAATATGAAAGATAATCATTATCTGTTCATTGTGAACTTGTTAGTGAATCAGATGGATAAGAAAAGTAAATGAGTATCATTAAGGAAAGGCTAAGTATGGTAAATAAGAGAGGCAGAGTGTGCTTCTGCACAGAGAAGCAATAAAAGCAGCCTTAGAAGAAGGAGTAAAGCCAATATCTGACATCAGTCTTGGAGAAGTGAATTTCAAGCTCTAAGCCTTTACTCTGGTGGTAGAAAAATAAATTTGTTGAATACGTGCAGTATTTTAAAGAATCAAATCAAAGTGAATAGGAAAGAGAATGTCAGAGGGCATCATATGTAGTTAGGTTAAATATCCTTCCTCAAATCCTCATTTCAAAACACGTGTCTCTGTGATCGCATAAAATATATTCTTTTCAACTGATCTTGGCTAAAAATAGGTAAGAAATGTTTATTACTGTTGCATGGAACATAATCAGATAAAAATGAGATATGGTATTTCAAACAGAGGTACCATCATAGCCAAAGCACAGATAGAATAAAGATGTAGAACCTGCTTAGAGGTGATGACCTGTCTCATTCATCTAAATCATTGAGTAACAAAGACTAATGAGGGGTAATAATATGTAGATATCTTAAGAAAATAAAAATAAACTCCTCAAAATTAAAATATCTAAAGGGAAATATTTTCTTTCCTACCCCAGATCTTTTTCTCCTTTAATCTCATGATCTTTAATCATTGGCAAATCCCACTCTATTGCTCATGCCAAAGAACAAGAAGTCATCTTTGGGTCATCACTTTCTTTTCATTCCTCCCCACACTAATCCATCAAGCCCTGTTGGCTACTTTCAAAATATCTGAAAACCATCCACCTGTCCTTAACATTGCTACCAAGAGGGTCCGAGGTTCCATTAGCCTTTGCCAAGACTACATCAGTAGTTTCCCAGTTGCTATCTCCATACCCACTTTTGTCTTTACCTCTGCCCTCAATTCATTCTTCATGTGTCAACCAGAATAATGTTTCTAAAACTCTGCTTCCCAATATGGTAGCAGCTAGCTATATGCAGTTATTTAAAATTAAATGAAATGAAACAAAATTTAAAAATCTAATAACTTACTCTCACCAACCTCATTTCAATAGCTACCTATTTCATCCAATATGGCAACCATACCAATCAGTACAAAGAACATTCCCATTGCTGCTGACAGTGTTATTGGACAGTGTTGTCCTTGGACATGAGCCGGATCATGTCATTACCCTGCTCAAAAACCTCCACTGATCTATCATTACAGCTAGAATAAAATCCTAAATTCATACCATAGACCACAAATCCTATACAATATTGTTCCTGTGTACCTCACTAAACTATTTCTTGTTCTCATTTCTCAGTGGCTGGCTTCCTTTCTGTTTCTTGTTCAAATCGAGGCCTACATGGGGCCTTTGTACTTTTTTTTTTTTTTTAATCTTTGCTTAAAATATTCTCTCCCCACTCTCTTCCTTTCCAGAGCTGGTCTATTTAAATCTGTTAGGTACAACATTAGGTTACCTCCTCAGAGAGGACTGTCCCAGTTATTTTACATAGCATCAGCTTGTTTGTACCATTCATCAGAGTTACCATAATCTGGACTTATGTAACTTGTTAGTATGTCTATTGACTAGAGTGTTTACTGATTGTCTATCTTCCCTTCTGGAAGACAAGTGTCTTTCTAACCTTATTCACTACTGTATCTCAAACAATTAGTAAGTTCTCAATAAATATTTGGTGAATGAATGAACCCCACAAAAGAACTAAACCTATAGAATTGGTAGGGAAAGAGTCTTAAAAGCAAGACAGACAATAGCCAATGTGGAGAAATTAAATATTTATATTTGATCAGGTACACACTTTTTAAAGTTTAATCTTATAGCTCTATATATGTAGTCTGGAAAATTGAGATGGAGAATGATTTAAAACTGTATTGCATTGGGGAAAGCTGGAGGAAGAGTACATGGGATGCTATGCTGTTTCACAACTTCCCATGAGTCTATAACTATTTCAAAATAAAAAATTTTTAAAAATTGCATTGTAGTATTCTTAAGCTGATGTAGTAATGACCAAAATTACAAAAGTAATGCAATACTTGGAAAAATAATCAAGGGGGAAAGTGTATAATATGCCTCAATTTAGTATGTTTGCTTTATACATTTGCATTAATGTGAGCTTTCTATTTACATACTTTATTTGCAGTCTCAACTCAAATGCTTTGAACTTCAGTAGCCAGCAATACACAGAAATATATAAAGGGCCATTGCAATATTATACATCTATTAATCAGGAGCAGTCACTTATAGATAAGAGCTGTAGTTGATGGCTTAGTGCCCATGTCACAGGTCCTGTGCCCACGTCAAATTCCATCCACAGCTGTCACTGCACACTGACAGCATTTGTCCTTAAAAGCTCTGAGTATCTTTCTACCCTCTCTGAAGCTGCAAGAGAATTACAAAGGATTCCTGTACCCAGGAGAAGTCCTCAAGAATATGAGGCAAGTCCAAAGTGGATTCATGTCTCAGCCTTCTGTCCTGCCCAAAGGCTAATTCTGGAAAGTTAGCTATACATTCCTCCAGAGGTCTCCATGGAATCAACACTCCCCGACCCAACCCACAGCAGCAACCCACATAATTGACTCTTCCTAATTCCTTGTTTCACTCTTCCTTTTCCCTCCCCTCTGCTTCCTAGGATTCTCTAATTCCTAAATAAATTACCCTTACCCAAATCCTGGCCTCTTCTTTTAGAGGAACTCACATGAGGTTGGGGTCTGAAGTGATCCTAGAGAATAGAACCGCAGAATGGGATACTAGAAATGGATCACTTGCCCATCACATGGCAGGGCTGGTGAAGTGACATTGGCCTTCAGCATGCTGAGCATCCCAATTCTTTCACCTCACGTGGATCGGGATGAAGTACATGTGGAAGGGAAAGAGTTGGATCAATCAGTAGCTGTAGCACGTGAACAAGATGAGAGCAATATAAATTATAAGGATCATGTATTGGCAAGTTCTCCCTATCTGTCTTGGAATCAATCATTAAAGAAAAAAGAGAAGATAGGATCCTATGAATAAGCTATCATGTCAGGGCTTTCTTTCAATGCTGTAAGTGTTGTATGGCAGCATTTAAAGAAACTTTCATCTTTTGCAGCATTAGATTGTACCGTGTTAGATATCCAGGCCAGGTTTTAATTAAAAGATTAGCAGGAACACAAAGAACACTGGCTGTGTATCTCGATAGACCTTCTACACTAAATTTAGTGTTTTACCAGAGAAAAGGTATGATCCTGAGACCTGGTATATTTGTGTGGCTGTGCCTGAGTATCATGAAACCTCACATTCTCTACTGCGTGGGGCTAGCAGAAGCAATCCTCTTTCCCCTAGAATCGAGAAGACCAGCTCACCTGTGTCTGGACACACCTTTGCAAGAATTTTACCTATAGCATATGCCTTACAAAACAGTGTTCATCCTTTTCCAGATCTGTTCCACCTTCTCTCAATATAAGCAGGCCAATAGCTAGAGTCATGTCTCATCATAGGCCGGACGGGGAACCACTGTCCCTATTCTAGGACAATTCACTAAGAGTTGGAACCTGGCCAATATGTACTGGTGGGAAACAGGGTAAGAGTGTGGAGGTGCATCTAGGGGTTGTTAGTTTGGAAAGGAGGTGGAGTATCAGGTTAAGAGAGAGTTTATTGATGTGGAGGACTTTCCATACCTTGATGACTCAAGATTTTATTTCCTAGATTGACAGTATATAGCAACATTTAGAAAAATCTTTAAGTTTGCTTAGTCTGAACTCCCTCACCCTCTTGCCTGGCTAGGGATTCATATCCCCAAATATCCCATAATATTTTTTCTCCTTCCAGTTGTGTTTATGTTTAAAACATATTTCTGGAATGCTTAGAAAAAACCTGGCCACCTCAAGTAATGTCTCATCAAGAATCTATGGCATCACCAACCATCTGCATTTATTTACAGTAATTTTGCCAATAAAATAGTTTTGGGCCATGAAAAAATAAAATGATCAATCTGTACCCATTTTTACTTAAATATTTTATTTTCCTTCCAGTAAATTTTAAGATGTGTTTTAACCCTAAAATTCTGTAAGCTAAGTATAAGATTTTAAATTGTATATATCAGTATATACTGATATATTTACATATATCAGCTATGGTACCTTTCAATAACTTTCAATGGCCATCTCAAATAGGCTCTAAAAGTAAGAAAATGCATTGTCTCTCAGAACAAAATTTCTAGAACCAGGGTGGCTCCAGGTGAGTAGAATGATCGTTAAGGAAGTGTCACCAAAGATCCAGGATATTTCCTCTCTCTTCTTCACCCTTCTTTGGTGTTTTGTCTTTGCCCTCAAGTTGGCTCCCTTCATTTTATAAAAGGCCTTTAGAAGTTCTAAATGTTCAATCTAGATCAGTAACTATAAGGCCACAAAACACATCTCCCCAGTGTCTTCTTAAGAGCTAGAAAACACACACACACACACACACACACACACACACAGAGCTAGAAAACAGATCTTAGAATCCCCTCTAGAAGGCTCATCGGCCTTGTCTCGGTGACTTGTCCAGTGCTGAATGATCAAAAGCATGAAAATAGGACTATCATGATTGTCTTAGTCTAATCAGAATTCCCCAACCTGTGGATGAAGTCATTCCTTTGATCATGTGGTGACTAAACCAAGTCAGGGTTTTGTTAGCAAGGAAAACAGGGAAATGAAAGTGGGTTATATCATCAATTATATCTGTTATACCCAATTTTCAGTGAGTATCCTGAGGCCAAGGCCATGAGTGCATTATCCAAGCAGCCTACAGCACAACTAGTCAGTCCTGACTTAAGTACCCCTTAGCAAATGTGATCTGGTGATTGCTGTCCATCCTTCTGACCGGGCCACAGAAACAGAGAGTGAGTTGGCACTTTACTTTTGCTGATAAAGTGTCACAGAATGACCAGAGCCTTATGTAACTTAAACTCTATGTTAATAACTAAATTCACAGTCTTTGAAGGCAACCAAAAATACTACCAAAAGCAGATAAGAAATAATAGTGGAGCAAGCAGTCTTGTTTTGTGCTGTTGGCCATAGCAAATGCATTTGATACATGACCTACACTTGCAACTCTCACCATTGGTCTATGTGATCTTAAAGAATGATAGAGACATTTTGTACAGCTGGTTTTCCATAGGCATCCAAGCCATATACCTAATACAAACAGAAGTCTTAGAGAGGTGACTCTACATATGTGGGTTTGGGTATATCTTTCTTTAGGTTTGCAAAAGAGATCTATAAAACTGTGTTTAATCAGTCAAAATACATTTTCAATGAATTGATGATTTAACCATCTAGAGAAAAGCTATGAGGGAAAGCACTGAATTAAGAAAATCATAGTTAAAGTAAATAATCCCTTCTTAATCCTCCTTTGTGCAAATTTACATTTGTGTCCTTTGAGTTTTTTTAGATTGTTACACTGATAAATTTATACTGATATAAAATATATAACTCTATGATTGTTATATAATTTTTAGTGGTGTTAGAATAATTTCACATGTTAAAATACCTATTATTGGAAATAGTACTAACTTATTTTTTTATTAACATAAAATGCATTATTTGTTTCAGGGGTACAGGTTTGTGAATCATCAGTCTTACACAATTCACAGCACTCACCATAGCACATACCCTCCCCAATGACCATCATCCAGCTACCCCATCCCTCCACCCCCCCTCTCCTCCAGCAACCCTCAAATTGTTTCCTGAGATTAAAAGTCTCTTATGGTTTGTCTCCCTCTCTGGTTTCATCTTGTTTCATTTTTCCCTTTCTTCCCCTATGATCCTCTGTCTTATTTCTCAAATTCTTCATATCAGTGAGATCATATGATATTTGTCTTTCTCTGGTTGACTTATTTTTCTTAGCATAATACCCTCTAGTTCCATCCCTGTTGTTGCAAATGGCAAGATTTCATTTTCTTGATGACTGAGTAGTATTCCATTGTATACAGATACCACATCGTCTTTATCCATGCATCTGTTGATGGACATCTAGGCTCTTTCCATAGTTTGGCTATTGTGGACATTGTTGTATAAATATTGGGGTGCGTGTACCCCTTCAGATCACTACTATTGTGTCTTTGGGGTAAATACCCAGTAATGCAATTGCTAGGTCATAGGGTAGCTCTATTTTCAACTTTTTGAGGAACCTCCATACTGCTTTGCATTTCCAGCAATAGTGTAGGAGGGTTCCTCTTTCTCTTCATCCTTGCCAACATCTGTCGTTTCCTGACTTGTTAATTTTAGCCTTCTGACTGGTGTGAGGTATCTCATTGAGGTTATGATCTGTATTTCCCTGATGCCGAGTGATGTTGAGCACTAAGTTAAATTTTATAAGACAAAAATAAATGAAAATGTTTCAAAATTCAATTTAAAAGTGTGAAATACAAAAAGTTATCAAGCTATTTTAGTGAGTTTGCCTTTCAACAATGCAGATTTTTGTGCAAAATTAGTACACTTTTTCCATTTTTCCTACTGATAAAGCAAAACTATCAAAATTATATACATAAGAAAGTTAGACAAAAGTGCAAATGTTTTTACATATTTTTCCTTCTCAGTTTTTTTTTTTTTGAGTTGCTTAATTCAGCCAGATTAGAAGACATTTCTGTTTAGTGTAAAGAATCACATTTCAGCATATTGCCACAGCCCTTAACTAGTCTTTGATAAAAGGAGCATTAGTTTGCAATTGCTTTCATCAACAATTTCAAGTCAGAATTCGAAATGTTTTAAATTAGTTGAAAGAGAACAATTATCTCCAAAGGTCCATCTGAATAGTTGACCCTCCTTCATCTTCTAATTAACTCATGAATGCCACCACAGCCCTCACAGCCATGACAGAAAAAAAAATTATGGTAACTGTAAAGCAAGTCAGGAAACAAAGTTGTGAGGAAATTACCACGTTTAATTCTTGGTTAAGTTTCTTTGAAACTGGGGAAGAATTTAAAATATGAGACTTTCTTTTCTGCTTCTTTTAAATATAGAAAGTAGGTTACTTCCATACACGTTAGTCTAGGAACACCCTAAAGATACCTATTTGTCGGACATAATCTGTCAGCTGAACAGAAATTTAGGGCTGAAAGCTTATCAGCAATCTAATTTAAAGTCCTTTGTTTTGCATAAAATGGACTCACCAGGCATTTAGTGCCAGAGCTGAGACCCTTATTTCCCTGGGTCTGCCCAGTATTCCGTGCAGTCTCCAAAGTGATAATTCCCAAAATGATTTCAAGACCATTATTTTCTAAACTGTTGTTAACCTGAAAATAAGAGCTACAGTGAGAAGGAAAGGAGCATTTATTTTGGGATCAAAGAATTTCAGGTCGAGGAGCAGAGATTCAGGTAGAAACCCAAATAGCGTCCCACTTGGAGGTTGAATGCAGAAGAGAAAAAGGAAAGGGAGCAATTACTTGAGGTAAGAAAAGAAAAAGAGAGTTTTCTGTGGGTGTGAACAAGCTGAGCTACTCTGGGTTTCTCATCGATTGGCTCCTGATTCTGTGTGGAGCAAGTCCACAACCACTCTTGTGATCAAGATGTCTGTTCTCTTGCTGACTTCTCCAGCAGTTGCTTAAAACAGTTGCCATTTTGCCCGGTCCAAAGGTTCTGGCCCAGTTCAAACAAAGGCAGGGAGGGCAGCTCTATTTTAAAATGGTTTCAGTGGTGTCAGTTACTCACAATATTAACAAGTGTCTCATGAGAAACAGATCACGGACAAATAATTACTTCCCGGAAGGGTTGGGTCAAAGTTACCCAGCTTTCCTTCCTGTGGTAATTTACAGAGCCTTTAGTTTGCTCCTATAGACCGTGGGTGTTCACATAGGCCATATAAGCATTAGACTGAAATGTGTTACAAACTTAATTGACTTCCTGGTTCTTGTTTTATCTTGTTGTTGTTTTTGTTCATTTAGTAGTGTTTGGCGGGGGGTGGGGTGGGGTGGGGTGTATGTTTTTTTTAACGTTTTGATCAAAACATCCAGCACAAAAATAATATTCTGCTGGATGGCAGAAAATATTTGTGTTACTTATAATTTGATATGTTCCATGTTACAGAAATAAAAAAAGAAAATAGAAGGGGCGTACACAAAATAAGATTTTCTTTTTCTCTCAGGCAAAGGAAATCTGGAGTATTTAGTCAAGACTATGAAGGTTCAGAGTCCTCAGGACTCACATCTCTTCCATCTTTCTCTTCTACCTCCTAGCTTGTGGCTTCTATCCCCAATGTCAACTCATGGTCCAAGCTGACTGCCCAAATTTCTAGCATTTTGTTCACAGTCCAGGAAGTAGCTGAGTCAGCTTCTTTTTAGCATCATTCCCAGAGGGCCCACACAGCACATTTGTTGACAATTGGCCAGGACCACTAGAAAATGAAGTAGTTGAGAAGACTACATTACTTCCCCTGATAAAATGTGAGAACAGAAATGTGTAGTCGTTAGCAAGCTGTTTTCCACGTGGTTCTAGGGTAGAGAAAAGGAAGGAGGAGGAGACGAGGAAGGAGAGGAGAGGGAGGAGGGAGAATGAGAGAAAAGAGAGGAGGGGCGTGCAGAGAGAAGGATGGGAGGAGGTAGAGAGGAAGGAAGAACACAGGGCAGGGTGAGCAGGAGAGGGAGGCAGTAAGAGGAGGAGGGGGAGAGGAAAAGGGAGATGGAAAAGAAGTTTTTTTTTGTTTTGTTTTTGTTTTGTTTTAAGAAGTTGTTTTGAATGCAATTTCAAGTACACTCTATTTTACAACAGGTATCTGGAGGTAAGGAAACACTTTATTGACTGCAGAGATGGTGAATGGGTTATCATTCCTGTCAAGACATCTGCTTAAACAGATCTCAAATTTTGACTCATCTCTCCCAAATGCTCAAATGCACAGCCTACCAACTGTCTTCCTAACAAGCCCTAACCTGACTTTCTATACTTTGCATACGTTTACCAACCACATCCATTATCATAATGAATAAAACAAGTAGGTGACAGTTCAATTATGAGGTGTAATAAGGCCAAAGAGAGGTAATCACATTGGAAAGTTTGTTTTTTGACAGTTTATAACATCTTGAACTGAAGTGCTTACTGATTGCCAACTACTTTTCTAACTTAAGCCAGATTTCTCTCAGTAAACAGTAGAGAAAATGAAAATATCAAGGAAGAATTACACTTTGGTTATTGCAAAGGTTTTCTGTCAGTTCTTATAAGCATCTAAAAAGGGAAGCAAAACTTAACCAATCTCTAGTTTTCTTGAAGATAATACATATGGTGTTCAGAAGCGTTTTTAGTGGATCTCTTTGGAATAAGTGTTCATATATGATTTTTAAAAAATATTAGTACATTTCTTCTTTGATAAAATCAGAGAGATTGAATGTCACGGAGATGAGAGGTACAGCACAGGGAATATAGTCAATGGCACAGTAATATCATATGGTGACAGATGGGAGCTACATTTGTGGAGAGCATAGCATAGTGGATAGACGTGTCCCATCACTATGTTGTACACCTGCAACTAAATGTAACATTGTGGTTCAACTATAATTCAGTTAAAAAAAAAAAAAAAGAGGGGTCCCTGAGTGGCACAGTAGGTTAGGCATCTGACTTAGTTTCAGCTCAGATCATGATCTCAGGGTTGTGAGATCAAGCCCTGTGTTGGGCTCAATGTAGAATCTGCTTGGGATTCTCTCTCTCCTTCTGTCCCTCCTGTGCATGATCTCTCTCTCTCTCAAATAAATAAATCTTTATAAAAAGAAAAATAAAAGGGAGGAAGGAAGGGAAAAGAGAAGGAAGAAAGGGAGATAGGAAGATTAGAACAATTGACTTAACTGGGGACACAAATCGTAGCAATTATCACCAAAGTATATTTGGGAGAAGGTAATTAATATCAATGCAAGTATGGTTCTGTAGTTTATGGTAAGACACAGGAACTTTCCTCTGTCGGTGTGTTAAAGTTTACTTGTACATTTTCTCTTTTAAGTGGTCTGAGGCTAGTGGAAAAGAGGGATGAGAAAGTACCATGCATATTTCTATGTGTCGGGCACTATAATGAATGTTCCCTGTATATTTTCATATTTATCTGCCATAATTTAGGAACATGTTTATTAGTCCCACTTTATAGATGAGAAAAATAAAATGTAGACAGAATACTTTTTTTTTAAGAGGCTTAATTAACAGAAAAACAGACTGTGTTGCCCAAGTCAGCCTGGTTCCAAAGACATTTCTTTTCTGCTCTGTCATGCCTGGCATATTTGCTTAGGTTGGTAGTTCTTCAGGAGTTATGCATTTATTCATTTCAGGAAAATCTCTTAAAAGCAAACAAGGTAGGGGCGCCTGGGTGGCTCAGTGGGTTAAAGCCTCTGTCTTCAGCTCAGGTCATGATCTCAGGGTCCTGGGATCCAGCCCCACATGGAGCCTGCTTCCTCCTCTCTCTCTCTGCCTGCCTCTCTGCCTGCTTGTGATCTCTGTCAAATAAATAAATAAAATCTCTAAAAACACACACACACACACACACACACACACACACACACACCAAGGTAGAGAGTATAAGAAGAAAGAGGAAATGCATTCCTAAACAAGCTTTTAGGAACTAAATTTACTTCCTTCTGGAAAGTGAACTGAAAAACCCAGAACTTGGTAGCTTTGGAGTTTATCTGGTGAAGACTGACTCAACTGCAGCTCCTGGGCAGGACTATTGGATTTGAGAGGCTTCTGAGTGTGTTTTTAAGACAAGATTTCATTATCCTGAAGAATAAATGGGTAGTTGACTGGAACGGACCCAGAGAGAACTCGTGGTAGATACGCTTTTGCGGTGGTGATGGGGACGTAGGGACCTTGGGAATTTGGACTGTGACAGAGGGGTGGAAGTATACTCACAATAACATAAACACCAGAAAGACCGGAGCCCTGGGGCCGAAAGCAATGAGGAAAAGTTTTGTCACAGGGTGAACTCACCAGGAAGCCATTGTGTACAAGGTACAAGCCTGGAGCATAGCTTCTCTGGGCATCATGGAAGCTGTGGGTCTCTTGACTAAATACATATGCTTGAGAAGTAGTCTGAGCACTCTGTCCACATTTATGCACGTGGAGGCACATGGAAGGTGGAAAAGAAAGCAGTTTGTGAATCACTCCAGGAATCTCATCTGATTAAATTATTTAGATAGGTCTCGAATTCTAGCAAATTTGAAGGAGGCCAAAGTGCTTCACTAGGGAACACACACACACACACACACCCCCCACTCTCTTTCTTCCATCTTAAAGGATCCTGCTTTCTAACTCTCAATTTTCTGTGGAAAAAGAATGAATGAATTTAACCAACCTCTGTTGAAAAAAAGAAACAAACCATTGCTCACCTCCGTTTTGTCCTTGCTGCCTCACTGGGCTGTTTATGAGGAGGCAGGAATACAGAGACAAGGAGCCAGAAATGGTCAGGTCACTTTCTTTAGAACCTACTGCCTATTGTTATGGCTTTTTAATTCTAATTCTTCAAGATGCCACTGTATTACTGAATGCACTAAATTGGTTATTTTGATATTTCCTTGTCCAAGCAAGCTGAAGCAATCTCATTTCTCATTATAGCTTTAAAGATTTCACATATTTCCCCTGTCTATCCACTTTTCATTTGTTACAGGAAACCCACAAAGAATAATTGAAGTTTTTATGGCAATATTTAAGGGTAATTGTTTTTAGGACTGTGTATATTCAGACTGTTTTTCAGGCTACAGTGAACGATGAGGACAGCAGCCCTGCTTTCTGTACCCAGCCCACAATTTCACATAAGTGAATATACCTCTAAGTAAAAGAAAGCAGAAAAGAATAAAATTAATAGCCACATTTACTGAGTGCCTTTTTCTTCCATTGTATTGGACCCAGAAAACACTGTGTGTGGATTTATGATACGTATCGTAGCCAAGAACAACTCAACATTACAGTTGAATATGTTTAATCTGTAGGAGTAAATGCTTTATTTCCAGAGTAAGGAAACAAAATTTAATATTTAAGCAGTTTCCTCAAGACACAATAATTACTCTTATTGTCAGAGGAAGAAATTTTCCTTCCCGAAAATCATAAAGTCTCAAATATGATCCGAGAAAATAAATGGCATCGTCACGCTTTAGGGAGCCATCGGCTTCCTCTTGCCTCCCTCCCTGCAGCTCTTTGGTCTTAACTAGCCGCAGACCCATTGTTCAAAGGACATAAAGCAGAAAGCAACACAAATGCTGTTTCCATTTCCTTGTGATAAAGGAATGTTGGGCGTCTGATGTCTTGTTTGGAAAAATATAAATCTTGTCCGTGGATCCATCTAGAGCTTGGACTTGGTGAATGACTAGGGAACACGATGCATTTCCATGACTCAACTGAGCTTCTTCCAAAATGTTGCAGACGATGTGGGTACCTGGTTCATTTACTGCAGAAATACTGACGCGGAACTGCAAATAAATCCTGGCAAAACAAATGAGAACTTGTTTGAGAACACAGGAACACACAGGGCATTCTGGATCACTCAAAGCCAGGATCACACACATAGGCCCTAAGGTCTGTGAGTTAAGAAAAGGAGTTTGCTAAGCATCCCTACTGTGTCCCTTCTTGCTACCTTTAGCTCTAGACCCTCTTCTTTGAAGCTTCAATTAGCTGAGGACCTTAGGGAACCCTGAGAGAAATCATGTATCTATGTATATTATGACTGAATACTTCCAGATTTTTCTTTCCCTGAGAGGGAGTTAGGCTTCAAAGTCTTGATCTTTATAAGTGGAGAACAACCACCATATAGACTTATTTATCATCCTTTCAGCTACTCAGAAAGGAAATATTATTCACTAACAAATAAGTAGTTAGTGCATTGAGTCTGAATCTGGGCTGACCGTCCGGTTTGCCTTACAGGTTATATATGCTTTCATCCTTGCAAGACTTTGTGCAGGCAGGTGCAAGAGAGGGTAAATGGACTCAAGAAAACACACAAGTGGAATCAATGGTCATAGTATACTCCCCCAAAGGTGCATTTTAATTGTGACTATAAATTTGCTGGGTGGGTGGGGATTGGAGTTCGAGATTGGAAAAGTCAACACAGAAAGGGAAATCAGTATTTGCAAATAAATTCAAGTATGTTTGGGAAATGGTCAGTGGTTCAGTTTGGCTACGATATGGCATTTATGGATAGCAATGGCAGAAACTGTAGCTCAAGATCTATGTGAGATGCATGTAATACTCCACAGCCATTCCATACACGACAATGATGGGTCAGTGGGGACAAGGTTATATTATCTCTCCCCAACTGGCCGCACTGTGTGTCTTCCACCATGTTCATTTCATTTCTCTTATTCAGTAGAGTCAGGTTCAGAGTGGATGGGCAGAGATGTACAGAATCTTTGGAGTCAAGAATCTTCATCCTTATAGTGCTAAGGGCATGAGCAAAAACAGAAGAATTCATGGAAGCTATCTGTGCTCTGAATCATTGTTTATAAACTGAACAAATTTAATTGAAGTACTACAAACAGAGTCTAAGAGAAGAAGATGAGTGTTTAACGTCATATACAAAGACCCGGAACTTTGGCTTCCATTTAGTCTGTAGAAACCCACAAAGAAAACCCACTCCCAGTCAACTCAAAAAGAAAGCCATATAAAATACAAATCATGAGTTTTTATGAGCCCATCAGAGAGATGAGGCCACAGGGCAACCTCATAACCTGAATGGAGAAGGAAGACAAGCCCTTCTAAGCACCTAAACTGTATCATCTGTGGTAGATCATGAGGAAAAGACCTGACTGCCCTAATTGTGAATACAGAGAATCAACACAATTTTAACAACCATTAAAGTATAAATATATATTAGTGTATCAGTCTAGAATAGTTGGAGGCTCCAGACACAAGGGAAGTTCACACTTACTCCTGACAACCACTAATTTGTTCTCTCTTTCTATGAGTTTGTTTCTTTTAGATCCCACATATAAATGAGGTCATACACTCTTTGTCTTTCTCTGACTTATTTCACTTTGCAAAATGCCCTCGTTTCATCCATTTTGTCACAAAGGGCAGGATTTCTTCTTTTGTGGCTGAAATAATAGCTCATTCTCTAAATATATGTCACCTTTTCTTTATCCATTCATTTGTCAGTGGACACTTAGGTTGTTTCAATGTCTTGGCTATTATAAATAATACTACAGTGAACACAGGGACATGACTGTCTCTTCAAGACAGTAATTTCATTTCCTTTGGATATATACTCAAAAGTGAAACTGATGAGTCATAGGATAGTTTCTTAATCTTTTAAAGAACCTCCATATTGGTTTGCAGAGTGGGTATACCAGTTTGCATTCTGACCAACAGTGCACGAGTGTTCCTTTTCCTCCACATCCTCACCAGTACTTGTTACCCTTTGTCATTTTGGTTATAGCCATTCTAACAGTTATGAGGCAACATCTTGTTAGGAGTTTAATGTGCATTTCCTTGATTAATGATATTTACACCTTTTCACATGCTTGTCAGACATTTGAGTACCTTCCTTGGCAAAATGTATATACAGGATCTTTGTCCATTTTTATTTTTTTTTTTATTTTTTTTTTTTTAAAGATTTTATTTATTTATTTGACACAGATCACAAGTAGGCAGAGAGGCAGGCAGAGAGAGGAGGAAGCAGGCTCCCTGACGAGCAGAGAGCCCGATGCGGGGCTCGATCCCAGGACCCTGAGATCATGACCTGAGCCGAAGGCAGAGGCTTTAACCCACTGAGCCACCCAGGCGTCCCTCTTTGTCCATTTTTAAATTGGATTATCATGGGTTTTTTTCCACTTGTTTTTTGTTTTTGATATTTAGTTGTATGAGTTCTTTATATACTTTGGCTATTAACCCCTTATTAGATATATGGTTTGCAAATATTTTCGCCCATTCTGTAGGTTGTCTTTTCATTTTGCTGATTTTTTTTTCTATGCATAAACTTTTTAGTTTGACAATTCCCACTTCTTTATTTTTGTTTTTGTTGCTTATGTTTTGGGTACCATATTCATAAAATCATTGCCAAAATCAATGTCAAGGAGCTTTTTCCCTATATTTTTCTCTAGGGGTTTTGGTTTCAGGTCACACGTTTAAGTCTGTAATGCATTTCTGGCTAATTTTTATGAATATGTGTGTGTGTATGTGTTTGTGTTTAAGAGAGAGTGTGAGTGGGGTGGAGAAGAGCAGAGGGAGCGGGAGAGAGAGAATCTTAAGCAAACTCCATGCCCAGTGCAGAGCCTGATGCAGAGCTCGATCTCAGGACCCTGAGATCATGACCTGAGTCAAAATCAAGAGTCAGATGCTTAGCTGACTGAACTCTTCAGGCACCCCAATTTTTGTGAGTGGTTTAAGCTAGTGGTTGCATTTCATTCTTTTACATGTGAAAATTTGATTTTCCCAGTACCATTTATTGAAAAGACTATCTTTCCCCATTGAATATTCCTAGTTCCTCTCTCAAATATTTAGTTGATCACATATGCAAGGGTTTATCACTGGGCTCTTGATTTTGTTCCGTGTGTGTGTGTGTGTGTGTGTATTTGTTCTTTTTTTCCTCAAAGTTGCTTTGGCCATTGGGGGTCTTTTGTGTTTCCATACAAGTTTTTTGTATACACTGTTTTTTTCTATTTTGGTAAAAAATGCCCTTGGAATCTTGATAAGGATTACATTGAATCTATATATAGTTTTAGGTATTATATATATAATCAATCTATAGATTGGGTACTATGAACATTTTAACAATATTAATTCTTCTCTATGAACAAAGGATATATTTCCATTTATTTATGTCTTACTTATTTATTACTTTCATCAGAGTCATAGTTTTCAGTGTATAGATCATTCACCTCCTTGGTTAAATTTATTCTTAAGTATTTCATTGTTTTTGAGGCTTTTATAAATGGTGTTGTTTTATTTCCTTTTTGAATAATTTGTTGCTAGTGTATAGAAATGAATCCGGGCTTTGTATATTGACACCAAATCCTACAACTTTATGTCTTTTTTTCTTGCCTGATTGCTCTGGTTAAGACTGTCAGCTCTATGTTGAAAAAGAGTGGTGAGAGTGGATATCTTTGTCTTGTTCTTGGTGTTAGAGGAAAAGCTCTCAACCTTTCACTACTAAGTATGACATTAGCCTTAGGTTTGTCACATATGGTCTTTATTATGTTGAGATATGTTCCTTCTATACCCAACTTATAGAGACTTTTTATCACAAACAATGTTGAATTTTGTGAAATGTTCTTTCTGCATCTATTAGGATGATTATATGATTTTAACTTTCCATTCTATTCATGTGATACAGCACATTTACTGACTTGGGTATGCTACCATAAAACTTTGAAAAATAGGGTCGCCTGGGTGGCTCAGTGGGTTAAAACCTCTGCCTTTAGCTCAGTTTGTCATCTCAGGGTCCTGGGATAGAGCCCCACGTCAGGCTTTCTGCTTAGCATGGAGCCTGCTTCCCTTCCTCTCTCTCTCTCTGCCTGCCTCTGCCTCTTGTGATCTTTGTCTGTCAAATAAATAAATAAAATCTTAAAAAAAAAAAACTTTGAAAAATAAATAAGTAAAATTTAAAAATAAAACTTTTTAAAAGGAGTACTTAAATTTATTTAGGGATAGATTGCATTTCCAGTGTAAACGCCAACCATGTTTTGGACAAATGCAAGGCAATATAGTTTCAAAGTTATCCGGAGAAATATATACACAAGAATAGCCAAGGAATTTGGCTGACCAGATTTTGACATATTTTGTAAAGAAATAACTAAAGAATATGAAACTTATGCAAGAATAAAGAGTTCCTTTAACAAACACAGAGGTCCAGGAATATATTATATATTTATTATGTTAATATGAATATTAATATATTAATTATATAAAACATTGTAAGTTAAAGTAAAAGTGACATTTCAAAGCAGTAATAGAAAGGTAAATTATTCAACAAATGCTACTGTGATATTTGTTTATTTTGGGGAAAAATATGACTCTATGTGAACTCACAATATAAAATGCACGTAAATTAGATTTACTTTCTCTGCAATGAAACCATAACTGAAAATAAGAAAATTAATACACATATCTGGATGGATGCAGTATATTTGCAAGGTGAATGTCTAATATTAGCAATATGTTAATTAAAAATACAAGTAATAGCAGTGCTTGGGTAGCTCAGTCAGTTAAGTGTCAGACTCTTGATTTTGGCTCAGGTCATGATCTCAGGATCATGAGATCAAGCCCCACACTGGGCTCTATGCTCAGTGTGGAGTCTGCTTGAGATTCTCTGTCTCCCTCTCCTTCTACCACTCCCCCTGCTAGTGCTCTAAATTAATTAATTAATTAAAAAATACAAGTAGTAGGGAAAAAAATGAGTAAAATGACTATCCAGATTAACTTGGAAAAGTTAACTCTAACTTGTCTTATATAGGCAAAACAACAAAACAAAAAAACAAAAAGCCAATAAACTTAAGATATTAAGATAATCAAATTTATTAACATATTCACATTTATTAGATGTCAAATAAAATCAAACTATACCAGTGAACTATAGGTTTCCTATTGCCAAAACAACATTGTTTTTACATTGTAAACCCTCCACTTGTCAAACAAGTGATAGAAAGTACCCTCCTATATTTTAATGAAAAGGGTATAAATTGGTTCTGCCTTTCAAGAAAGCAAATTAGGGGAATATATCATAAGAAGTAATGTTCACACCTCTTGACCTTGTAATTCTATGTCTATGGATTTATTCTAATGAAATATAGTCAGATATGTTTACCAGGCTTTATGTATGATGACATTTATCATATCAGTGTCATTTATAACTAATGAGAAAACAACCCAATACTAAGGGATTAGTTAAATAAATACTAGTATGGCAGTGTCATGGACTATTGCTTTTAAAATAATTAAAATCTTGCTTTTATAGAATAATGAATGATTCAGGGAATGTTTAAGGTATAAATGTCTTTAATAATATACACACGTAAGGAAAATATACTAAAATAGCCATGATTATTTTTAAGTAGAGAGTTGGAATTTTAAATACTTTTTTGTTAATTTTGTATATATTTTAACTTTTCACATAATTGTCTCTATTTAATTTTCCAATTCCCCTCCATCCCTTCTAACTTAAATCCACTCCAGTTAGGCTTTTGCCCATAGGAAACTCTTGATAAGTCCAACGATGATGCCTTCGTTGCTAAATCTAATGGCCAATGTTCAGTTCTTACCTTCACTCGAACACTACAGCCTTTGACCTTGTCTATTACTCCCTCTTCTTTGATAGACTTTCTCCACTTGGCTTGCAGGACACCACCTCTGCTTAGTTTCCTTCTAAAGTCACTCTCCCCAGCCTCCGTGCTGATCCTGCTTTTCTCCCTGAGGGACCCACAGCTCAGTTCTCAGTCTTTTCCCAGTTCATTCACGCTAATACCCTTGGCAAATTTACACAGTCTTATAACTTTTAATAACCATCTTCAAGCCTAAATGTATACCTCCAGCCCGGACAAGTGTCCTCCATGTCACAATCATATATCCAACTGTTAAAATCCATATAACTACTTTAATATCAAATCGTAGACATGTCAAAACAACAAATCTAAAACTGGATTCCTGGTATTATCTCCCCAAAGTCTGCTTTTCCCACATTTTATTCTCCTTTATTCCTTTTTCTCACCCTTGACCTCTAATCTCACAAAATAGATCCAGCTGACTCTATCCTAACATATATCGAAAATCCAACTGTGTCTCATCTAGACATTTGCTTCCTGAATAACTGTAACCTCCCACTAACTGATGCCTCTGATTCTTCCACAGCTGAAGGATCTGTTATCAACCCAGCCATCAGAGTGCTCTTTGGAAATGTAAGGTGAATCATTTTATATTTGTGACCTGTAAAATGTTACCTGTTTCATTAAGTAAAAGGAAAGGCTTCACAGAGCCACACAAGTCCCTGTATGATCTCCATACTTTATCCTCACCCCCAGCATTTCCCTGAGTTCATCTCATTTCTGTCTCTCTCACTCATTCTGCTCCATTGTACACCGGCCTCTTGCTGTTCATCAGATATGCAAGGCATGCTCCTACCTCAGGACCTTTGCACTTACTGCTACTCTCTGCCTAAATACTCTTCTCTAGATAACTTATAGTTAACTCTCCCTTTTTTTTTTTAAGGTTTTTATTTATTTATTTGACAGACAGAGATACAGCGAGAGAGGGAACACAGCAGGGGGAGTGGGAGAAGGGAGAAGCAGGCTTCCTGCCAAGCAAGGAGCCCAATGCAGGGCTGGATCCCAGGACCCTGGGATCATGACCTGAACCGAAGGCAGATGCTAAATGACTGAGCCACCCAGATGCCTCAACTCTCCCTCTTTTATTAACATTTTATTCAAATTTTATCTTCTCAAATGGCTACCTTGAAAACTCAATATCAAAGCAGAACCTGAGGGGCAGGGAGCAAAGGGTGGGCAAAATGAGCAAACGAGAATGGGAGATACAGGCTTCCAATTATGCAATGAATAAGTCATGGGGATAAAAGATAGAGCATAGGGAATATAGTCAATGGAATTATAATAACATTGTATAGTGACAGATGGTAGCTACCCATGTGGTGAATATAGTATAACACACAGAGTTCTGGAATCATTGTGCTGCACACCTGAATGAACATAATTTGTGTCAACTATAGTTTAAAAGATAATAAATAAAATAAAATAAAAACAAAACCTGCCTCCCAACTCCAATTCCCTGATCCCTTTCAATCCTCACTAGTTGTCCCCTATAACTTGGGTAAACATGACCATGCTTAGATCCAATAAGAGAGGGCTCTGACCTAGACTCCACATTTAGAAGACACTATCCTAGCCCTTCTCCACCGAGTCTTCTTCATGGGGCAAGGGAGTCAGTCCATGGGTCCAAGGAGCATTCCCACGTAGAAGCATAGGCTCTACTTCCCTGGACCGAGATCCAAACAGCAAGCATCCTGTAAGATCCTCTTGCCTGTGCATGTGCCCTCTGGATATCCCACGACACTAGTATATGGGAGCCTGGGTGACAAGTGGCCAAGGAGAAGCTGCTGAGGAAGTCACCTGAGTAGAGTTTGGAAAAAGTAGACCCGGGTGTGATGTAGGTGTGCATAAAGCTCTTTGCATGTGAGGTGAAACAGGGCTGGGATGAAAAGGGGGCTGAAAAGCCAGGGACAAGCTCTCCATTTGCTTCCACTCTCTTGACGTGGAACTCTGAAATGTCTGAGAATCATAAATCAGCTTTTGGAAAACAGATATGTTGTGCAGCAGGTCTGCCGTCCATGCATTCCCTGTACAAAGTTGTGGCGAGAAAATTCTTGGTGAAAAAAAAAAGGAGGTTGGCTTATTCCACAACCCACAGCTATGATTGGCTTTCATTTGAGCTTTCTTTTTTCCTTTCTGCTAAGCTGATGGCAGTAGTCAAATATATTCACAGATCTATTTTTGACAAGGGAGGCATTGTCATTTGCTGCTCTCAAGAATATAAAACTCCTGGAAGACAATTTGACAATATATATCAAAAGTGTTGAAAATGAGTCTATTTTACCCTGAAATACCACTTCTAAAAATGTACATTTAGCATAAGTAGACCCCAATGGATCATCTTTGTTTAGAAAATATTAAAAATTATATCATCTACTATTTGATCTATATTGAGGACCTCCTTTCCTGTTCCTTTATGGGAAAGCAAGTTTACTTCTTGCAAGTTTTCTTCAATGATGACTCATGAATGTTGTGTGTTGTTTTCCTTGGCCATGCAGATTTCTACTGACAACAAGTGCCTCTCAATCCTATTAATATTTTAAAGGAATTTCACTCGATCTAGGATTTTAGGCATAGGTTTAACTGCCAAAATTTTCCCCAAATGAGAGTGTTCTTCCTTGCAAAATGGACCTAAGTTCTAGACCTGGTTATGGCTGTGTGATTCTGCACAAGTCACCTTAAAATTCAGAACTTTAAGTCCTTCCTCTTTCGTGTGTGGGGATTAGACTAAATATTCTTTACGGTTTATTCTAGCTCCAGTTTTTATTAATTTGTTCCAGGTTGTAGGATGCAGCTCAGCACAGCAGGAAAGGTTACATCATAATCTTTTTTTTTTTTTAAACTGGAAATTTGTACCTCCTAACCTCCCTCAATTACTTCACTTCAACCCTACCCACCTCCCCTCTGGCAACCACCAGTTTGTTTTAAAAAATTAAGTGTTTGGGTGTTTTGTTTGTTTGGAATATATTTGTAATCTTGGGAGCCTGACCAAGAGAGTCTGGTTGGCAAGAGTCATGCCCAGCGGTAACCAGAGCGGGGCAGAAAGTATTAACAGCACCGGCAGGAAGGCAGGCCTGGGTGATTGACATTCCACTTGACAAAGAAAAGGGTTGGTTCCACAGTTACGATGACTCTAAACTACAGGAGAGGGGTGGTCTTTAACTCTAGTGGAAGAGTTTGGCCTCTAAAAAGATTACCAGCCTGGATTCATCCATTATTGTGCTCGCTCCCCTCATCATAATTTGACTTTACTCTCAAAATGTCTCCCATATGCATTCACTCATCTCCACGTGGTCTGTGACTCCCTTACTCCAAGTCACCACCATCTCTCAGGTGGACTTCGGCAACGTCTCTTTATCTAATTGTTGCCCAGCTTCTGTTCACTTACCACACAGAAGCCAGAAAAATTTTATTGCAATTAGATTATAGAACTCTTAAATGGCTTCTTACCACTCTAAGAATACAAATCAAACCCTATTTGTGGTGTATAAATCCCACCATCAGGGTCCAGCCCAACTTTCCAAACACATCTCTTTTCTCTATAGTTTACACACCAGTATATCCCAGCAGGGATTCAGATACACGGAATTTCTTTGTGTTCTTCCAATGAATCCAGCTATTTCTTACACTGGGTCCTTTACAGCTGGTTTTTCCTCTAGAACTTTCTTCTACCAGATCAGCATGTATCAGTTTGATGAAAAGTCATTTGCTCACTGCTCACATTTGCTCACTTGCAGAAGTCAGTGGGACATTCTTTTTTTTTTTTTTTTAAGATTTTTATTTATTTATTTGACAGAGAGAGAGAGAGAGATCACAAGTAGGCAGAGAGGGGTGGGGAGGAAGCAGGCTCCCTGCTGAGCAGAGAGCCCGATGCGGGGCTCGATCTCAGGACCCTGAGATCATGACCCGAGCCCAAGGCAGAGGCTTAACCCACTGAGCCACCCAGGCGCCCCCAGTGGGACATTCTTGGCTCTGAGCACTGCTACCCTTTCAATTTGCCCCAAACAGAGAAACATAAATGTATCAATAAACATATAATTGTAAGTAAATATTTATATATTATAGTAACTATAAATATAAATAAAAACATAAATATGTAATAAATAGCATGAATATATATTTGAATATTATATTAAATATATATAAATATTTTCTGCATTCTAATTTTTAAGTACTTCAGTTTATTAATTAACTTTTTTTTTTTAATTCACTGAGGTTTTCAAAATCTCAGCCATTATGTCTCAGGTTCCCTGGCTCTCCTACAGAGAATGGTTACCCGCTACCATCAGCAGCAGCATGTTCCGACACATGATCCTGTTCTGTCTTCATAGCCTTTAAAGAGTCAGAAATATGTAAAAGTTTTCCCAAATGGTAAAAGAAATCTGTACCACTTACACTCTAGCATTTATTACCAAACCACACCTGAAAATGAAGTGATTTGATAATTAAGACATTTTAAATGCTATTTAGAAATCAGGAAATGTGGAAAAAATACTCTTGCATGACAATCCAACTAGGACTTTTCTAAGGAAAGAATATAATATTTTTGGTTATAGGTAGCTTTATTCTTTAGATGTTTCCACCATAACAGTAAATTTTACAAAGTAATTTAATAAATTGCCTTAATTTAAATAGCTATGTTTTCTTTTCCCTTTAAGACATCCCTCTTTTGTGATCAGTGCTTGAAGAACAGTAAAACCATTTCTGCACTCATCTAGGAACCAGCAACCAGGAAAACATGATGCAAATTTTTAAATTAATCTAAAGTTCAAACCTCTCAGGAACTTTTAGGAAATCAACAGGAGATTATTATAAAACAAAATCAAGAAAATCTCATAAAGTGATTTTTTAAAATATCTATTAATGCACTGTGCTGTTAGTTAAACTTTAAAACACCATATATCTTATCACTGGATAAAGGGGAATGATTCCATAGAGCCACGAAAGAAAATATTACTAAGCCTTTATCAGATGATCTTTAGCTCATTAAAGCCACCAACAACTTATTCTTAAGTAATCGACGCCATTTTTTTACTATTTTGAAATAAAGTGATGTATGGCTGCCCATTGGCTATGATAAAGTTACAAAGTAGCATGTTGAAAGGTAACAGAATCCTAAGTGACATTCCCATTAATAGGAAGAGACATATTTGTTTGCGGAAGTAGTAACATTTTCATCCAAAGCCATGACCTGAGCAACCTAGCATGCAATCTTTGCCTACAGAGTTTTTTCTGAATTTGCTGGAGTTTAGGATTATAATAAAGAAACAGTAAATTGAATATTCGTCTTCAGTGTCTGTGAACAAATGAGCAAGTTGGATAACTGACCATTTTAGACATTCTCCTTCTGTTCCCACTCCTCCCATGTCCTCTCTAATGGAGTATATGTTAGTGTTCATGAAATTTCATGAACTGACAACCCTGGAGACAGGTCCTCATGAATCCACAGGTACTGAATGGTAATTGTCAGGGTGTAGTCTGCCTAGGAGATGGGTTCAGGCTCTGTGCTCAATGAGCTGTGGGTTTGTCAATGAAGCCGTTGACAAGGATGGCAATTAGTGTCAGGCAAAGAGAGATCAATACAACAAAATCTGACAAAATAACTGACTTTCTGTTTAATGTACCTAAATATGATCTCAGGACTATAAATCAAAATTGAGGAACAAAGGGGAGATAATTCTATTGTTCAGGTCATATTAGAATGGCAGACACTATGTGTCACATTGTCTTTTTGACCTTTAGAATTCATTTCCATATTGGAAGAGAAAAAGGAAGTTCAGGAAAAAATAGAACAATAAATATTTTGCTATTTGATTTAAATCAGCAGTTGCTCTTCTGCATATCCTTTTTCCAGGTCCCTAACTACCACAGGTATATCTTTTTTTAGATACTCAGAATATTAGGAAGAAAAGCAATGGGCAATAAGCAATCAGAACCTATGGGCACTATAATCAATCTGAAAAGATGTTGACTGTAAACAACCAATATGATTTTCTACAAAGTCCTCACATCAATCTATGACTTTTTTCCACAGGCTTTCATTTCACTGGTTCATTATTATGAACTCTTCTACTTTTCAAAACACCAGGTTATTAAAATTGTTGAGACCACTTGTAAAAAGCTAGGAAACCATTGTCAGTGTAGTGTATTGAAAAGACCTCAAACTCAAATCAGTAAAACATGACCAAATCTACTCATCCTGAATAAATGACATTGGACAAAGTATATCACCTCCACAAGCATCCCTTTTCCTAGTCATGAAATAAAGATACAAAATACAGAGTTGTTTAAAAATAAGACAATGACTATAGAAAGCATAGTCATCTAATAGAGTGGTGTATAAATGTTAAAAATATCACATACACTCTAATCAAAGCCTTCTGTAAATAGCATATCCTAAAACTAATGAAAAAAATCTTTGTATCTAATCAGTGCTTTTTAATTTGACAAAAGAAAACAAGGGGAAAGGGAGTAGTAAAACTGGTCAAACAAACAAACATAAACAATCAGAGTACAGATTAGCTCATATTCAAAAGACCTGTACTAGTTACATCTTGGTGAATTTTCTTTAGGAAATTTTAGCTTATCATCAAATAATGTCTGATAAAGTAAGCTAATCATAAGAGAGTCAAACACAGATAAATATGAAATTTAAAAATGTTGTTTTCAACAGCTTCATCTTTCCTGGTATGATCCACTTAATGAAATGATAAATAATCCCTTGCTAGATTCACCTTACAACCTGAGCTTTAATTCTGCCCAAGGACGAACTCTCTTTTTTTCTTCCCCACTTGATCTTGTTTGAACACTGTTTCTGTAGTCGCGGTATGAGTTTTCGCAGTGATTAGTAGGAATTGCTCACTGGCTTAGCCGAAGACAGGTAGGTAGCATAGGAATAGTACTATAGAAACACTTTTGTGAAATGCTACAGTGGTAAAAATTATATAATGTACAATTTATATTGGGAGCTCTTTCTCTAAAACTGGTATTTAATTTTTATGTTTTTATTGAAATTTCAGAAATGAAATGAAATTGAATTGAATGATGTAGGAGAGAAGTCCTTTGGGATGACTCTAAAATACTACTATGAAATCTGAGGTCCATTGTGCTTTATCATGTTATCCTGGCTAGTTGTGCCCATTTAATAACATTGTGCCCTCATTTTAGCGAAATTAACCACCCTTCCTTTCAGCTCTCTGAGAAATATTGAAAGCAATTTGGCAGTATGATTATGAGTCTTAAAAAGTCTCATTATCATTGATGTCACAATTATACCTCTAAACACCTAACAAAAGAAACGATCTAAGATATAGAAAGAAGAATCTTTATGCCAAAATATTTATCCCATGACTATTTATATTTCCAAGAATATTGGAAACAACATATATGGCCAGCAATAGATACATTCTAATACAAAATCAGGTTTGTTCATAATATGGGAAATTTTACAGCTGATAAAATGTTTACAAAATTTTGTAGCTGAGACTATGCTAATATTACAATATTAACTGAAAAACTCACAATAAAATTTTTATATACACTATGATGTAAAAGATATTCTGAGACAAAAGGTTGAAAATATACCAGAATATTAATGTTGATTTCTTGTATAAAGGGAATTTTTTCTACTTCTTCTTTGGACTCTTATGTTCTTATTACTATGTATATATTCCCTTCCTAGTCAGAAAACAACCCATAAAAGATAAAATGATATGGGCATCATTTAGCTTTAGAAGAATTGGCAGTTAAGGGAAATTTTTCAAATGTATAGTCGTTTAAAGATTAGATCTCAGAGGAAATTGAACTTTCTAAATAATACTGAAAGTAGAGTCTTAGCAAAAAATGGTTTTGATTCATTACTGAGTTATTCCTCCGGTATATGGGTAGATCTGATAATAAGACTCTGAAAGTCTTTGAAACTTCTATATCAAAAGCATCTTTTTGCTTCCTAAATCAACCTGAAATTTGAAGAAAAACATGTTGGTGATTTTTTAAAATGTACCAGGCTATGTACCACCTTTAGAACGCTTGCTCTGGGTATCTGACATTCCAACAATATATCACCGTGCTGTGTCATCCAGGAAAGACATCCTGATGAGAGATCACTTGCAGGACATTGAGCAGCTCCTCTAATAATATGCTGCTTGAATATATCCTTGACGTAACTGATAGCTAGGGAAGGAATTTTGTAAAAGAACCTCCAAGAATCTCATAAGAAAAAAGACACATGGTTTAATTTTTCAATTATACATTATCTTAGCAGGGAGAAACATGGGCATGAATGTGTTTCTAGCATATAGGCGATATGTGATAATATAGACATACCTTATTTTAATGTGCTTTGCTTTATAGCATTTCACAGCTACTGCATTTTTTTTTAACAAATTGAAGGTTTGTGGCAACGCTGCATCAAGCAAGTCCATTGACACGATTTTCCCAACACCATTTGCTCATTTTATATCTCTGCGTCACATTTTGTTAATTCTCACAATATTCCAAGCTTCTTCATTAGTAATACTTTATTTATAATGGGGATCTGTGATCAGTGGTTATACCTCACTGTAAGCTCAGATGATGGTTAGCATTCTTTAGCAATAGCAAATTTCTTAATTAAAGTATGTACTTTTTTGCTATTGCACATTTAATAAAGCACAGTATAGCATATACATCATTTGTATGTGCACTGGGGAACCCAACAATACATTTGACTCACTTTATTGTGGTATTTGCTTTATTATAGTGGTCTGGAACCAAACCCCCAACATCTCCGAGGTGTGCTTGTATAAAGTAAGTCTACCCAAAGAAGCATGGCTTGGAAAGGAAACTTAAGGTATGGCTAATAACTGAGTAGAAAGTATTTCAACTAGAGGAAAAACAGTTATGGATAAAAAGAATTTCCAACATATTGCTACCTCTCCCATTTCCCTCTGAATATATCCTGTTAAGAGAAAGTTGTTCCTTAAATAAAGGCAGTGGGTTTTGCATATTGATTTACACCATCTCTCATGCAGGATAATAAAGATCACTTAGTGGTTGAGAAATGAGATTTTCTTCCAAGTGGATCAAATGGGGGGAAAATAGTTTCCAAAGTTGATGTAGATAATATTTATAAGACTGTATGTCTTGAGTGAAGAAATAATTTATTGCATAAATTACATTTAAAAAGGGCAAACAAATGAGTGTGAATCATTTTTAATGAGACCTGATACATACATTGTATATGTACCCATATATAAAATTTATATAGATCATACATAGATATCTATGTGTATAAAATGTATGTATGTTTTCTCCCCCCAAAACTCATGTCCCAAGAAGTGACAAGTTAACATAATTCAACAATTTGTGTAACCATTAATAGCTCTATTAATGGCTTACATCCACAAGAACACAAGGAGAGGGAAAGGGAAACAAAGGTCTTTTCCTTTCCCAGAGATAACTGGAAAACGGTTGATCACTGCCAAGATTCTTACTCTGATTTTAGTCTCTGCTTCTTCCTTCCTCCTAGTTGGTTGGTTTGTTTCTTTCTTTCTCTTTTCTTTCTCTCTTAAAGAGTTATCTATTTATTTTAGAGAGAGAGCACACAAGAAGGCTTTTGGGCAGAGGGAATGAGAGAATCTCAAGCAGGCTCCATGTCCAGCACAGAGCCCATCTCGGACCTGGATCTTAAAACCCTGAGATCATGACCTGAGCCAAATTCAAGGTCAAATGCATAACCAACTGGGCCACCCAGGTGCCCTGATTTCTTTTTCTCTTATTGCAGACTGGTTTCCTCCTATAGTGAACAGCATGGCCTCCAATCATCTCCAAGCCTCCCTTCCAAATGTTCCACCACCAGGCTAATTCTCCTCTCTTAGTTCTAATATTCAAATTCATGGGAAGGAGTCTAACTGGTCCAAATTTTGTCAGATATGCCTGCCTACATCCATCCTCTATGGTATTTGGGCAAATTTGTAAACAGAAATATGGCAAGCACTCCTGTTGAAAGCTCCTGCCCATCCTGTTCAGGAATTATGATTTTTATGAGCCTAGGTACACTTCATAATAGCCTCTCCGCTTTTAAGAGCTAGACCACAAAAGTAAGTTAATGCCTGAATTCAGTGTAAATCTAAAAATTAACCGAGAGGTGGTGTTATTGCACTTCCCCCTGTATTCATGTTAAATATTTTATTTATTTTTTTAGATTATTTTTATTTTTTTTTAAGTAGGCCCTATGCCCAGCATGGGGCTTGAACTCACGACCCTGAGATCAAGAGTCATATGCTCTGTGGACTGAGCCAGCCACATTCCCCTTTGTTAAATATTCTATAATTAAACTTTTTGCTTTGAAATTATTATAGATGCATATGCATTTTAGAGAAAGATCACAAGAACCCTTTATCTAGTCACACCAATAAAAATCTTGCAACTGGGACGCCTGGGTGGCTCAGTGGGTTAAGCCTCTGCCTTCAGCTCAGGTCATGATTTCAGGGTCCTGGGATCGAGACCTGCATCGGGCTCTCTGCTGAGAGAGCTTCCCCCCTCTCTCTCTGCCTGCCTCTCTGCCTACTTGTGATCTTTCTCTGTCAAATAAATAAATAAAATCTTTTTTTAAAAAATCTTGCAATAGTGTAGTGTAATATCAGAACTAAGATACTGTCATTGACATGGTCATAAAGGAAAACAGTTCCATCACCACAGGGATCCCTCATGCTTCCCCTTCAGAGCCACATCTGCTACCCCAACCACATTTGGCAATCACTGACCTGTTCATCATTTCTGTGTCTTTGTCATTTCAATAATGTCATGTAAATGAAACCATACACTATGTAACTTTGGGAGTTGGCTTTTTTCATTTACCATAATGTTCTTGAGATTCATCCAAGTGGTTACATGTATCAATAGTTTTCTCCTCTTTCCTGGTGAGGAATGTTCCATGGTTAGGATACACCACAGTTTCTTTAACAGTTTACACAATGAAGGACATATGGCTTATTTCCGGTCTGTATGTACTACAAAGAAAGCTGCTATGAACCATTCGTACTAAGGTTTTTATGTGAACACAAGTTTTCTCTGGATAAATGCCCAAGTGTACAATAGCTAGATTTACATCATACCTGCATATTTACTTTTTATAAGAAACTGCTAAAGTGGGACACATGGGTAGCTCAGTTGGTTAAGCATCCAACTCGATCTCAACTCAGGTCTTGATCTCAGGTTGTGTGTTCAGACCCCATACTAGGCTCCATGCCCAGCATGGAGCCTACTTAAAAATTAAAAAAAAAAAAAAAAGAAAGAAAGAAAGAAAGAAATGGTTAAACTATTTTCCAAAGTGGCTATAGCATTTTATATCCCCACCAGCCATGTATAAATGATACAGTTTTTCTTCATCTCTATCAGCATTTTGGGTTTTCTGCTTTTTAGGGGTTTTTTTGTTTTATTTTTTTTTCAAATTTTTATATAAGTTTTAGTAGTTAACATACAGTGCAATATTGGTTTCAGCAGTAGAATTGAGTGATTTATCTATTTTTTTAAAAATTTTGGACATCGTGATAGAGACAATGAGTAATTCATTGCCACTGCAATGTACATTTCCCTGACAGCTTATGTTGTTGAACATCTTTCCATGTGCTTATTTGCCATCTGCCTGTCCTTTTTGGTGACATGTCTCCTCATGTCTTTTGCCCAATTGTTAATTGAATTTTTCTTTCTTTTCTTTTTTTACTGCTGATTTTTGGGAATCCTTTATATATTCTATGTACTAGTCCTTTGCCAGATGTGTGGTTTGCAAATATCTTCTTCCAGTCTGCACCCTATCTTTTTAATCCTTTTAACATTGTCATTCATAAAATAAATGCTTTTGGTTTTGATGAAATCCATTTTATTAGTTTTCACCCAACATCGTCATGCTTTTGCTGTCAAGTCTACAAACTATTTGACTAGACACAAAACTTTTTCCTATTTTTTTCTAAATGGTTTGCAGCTTTACACTTTGGATTTAAGTCCATAATTTTTTTGAGTTAATTTTTGTATTGAGATTCATTTTTTACCTATGGATGTCCAATTGTTCTAACAACATTTGTTGCAAAGACTATCCCATCTCCATCAAACTGCTTTTGCTCCTTAGTAAAAAATCAATTGAGTATATTTGTGTGGATCTATTTCAAGATTCCTTATTCTGCTGCATTTATCTATCTTTATCCCTCTGCCAATATTTCACTGTCTTGATTACTGTAGTTATATTGTAGGCCTGAATTGTGCATAGAGTGATTCCTCCTATTTTTTTCTTCCTTTTCAAGATAGTTTTATCTATTTTGTGTCTTATCCTTTCCTATATAAATTTTGGAATAAGTCTATGTACAAAAAGACTTGCTGGGATTTTGATCACATTAAATTATCAGCTACCCTTGGAAAAATAAACTCAGAATCTTTCCAAAAGAAACAAAGATAGAACAGAACTTTTTAATGGAAATTCATTAACATTCTATGCAATCTGGATGCTTAGTATTAGAATTCCTTGTGTAGGTTGAATGTTTCTTGCCTGAATCCCTTGATTTATGCTCTGTAGCAGAAACTGGCGAACTTTGGCCTGTGCCACCTCTGTGTAATAAGGCCTGTTGAACTAAGAATGGTTTTTACTTTTTTTAAGGGTTGAAAAAACAAACATAAGAGAATATGTGACAGAGGCCATATTTTGGCCACAAAGCCTAAAATGTATCTGTCTCTTTACAGAAAAAGCTTTCTGACCCCTGTTCTATAGTGTTACACATTTGCATTGTGGAGAATTAAAGGAAATAAACTGTTAACATCTAAAAAATGTAGAAGTTCCTCAGTAATAACTACATTTTCCACTATATAAGCTTCTCTTCAGCCAGGATCACCAACATATCAACAGAAGGAATGATAGGTCTAAATGAATGTCTAAGCTACTGAATATATCTTACTAAAATTATGTAAGAGAAAACTTACATTTCTAATTTAATGTAGTTTTGCAAACCAAAAAGCAAAATACTCTTCAAATATAAGGCATGATTATTATTCACATTATTAAAGCAAGATAACTATATGGAGGCAGCAAAGAATTTGCTTAAGAACATGAATTTCTGAGCCAGTTGCTTTGAGTTTGATTCTCAGCTTTGTCACCAGCTAGTTGTGCTCTTGGCCAAGTGTGTTAATCTCTCTGAGTTCTGATTTCCTCATCTATAAAGTAAAAATGAAAATAGTACTCCTCCCAGAGTGTCACAGTGATGGTTAAATGTGTTAATACGTGGAAAGAGTATTGCAGGGGTTGAAATAATGCTCTGGGTAATATAGGTTTCCTAGTATTAGTTTTATTTATAAGCTGTAGTGTTCATTGTTAACACGGTCAAAAATTAGCAGCTTATTCACATCACCAAATCTTAAAGAAATTATTCTTCTCATGAGTTTGTATTTATAATATTTAATTTTTTAAAAAAGACTTTTATTTATTTATTTGAGAGAGAGAGGGAAAGAGAGACAGCAAGAGAGGGAATACAAGCGGGGCAAGTGGGAGAGGGAGAAGCAGGCTTCCCACTGAGCAGAGAGCCCGATGCGGGGCTTGATCCCAGGACCCTGAGATCATGACCTGAGCTGAATGCAGACACTCAAAGAAGGAGCCACTCAGGCGCCCCTATATTTATAATATTTAAATTAAAGAATATGACATCATTATTCTTTTAATAGATATGGCTTATTAAGCTAGCCTAGTGCCAGGTGCTATTACCATGGAAAGTTGCAGGCTCTCCCCTCCTGAGGATTTACAAAGTGTATCCTTGATATTGGTACAATGACACATCTCACCTGCATTTATTACTCAGTGTAAAGGCAAGTAAGTAATAGCCTGTATCTAATTGTCAGGATGTAAGCTATGGTATACTTAAATAAACATATCAACATAATGAACTTTTATTACTTATAAAGCAGAAATCATGAAAATATAAGAGGAAAATAAAACATGAACAGTACCCCCAAGCTCTGTGCTATGGAGATAAATCATGAACCTTTCTAATTCTGGCACAAAGTTATTGTGTATAATTTTTATGTAATAACAGTAAAGTGGGCATGCAAAAGAGTGCTTTGTCATCAAGTTGTCTAAATTGCATTTCTGTAGAAAAAACAAATTCATGACTGTTAGAGGCAAAGTTACACTGAGCTGATAAATCAAGGCTGGAAAGCAAACTCAATTTTTTCAAAGCAACTTTGAGTCTCAAGGGTTAGCCAACTGCAGGCTAAAATGTAGTTGAACATATAAATAAGCTTTTCTTTTTGTACTCCTCTAGTTTTTGGTGTAGATGGATGCCTCTCAAACTCGGATTTGATAACTACTTTAACCTTAGGGCCATTATTTTATTTTTCATTTTTTAAAGGTTTATTATCTGAGAGAGAGAGAGAGGGTGCACATGCCTACAAGCAAGAGAGCGGAGGGACAGAGGGAAGGAAATGCTATGTCTGCAAGGGAAAGTTTTCCCCTCGACTCCCTTATTTAACCAAAATTGTGACTGTTATCCAATCATCCATTATAGTCAAGGTCTTTATACTAAACAGCTAAAACCTTTCCAGAAAAAAAAAAAAAACACATTTTCTTACTAATATGTAGGAAACATGAACATACACAAAAAATTTCCTACAGAAGATTAACCGTTTTACAAGCCAGTGAATGAGAAGACACACCAGGTTGTAATTCAATGGAATCTTCCATTCTAAATAAGGCAACCCACAAAAAATACCTGGGAGATTTAAATAAATTTTCAGAAATGTTATTTCCTGTTCATAACTTTGTCACAAAAATCTTTAACTTGGAGTGTATCCTTTGCGGATGGAAAACATGAGGCTACTGATGCCAGCACACAGCCAGAGACAAACCAGATGGAGAGGGCTCTGAGATTCGTGCATATATTAAGCAGTAACACTCCCCTTGAGACAGCCTTTACCTTAGTGCGTCATAAATACTTCATTAGGCTGGAACGGGAATCCTAACTTCTTGTATCCTAAGAAATAGCTGCTAACCTACTAAATCTCTAGACAAAAGTCATTCAATCTGGCTTTTGCTTAAGTACAATATATTTAATCCTGTACCAGACACATACCATGTTCACTTTCAAGACCTCAAGGAGAATAGTACCATGCCTTAAGGAATACTAATAAAAAGTTTCACAATTTAAATATACCTCAAGTTTCACTTTGCTCTTAAAATAGCACTTCTGGTTTCCAAACTTGTGAAATGATTTTCATGGCCTATGTCTCAAATGATTTTAAAAAGTAATTACATATCTTCATTAAACATACAAACATTCTCGAGCTGAATTTTCCTGGTTTGTCAGACCCTTCATGATCACAGTTCGTTTGACCTTAAATGAACTAATGATGGGCATACACTAGCTCAATTCTGAAGATACCTTTTTATTTGTGCAAGCATCCTTGTAGACCCAGATTTCCTAAAAGATGTTTTTCTGTCACCAACTTGGAGGTAAAATAACTAGGCGATAATTTGTTTGCTGAAACATCTGAATATATTCCGCACCATAAATGCGGAGAAGCATAACAGAAAGTAATTACAGGCCCGTTTACATCCCCTTGTTAGTAAGACAAAGCATATTGTGCAAGCAAGGGGTAACTACACACTTTACATTTAACAAGTTATCTCTCAGGCAGCTGTCATTCTGGTTAAGATAAGCGAGCCACACATCAAATGTAAATTACTTTTCACCTCATCGATCAGAGTCAAAAAGGAGCGCTTCAAAGTAAACAAAACCACCAGGCTGCTCAGCTCTCCCTATGATTTAAGTCAACAGTTGGCATGAATGCTGAAGGGGAGGAAAGAATTAAATGCACACGCAGCTCACTTTTCGTTGCTAGACAAATAACTTTCAGACATTTAATTCAATTAACCAAATATTTATTAAGTGGCAATCGTGGAGAAGGCAGACTAGGCTTTTCTCCCTTTAAAAGTCTGCCATCGGGGCGCCTGGGTGGCTCAGTGGGTTAAAGCCTCTGCCTTCAGCTCGGGTCATGGTCTCAGGGTCCTGGGATCGAGCCCCGCATCGGGCTCTCTGCTTGGCAGGGAGCCTGCTTCCCCCTCTCTCTGCCTGCCTCTCTGCCTACTTGTGATCTCTGTCTGTCAAATAATTAAATAAAATCTTTAAAGAAATAAAATAAAAATAAATAAATAAATAAATAAATAAAAGTCTGCCATCTATTAAATGGGTAAGGAAATGGGCTCCAGAATGGAGAAAGGGCAGAGAGAGCGCAACTATGAGAACACAAGTAAATACATAACAAGATAAATATGCACATGCCATGAAAATTCAAGGGAAGAAGAGATCTTGTCTAATACAGAACAAGTTGTGGTCACGTGTACACAGCTATATCAAACCCCCAGTCTAAGTTTTAAGAAAATAAAGGCAGTGGGGTATAGAAGACTTGACCAGGGCACCTGGGTGGCTCCGTCGGTTAAGTATCTGCCTTTGGCTCAGGTCATGGTCTCGGGGTCCTGGGATCCAGCCCCACATCAGGCTTCCTGCTCAGTGGAGAACTTGCTTCTCCCTCTGCCTACTGCTCCCCCTGTTTGTGCTCTATCTCTCTCTCTGTCTCAGATAAATAATTAAAATCTTTGAAAATAACAAAGATCTAAAAGACTTGACCTTTCATGGGAAACTCTGACCTTCAAACTGTATCTACCAGGAGTCCCCAGTCAGTTGATTACTGTGTTAAAAATTCTGAATTAACAAATCGCAGTAAAACTTACCCCCAAAGAAGAGACCCCTGCTAAATGACTTAACAGCCCTTCAAGTATTATGGCTTTGCAAAATTAAAATCATTAGCTAAGAGAGAACTGTCCGCTCAAGTTAACCAACAAGTCATGGACTTACAGGTCTGAGCATCTGCCTTTGTAAACAGTGGTATAACACAAATTTTCATGAGGATGGAATTAAATCCC
Source organism: Martes martes (assembly GCF_963455335.1). Taxonomy (NCBI): domain Eukaryota; kingdom Metazoa; phylum Chordata; class Mammalia; order Carnivora; family Mustelidae; genus Martes; species Martes martes. The sequence continues at coordinate 22,050,089 of NC_137889.1, read as the reverse complement.
ACAACCACATCTGTTTAATGATATTAATTTCAGAATCATCAGAGCAATCTCCTTTCACTGAAATCAGTTCTGCATTTTTTAATTCTATTTATTGTATAGGTTGAAGTGGTTCTTCTGAATATGCCATGCATGTAGCTGAAAACAACTTTGTAAAAATCACAATAAAATAGAAGTTGCCTGCATCAGACAGAGTTAGTTTGAACTACATGCAGCCGAGAGTCAAAATAACAGTGGTTTAAATAAAAGAGGAGTTGATTTTTCTCTCATGTGAAATTCAGAGGCGGCAAATCCAGGCCTGGAAAGGTGGCATTGTGCAGGAAACTAGACCTCCAGCACACCAAGTTCTAGCAAGCTCAAAGGAGAAAGGAGTAAAGAGGAAGAGGCAAATGGCTTTCACAAATTATCTTCCACAAACATTCCTAGAAGCTGCCACAAATGCATTTGCATGTCATTTCATTTTACTAAGCAGAGCTGAGTCACATGGCTACACTAGTTGAAAGAGAGCCTCAGAAATGTAGTTTTTCTTCCACATGGCCCTGTGCCAACTGAAATTTAGGGCTTCTATGAGAATAAAGGAAAGAACAGATTTTGGTTTTTTCCACATTGCCTGAAAAAGTTGTAAAAAAACCTTTTCATTCATGGCTAGTCCATAATCAGCTCAGGAATACTTGGCCAAGGTGAAAAAGTGTTTGGAAATTTCTATCCAGCAATTTCACTCCTGGGAATTTATTCTGTGCAAAAGCAACATGTGCAAAGTACTAAATGCACGAAGATGCTTATCACAATATTATGATAGGGAAAAGTAAGAATGTTAAATTACTCACAATAGGCAAATAGTTACTTAAATATTGACAACTTCAGGGGCACCTAGGTGACTGAGTCAATGAAGCGTCTGCCTTTGAATCTTAGGGTCCTAAGATCGAGGCCCAAGTCGGGCTCCCTGCTCTGTGTGGAGTCTGCTTCTCCCTCTCCTTCCCCCTCTGCCCCTCCCCCCATTTGTACACATGCTCTCTCTCTCTCTCAAATAAGTAAATAAAATCTTTTTTAAAATATTGACAATTTCAAATAATGAAATAATATGCAGCAATAAAATATATACTTAAGAATTTTACAGACTCAAGGAATATAGTAAGAAAAGAAGTATATAAAATGCCTATGTATTATTGTAATAATTCAGTTGACAACAAATATGTGTTAAAAAATTGGGTAAGCTATATATCAAAATAATACCAATGTCTATATTGGAGTAGCAGGATTAAGAATAATTTTTTCTGGGGCACCTGGGTGGTTCAGTTGATTAAGCATCCAAATTTGATTTTGGCTCAGGTCTTGATCTCAGGGTCCTGGGATTAAACTCCACACGGGGCTCCGTGCTCAGCATGGAGTCGGCTTGAGATTCTCTATCTCCCTCTCCCTCTGCCCCTCTCCTCACTCATACTCTCTATCTCTCTCTAAAATACATATAATCTTTTAGAAAAAAGCTAGTTTTTTCCTTCCTCTTCCAGTTTTTCATTTATAACACAATTGAATATCAGAATATAGTACAATTCAGATAATGATTAAGGATTTCCTCATTTTCACATTTTTCAATCCGTAATATGCTAGTCTTATTTATATTTCATGATTTTCTCTAGTCCTATCTTTTATGTGTAACTTCCCAGTTATATCTTAAACTGTCAATTTTTAAATACATGAATAATTTTTTCACTTTAGGTGACTTGAGTTTATAAATAAATAGAACTTTGATATGCATATTGTATTTACTATGCCAATCAACCATTATTTACAGAATTCTACTATTTAGAAACTGATCAGTCCTGTTAAAAATTTTGAATTTCTGTGATCAAGGTTTGAAGTTTTTAGTGAGATCTGTATTTTCTCTGTTTTTAGGTTTGGTAAGTATCCTTTGTAAACATGCTGAATAATAAATATTGCTCAATGATAAAGTACCAGCTATTTAAAAATCATGCAAACCACTCCTGGGAATATTATTATTTATTAGTTGCTTACCATGTATTATTCAGTGTTAGCGGCTATTAGTTCTTGGGTTTATATGGGGAAGATGTCTATAGCCAAAGCAAATCCAGGAAGTGATGGAAACTCTTTAAATAATTCAGATAAAAAGATATTTTCTGTGTTGTCTGGACTCTGGACAGCTCGTCTGTGAGTCGTATGGATACTTGAACATGTCCTCCAAAAACAATACAGGAAACAAAATAACTCAGCATTTCCAAATGACCACCCAACAAAGGGTACTGAAAGTAACATGATGAGAGAGCAACCGATGTTAAACAACAATTTCATGTAGGAGTGCTTTTTTATGTGGAAGAAGTAGGGTACAAAAATCAAATGTATAAATTAGAAGAATAATAAAGGAAAAACAAACACAAAAATGGCCCAGCTCCATGTTGACCTCATTTGTAAAACACGTTGGACAAATTTTGATGATTTTAGGTATTCGCATATAGGTGCCCTATCCCCTCTATCTTCAGGCACCCTGAAGATAATCTACAACGTTCCTAACTACCTACAAAGTCTGACCACAGGTCTTTAAATTGAGAGAGACAGATTTGTTAGAGGAGCAGAAAGTTGGAGTGGGGGGGAAGCAATTCAGTCTATAAACAAGGATGCTGGGCGCCTGGGTGGCTCAGTGGGTTAAGCCACTGCCTTTGTTCAGGTCATGATCCTGGGGTCCTGGGATTGAGTCCCACATCGGGCTCTCTACTTCAGCGGGGAGCCTGCTTTCCCCCCTCTCTCTCTCTCTGCCTGCCTCTCTGCCTACTAGTGCTCTCTGTCTGTCAAATTAAAAAAAAAACTTATAAAAAAAAAAAAGGATGCATGCTCAAATATAAAACTATATGCTTCTGTCACAGTCTCGAATACAAATAACTTACCTCTATTACATAGACTTCAAAAATACCTCTAGTTTAAGAAAAGCATTCTCAGTAGTAGAAGTCGTTTAATGGATACGGATTCATATAACAAGTGTGTAAGGAACATTTTTATATGCTATTGTTAAAACCTAGGGAAAGTTCTTTAGCATTAGCACAGACCTCATTACAGTTACTCACATCAACAGAATGTCCTCTGCCAGTTCACAGGGGATTTCCTGTCCAATTAGTTAGTTAGCCACCTCACACCAAGAAGAGTGTCATATGGGGGACACATCCTGGCATTATTAAGGCACCTCATCACTGTTCCAATTTCCATGCAGTTCATTTTATAGTCACGCAAATTTTCAACCGTGCATTTTTTTTTTTAATCACCGGACTGCTTAAAAGATTCAAACGGTTTTATAAATGAAAAGTAAGATTGTTTTGGACTGACATTCTTGCCAAAGGAAGAAAATCTGTAACTGTCAGGGAAATATGTTCAAAATTGATACAGCAGGTAAATTAAAAAGACAGGCTGCTATAAGCAGATATGTGATTATTAGGATGATAGTTAATGGGCAGGGAGGAAAGGTAGGGAACATAATGATATCAGAAAAGTATGAGAACTGGCTTGTTAGTATTTAATGAGGAAAATGGTTATGTTCCTCCAAAGTCCTATTATGCCACCTTTCAGTGACCCTAATTGATTGGCTGGGTTAGTTAATGAGGTACCGTGTGCTAGTAATTCTAAGCAAAGACCTCTCTTCTTATTTTATGATAGCGCGGATTGATTGCAGAGTATTCACTGGAGACTGGCAGATGTTTCTGGATGTTTCGAATATTTCATTTTTCTATCTGTGGTGCTGAGATATTGTTCTTGCCTAGAAAATTGACATTGAATGCTACTCTTAGGAGCAAATGGAGTGATATCTTTAAAATTCTAACTTTAGGATAGCAGCACAGCTCCACATTCAGTCTAAAGAGAAAAGCTTTTTAGAAAACATGCATTGACTAGAAATCCGAAACATGCACTAGGGGAGACTGAGAAAATATGGCGCAGAGTCTTCAAGAAAAATTAGCATGAGCTATTTCCAGCTCAAAAATTATAAAGCCATAAATGACATATTTCTTAGGCAAAGGAAAAATAAAACAAAAATATGTTTCTAAGCCTTGTCAAGAATTGGCAGTTTGTTCAAAAGTAAAAGCTAGTGGCTTGTTTGTTGATTAGGACACCCTCACAAAATGTCGCCGTGGCAAATAACCCACTCAATCTCCTGTTGACTATTTTCTCACTTTTAATTGACTTGAATTACCATAAAATCTACATGGCTTAGTCCAGGCTACCATAACAAAATACCACAGACTGGATGGCTTAAATAACAGAAATGCATTTCTCACAGTTCTGGGGGCTGGGAAGTCCAAGATCAAGATGAAGCCCAAGAGTTTGCTTCCTGGCTTGCAGATGACCACCTCATCTCTCTTCTCAAATCTTTTCTCAAATATCAATGAATCAGGTGATGGGGAGGGAAGAGAAAACAAGCTCTCTAAGCTCTCTTCTTCTTAGAAGGGCACTAATCCATCACGAGGGCTCTGTCCTCATGAGGTCATCTCACCCTATCTCCAAATACCATCAGACTGGGAGTTAGTGCTTCAAACATAGGAATTGGGGGGAATATGAACATTCAGTTGCTAATATCATGTATTTTCAAAAAGGTGATTTTGTGGCCACCAAAGGGTCAGAATACTTGACTTTGAATTCTAACTGCATGGTTCGTTCTTGGTACAGTGCTTGCGGTAAATGAAGTATTCGGAATGTACATGCTATTTTAAATCTATCAATAATACAAACTATACATTTGGGAAAGAAGAAAGTGGAAAGCTATTTGTGCTAGACATTGAGATGATAAGGACTATACCAAATGTAACGATTGGTTATAGACTTTACTCAGCCTCAGTGAAAACAAGCAACTTGCTTTAGTGGAAGCAAGGAACAGAAAGGTTAGTAGTTGCTCTACTCAAATTTTTTAAAAGTACTCAAATTAAATTACTAACTTTCTACCAATTCACCATGCCAAAGTAGAATATGTATGTGTGTATATATATGTGTGTGTGTATATATATATATATCTTTTTGTATAATGTCATGTAGCACTACAGTAGATAAAATAATAATTTTGTTCCCCTTTATAACTACTTCAAAAACCCTGTTATCAATCTACTTCTTTCCGCATCTTTGAAGTCATTTGCTGAGTTTATCCTTACCCTCGTAATTATACTTAGAGTGAAACATGGTATTATAGCATTTACATGTAGGCATTACCAGCCATTGCAGTATTTCAAAAATACATGGGAAGATTCCTTTATTTCTAAAAGTTTCAAAATACATCTTAGGATGGTACATTATCTAAGCACCTGATGGAGAACAGCCTTCACGAGCAGGTAAGCAAGTGTAGAAAGAGCAAGACAGCCTAGGAACTCCGGCTCAGGTCCCGGAGTTACTATCGCCTGGTAAAGCGTGTTGTGGGGACCTGTGTAAATACTGCTTGCTTTGCTGAGGTGAGGCAGAACAGCATATGTGGGGCTTTACTCTTTTCAGTGCTTTTGGGGGGTGGGATGCAGCTCAATAGTTTTTCATCAGTCTGTCCCTAAGTGAATACCCTCTTTCCTTAAAGCACTCTTCGAGGTAGAGATTTCTGCCAAATCATTAAAATCTATTCCTCCCAAGTCCAGCAGATTAGAGCTTGTCTCATTCATTGGGTTCCCTTGGAGACAGATTCTGAGAGATTTCCGTGTAGGACTTTTATTGGTGAGGCTCTTAGAAACACCTGTGAGGGGCACCTGGGTGGCTCAGTGGGTTAAAGCCTCTGCCTTCGGCTCAGGTCATGATCCCAGGGTCCTATGATTGAGCCCCGCATCGGGCTCTCTGCTCGGCAGGGAGACTGCCTCCCCCTCTCTCTGTGCCTGTCTCTCTGCTTACTTGTGATTTCTGTCTGTCAAATAGATAAATAAAATCTTTAAAAAAAAAAAAAAAGAAACACCTGTGAATGAGGAGGGCAGCAAGATTTAGCAGAGAGAGAAGCAGTCAGGGGCAGTGGCAACAGAGGTCAAAACCCATTTCTTATGGGGCTTTCAGTAATGTTCTAAACTAAAGCAAGGGGAAGCCACTACACAGGGAAACAGGAAGTAAAAAGCTAGGCTAGAGGTAAGGAGTAGGACTGCCTTTGAGGTGGTTGTAAGGTGTCAAACTGGAGATTTCCAGAAAGCATTTGTAAAGATAGGTTGGGAGTTCCAGGAAAAACTGGAAGATCCTAATTTGAGAAAAGGTGAAGGGAATTTTTAGGGAAAGCTTGAGGGAAAATAAAAAGTCAAGGAGTGGTTTGGAGGGCTACGAGCTGACTAAAGAGAATGGCATGGGGTCATCATAAATGGACAAGGAGACTCAAGAAAGGAGACTGTAGACTGGGGAGGTTCTATAACAGGAGTGGTAAAGGAGATAAAATGTTGTAGTCTGGTAAATAGAATTAGGACTTAAACATGTTTCTTTGAACTGAAGATTAAAAAGAAATTGTGACCTTATTAAAGGCATCTTGATACTGTCATGGTGAATGGAATTAGGATTCTCTGGAATAGAAAGTGAAGACATTGGGTAACAAATGTTTAACTTCAAGGGATTCGGTGCCCAGCAGAAAAAAAATGCCTGCACATAGCATGAGGCAATGAGTATTTTTGAAGAAAATATAATATTATATAGGCATATACACCAACTATAAAATAAAAAGGAAAAGAGTTCTCTGAAGTTGGAAAAAAGTGTATTTCCTTTAGTTTTGTATGATCTTTATTTTATTTTTTTCTCCTTCTCAGGAGGCTGGGGAACTAGATTACATTTGATTGTGTTTCATTTTTTGTCTGTCTGGACTGTTCGCTTACTGCTCAGGGGGCAAAGGTAGAAAAGCTTCATTTTAAAAAGCTCTTGTTGGAACAAACCAGGATCATTTTTTAATAGTAAGATATGCTGAGAGGGACATATTATGTGGTATCTTGCTCAAAATGTAACACCTGAATCTCTTCATGAGGAAACATGAGATAAACCCAAATTTAAAAAACATTTATAAAGTGACGGCCTCTACTCCTCAAAAATATTGAGGTCAAGGAAAGTTGAAGAAACTGATTCAGATTAAAGAAAATTAAAGCAATGTGGTAAGTATATATATATGTCATATAAGATTGGATTCTTTATAGGGAATAATATGAGAGAATTGATGATTATTTGAATACGGACTGTGGATTCAGTAATATTGTTGCACTGATGTCGAGATTTCTGATTCTGAGAATGGTAGTGTGTTTTGTAAAAGTCTTTGTTTTTAAGAAACACACGATTATTTCAGGGTGAATAAGCACATCTCCAATTTACTCTCCATTGATTCAGAAGAATATTACAGATAGATGTTAGAGAGACAGACGGAGAGTTATAAAAATAGATGATAGATAATAGAGTGAAAGAATGATAAAATAAATTAAAATTGGGGAAAATGTAAACAATGGATGAATCTGGGTAAAAAGTATATTAAAAAGTATATTATTAACTATTCTTGCAACTTTTTTGTGATTTTGAAATATTAAAAATAAAAGTTATAAAAAATAATTTAAAAAATAAAACCCAACGCTTTATTTCCAAAGCTAAATCTCCACATTGGGAATTTTTATTAAATCCACATGCAACAGTGTACTACCATAAGGGTACTGTGGAACAAACGCAAAAACAGTTCTAGGGAGAAGACAAAATGGCTATTTTAAGTTGTAATGCGCACAGGCAGTTTTGAAATGAGTACATTTCAGGTGAACACTGCCGTTGCAGTCTACTGAAACTGTCAGAAAGTAAGTTCATGAAACACGTTGTCAGAAAATTCATCCACATAAAAACTGTTCCAGCCAACAAAAAGATGAAACAGGATCAGCTCCCTGAGCTTTATGAACCCTAAAATTTATACTGATGCTACTTTCAAAGGAGGAACAGTCAGGCATGTTTTGTTTCCCTTGACTTTGTGGGTTTGGAAATTGACACTCTTCAACAGCACATTAATGGAGCCTAATGGTTTGAAAAGAGCTAGCATAAAAAAAAGTACGTTGAGAAAAGTATATGGAAAGAGTGTTGAAAAGAATGGAAATCTCTGTCCAAACGTGAGAAATTGATAGCTTTTCCAAAAATCAGTCTGAAAGTTTCTATTCTTCCAGTGTACTCTGTCTCCTAAGTCTGTTCCAGAGGATCTTTGCTCGGTTTGGCCTTTTCCTTTACTTTTCTTCTAACCCTGCTTTGTCACTAGCCACGATGGGGAAAAGGTACGTTTTCCAGGCATCACTCATGTTCCTTGGTCTTCATGGAAGGCTCTACTTTCTGGTCTATCATGTATTTTTATTCTCAAAGGCTACAAAGAGACTGAGGCCACTTCGCTTTTGAACTGGTAGCCCCACATAATAAGTATATTAATTTGTAAACAATCAGCTTCTTTTAAAGTTATAAGTTTCATGTGGCTATTGGACAAGAGAGAGGAAGCTTTTGTGAAAACATGGCTAAGCAAAATTCAGCAAAGGTAGACCCTGAAACATTGTTGCCAATATTATCACCTTACTTTCTGTGAAACAAGCACATAAACACACACACACACACACACACACACACACACACACACACACACACACTTTCTTTAACCATCTAATATCCTGTAGACAGCACTCCCATATTTTCCAAAAGATACGAGCAGAGGCAGTACCATCTAACTTATGGCATAACCTTGACTATGACCATATTAAGACAAACCAATGAGTGTGAGTGACTTTAGTGTCCCTGGGAACGAGTGTGAGTGTAGAAGCATACTCAGTGACAAGTAAACTTTAAAAATATACCAGCTTTGATTTCATTCTTTGAGAAGATAGAATCAACACTAATGACAGACGATAGATAGTATGTGGTACGTCAAAATATTCGATTCAGTAAATGAGGAAAATGTGGGAGATGTTGGTCTTCCTCGTTTGCCTCTACACTTTAATAAAATATAAAGCCAGGGATTAAATTATTTGGTAGATTAGTATTTTGATTTTTTGTCTAAAATATTCATACTTTTTTACATGAAAAAAATTGAAATTTGTATTTAAACATTTCTAAATCTTCTCCCTCCTAAAAATTCTATATTATCTCATGCATTTAATAGCCTCACGGTCTTTATAAACTTAAAAGATTTTTTTCAAATCGGCACCTGAGTGGCTCAGTCAGTTAAGCATCTGCCTTCAGCGCAGGTCATCATCCTGGGGTCCTGGGATCGAACCCCGCACCGGGCTCCTTGCTCAGCAGAGAATCTTCTTCTACCTCTGCCCCTCACCCTGCTCATGCTTTCTCTCTTGTTCTCCCTCTCTCTCTCTCTCTCTCTCTCTCAAATAAATAAATAAATAAATAAAATCCTTAGAAATAAATAAATAAATAGATTTTTTCTAAGCTCCCAGCTCTGGGAAATGTTGCTTCATGCATCATAAAATTAGGTGGCACATTTCATGTTTATTCTCTGGCTCTCGATACTTCACAACCAAACAAAAGATGTTACAAGTATAAGTAATAGTTATTACTCAGGTTAAGAATATTTCAAAATAGTCTTCCCTCATTTATACTCTAACGAAAGTACTAAGTTTACACTTTATTTATTTGAAATCATCGTCGAAATTTCTCGTCTGAAACTGTTGGCTCCTAGGAAATTCAGCCTGCACTGTGATTTTGCGACATAAGGGAAAGAAACGTCTGTAAAGGTGCCTTAGGCTTGTTCCTCACTAGTCTTTCTATTACTTTCTCTAGGGAAGGCTGGCAGAATAAAATAGCCTTTTTTTCTTTGCCGAATTTATGCTGTTGAATCACCCTTGTTTTTTTTTTTTTTTCACCCTTGTTTTTCAAAGGCTTTTTCTACCTTTAGTTTTTGGAGAAAGAAGTAACTATGACTCTCTTGTTATGAAAAGAATCTTACTTTTTCTAACATTTAAAAACAAAATCACTTACTAATAATTTGTGGTTCAACATTCACTTTTTTCATTATTTGTGTCTATATTTTGCATCCAAATTTCAATCTATTCCTACTGATTTTACTGTTGATAGAAAACAATGAGTGAAGAAGATACACATATTATCTGGAGGGGGCACAATCAAAAAACCATTTAATCATCTTTAGGTAGCTGCTTCTTCTGACCTAATAGAAAAATCAGCTATGGGGTAAGAAAGGATGTAACTTTGTGATGCTACCACAACACACAGCTATCATTTTTGGATATAAAATTTACTAACTCTGAAAATCAGTAACAAGCCATGTATTCCCATTGTTATGTTAAATTTTCATGAAATTGCTGGGTTACTGACTGTAGAAATTATTGATTTTTACTCATAGAGCATGTAGGCAGTAAAATATATTCAATCCTGAACTAAAATATTCATCATTTTGGACGATTTTTTTGAAAGAATAAGAACATAAGTCACTTGCCGTGGACTGGGGATGGTCGGCTTTGTTTTGTTTGCTTGCTTGCTTGTTTCTGAGACTGCCGCTGGATTCACTGCTGTGAATTTGAGTGCTCGTCATGGGAGGATGTTCTCCAATACATTTTTCAGAGGCCATTGGAAAGAATCACGAACACCACCCTTACCATCCTGTGTTCTCTGATTTTATGCCAGTTTGCTTGCCTTGATATTTCATTTCTGACCTGAACTGACACGCTGTATCATAGCTTTCTGTGGGGGAGAAGATGATATTTTATGAATGTATTGGGTGAAGATTGAAAATTCAGAAATAATGATGAGTGCCCAGGGCAAAATCCTGAAGCCGCTGAGGTTCATTTTTAGCAACAACCCCCTTCTCCTTTCAATACCTCTTTCATACTTTTTGGTTTCTTCTGTCCCAGATTTGATCAGCCCATATTCTCCTCCTGTACCTAAGCTGAGACTCACATCGAATAGACCCACCTAGTCACCATTTTTTCGCTAACGTCAAAACATCTATTTTCTATACGCCATTGCTTCTTAGCCAGCTGTCATCTGGAGAGCAATCTGCGTAAATCATCTTTCAAAATCATCTAAAAATATTAATGACTAGCAATGCCTTCGTCTTCCAGTGGTATTTACATTTGGCATTTGGCATCTAATTTCTCCCAGGAAAAAGTAAGTCTGAATCCAAAGAAATTAATCATCAGGGATGTGGTCTCATCTAGAACTACGGGCTACCATATCTGGGTCAGAAAACTTTTTTCTTTTTTCATTGTCTCAATTACCTTACCTTGAACATGCCTGGGCAAGACCTAAATTACTGTTTCCAATGAGTTTCTTATCAACTGGACCTCCAGGTGGTTATACCATTGCTTAACTTTGGGAATCCTACATTTCATACACATACAGAAAGATGGCCCCACAATAGATTAAATTAATTCATACATATTTTATTAAGTACAATTCTGTGCCAGAAACAATGCTGGAATTTAAAAAATAAAGATATAAAAAAGCAAGCACCAAACAAAAAAAGGCTTCTGGACTAAGGGAATTCACAGCTGAAAGAAAGGTGAGGCGTAAAAATAAGCTCAATGCATCATGCTAAGGTGTATAAAGGAGAGAAAGGAACATTGATGGTGCTTAGAGAGAACTGGTATTTGAATTATAATTAAAGAACACTAGGCAGAGTTATGTTTTCACAATTTGGATTTTGAAGATGTGTTACAAGAAGAAATAAATATGTGCAATTTGAAGAAGTCAGTGTCCTAGTCAACTTGGTTGGGCTGCTGTAACAAACATTGCTTTAAGAGAATACACTTATTTCTCATAGTTCTAGAGGCTGGAGTCTGAGATCAAGGTGCCAGCATGGTCAGGTCCTGGTAAAGTCCCTCTTCCTGGTTTGCAGATAGACATCTTCTCATTGTATCTTCACATGTTAGGGAGAGCAGAAAGGAAGCAAGCTTTCTTGTCTGTTCTTGTAAGGGCACTAATTCCATTCATGAGGGCTCTACCGTTATGACCTAATTACCTCCCAAAGGCCTCATCTCTTAACACCATCCAGCTGGGTGTTGGAATTTCGATATATGAATCTGCAGGAGACATAACCATTCGGTCCATAACAGTCAGTACCTGCCTTTAGGGGATGCTGTAATGTGCTGCCCAGATTTCGCTTCATGAATAAGAATTTACTGCCCAGGTGCTGGGAGTACTGTAACAAGTAGCCTTTAGCTAAAGATGGCATGTTACAGCACAAATGATATTGGCATGTGCCACGTTCATGGTTTAATCCTCCTGTGTATGACTTTAGTTTTGTTAAAGAAAAAAAAAAAAAACTTGAAGAGACCAAAGAAAAATACCTTATGGAATAACTAAAGCTAATTCATTATAGGAAAAAAATGTGGGAATTTGATGATAGAGAAAGATGATGTTTATTTTTAAAAAATCTGCAATAGCAACAAGAAAAAAATTGTGTTCCCCACAAAATTCATATTTTGAAGCCCTATCTCACAATATCTCAGAATGTGACTTTTTAGAGAGCCTTTAAAGAAATAATCAAGATTAAATGAGGTCGTATGGGTGGGTCCTAATCCAGTCTGACTGGAATCCTTAGAAGAAGAGGAAAAGGAAATTGAGATAAACCTAGAGACCACAGGGATGCTCATGCACATGGGAAAGGACATGGAAAGATAAAATGAGAAGGTGGCCATTAAGGAAAGGAGGAAGACATCAGAAGACTCCAAATGGCCAACATCACGATCTTGGACTTCCAGCCCCCAGAACTGTGATAAAAAAAAAAAAAAAATCTGTTCTTTAACCCACTCAATCTATCATATTTTGTATGGCAGCCCTCCCAAGATATAGAGTACAACCCCTCCTTTAGTAGCTTCTATCCAATGCGGGTGTTGTGGGGGCCATCCCAGGATCAGAGTTGCTTTATGACTGGATAATGGAGGAGAAAACAAAAACAAGATTAATTCATGGAAGTGCTGACTCAGGGTCTGATTGCCAGCCACAAATGGATAACACCCCTCCAGCGTGACCTAAGGTTATAACATACATAATGTCATGGGCAGTAGAGAAAGGCCTAGCCAGTTGCTCAAGGGTTTGGAAAAGGAAAGATTAGAAGATTGAGGACAAAAGGTTATGATAGAGCATAAGAATGGATCCACAGGAGCACAAAGATTTCCATATCCCATATTGACATCCACCAAAAAGCATCCATCATGGAAGAGGCATGAGACAGCAACTAGGCAAGCAGACAAATTACATGACTATTTACAGCAACCATCTACCATCACAATTCTCCAGAAGGCAGTGTACATTTTAATCCACAACCATCATGTGATGGTGTGTCCACATTAGGTAGAACTCATGTGTCCAGAAACCAAGGGGAAGAAATAGGTTGCCTTGCTTACTATCACTCTTGGTGAACCACTTGAATAAATTTGTGCTTCCCATTCCCATAAATCTGAGTTTTGTGGTATTAGAGGTCCTGATTTCCAAAGGAAGCATGCTTCCACCAGGGACACAACAAGAGGCCCACTAAAATATTCTCTGTGGTGGCTGACAGTTCATGGCACTTGGAACCTCATTCCAAGAGGTTTGCTGGCAAAATAAGTAGCTACCACTGAGGTGATATAATGGAACAAATGATCAGAAGAAAATAAGGACGCTCTTCAAAATGGGGGTAGGGAAAATATATTTAGCAGCCCCTGATTACCTTGGGTGCCTATTGGTACGCCCTTGAGTAATGTTGACAATAAACGGACAAAGGCAAAAGCTCTTGCTTGAGAAAGGCTTGGCAACCAAGGGCTCAGGTTCCTCACAGATGAAGGAAGAGGTCATGATAAAGGCAAGCCACTGAGAGGGGGGGAGGTAGTACCTGAAGGTAGGAATCAGACATATTGGCTAAGGGAGTCAAATAGTTCCCTGACTTCCCCAAAGATGTTCTTTGACAAAATTTGAGGTCAAGAACACCCAAGCCACTGTATGATCTCATCATGTCTATTCCATATATCACTGATGTTTTTCAGTAGAGACTTCTACTTAAAGCATGAGAAACATGGGTTTTTGGGTGAATGGGATCAAATCTATAGATATGTCTACATCTGCTTATGCTGAGCTCTGCAAATAGTTACAAACTCTATTTTAACAAACTCAAGTTTGTTAAAGACAATGCTGGCAGAGTGTCTGATGGCATGACTGCCTTTTTGCTCTTTATTTCTGTTCCATTCTTGTTTTAGTAAACATAAATTACCAACTAAACTCATAGAAACTGAAGATCTTTTAAAAAGTGAGACAGAGGGAGATATATATATACACACACACACACACACACACACACACACACACACACACACACACAAGAAAAACAACAGAGAAAAATAAAGGCACAATTAAAAGGTTAGCCAGGAAAAAAAAAATCACTGGATAAAAATTCCACTTCTTGAAAGATAGTGTTTTTAGGTGACAGTGTTCCAAGCAAACAAATTTAGCATAAGTGTGGGATGCCTCAGGTATCAATAAAACAGAAACATAAAAGAGGGTATTTAAGCATAGCACGCATTGCGTTTTGCTTGTGTAAATAATGTAAGCTCGGTAAAGATAAACAGCAGAGAACTAACACCGCAGTATTTATAAATATCTCTTTTAAACCATTTCTGCCGGTGCTGACAAGGACCAGAGGATATGTGTGCTTGGAAACAAAAGGAATTGTGAAGTATGTGACCCAACTCATTACCTGTGCTACATCAAAATAACCCAATAGATAGGACTATGGCTGCAATTTTGAGCAATAGTATTGGGGACAACTTTATGAAATTGCCGAAGTGCAACCTGCAACACTGAAGAGGAAATGTCACAGTAGATCAGAGTTCCACATCCTAATGCTTCTCGTTTTCCTCAACAATTCCATTCCTAAAAGGAAAGTGACTGTCAGTCCTGTGGTTGTTAATTGCCAACCAATAACTAAGGAGATCATATGTAATTAAGAAGGAGAGACTACATCAGTCTGCTGATATCTACGTCTGCTCTCTGGCAGTTGGGGGGCTGCTCCTGGGGCACAGATTGTAAGACTTACCGCCAACAGGATGCATGACCCTCTCCTGCCTCTCCTGCTTCTCCCCTTCCTCTGCCGCTAGCATCTCGAACATCTTTCAGAGCCCTTCCCCGTCTCACCCTTTAAATATTTGAGGTCACCTCCTGATGTATATGCTCTCCCTGGATAATCTCATCTTATTCTCAGAGGTTCAATTTCCACAGGCCCTAATCTCTATCTCTTATCTGACTTTGTTTCTTAGCACAAGACCCAGAAATTTAACCGCCTGCAGAAGATACAGCTAATGGAAAGTCTCACGGACAATTCAAAGGCAGCACATCTGAAATCAAACTCAGGACTTCTGATTCTCTTCCAGCTTGTCTCCTAACCGGCCATAGCTCACACAGGGCTTATTTCCATTAACAGTGTTCAATTCCCGAATTATATCTCCACCATTTTCCTCCAGCCTTTCTCTTCTTTCTATACCAGCTATGTCTCTCCTCTGCCCAACTCTCCCCAGCTCTTATTTGGATCATGGAAGGGCGCTTCAAGCATGTTACCCTCTCTGTGAATCTCCTCCCTGCCTACTTCATCAGGAACCTGCTGGTACCCATGTCCCCTACAGAAACATCCTTGATGCTTTGACATCACTACAGAATAAAGTCCAGAGCCAAGGCTGTGACTGCCAAGGCCCTTTATATTGGGGTCCAGCTGTGCATCTGATTGTCGCCATCTTTGTCAGGCTCCCAAATGCACCATGGGCATCAGTGCTTGACTCAATTTTCTCTCTGCCTTCTGTCTTTCTTCTTCATCTGATGAAATCCTTAAATTAGAGTTTAGACCTTAAGTTACCACCTACTTCCATGAGGCCATGCTTCTGTGCATGCTGACTTATCCATGTGTTCCTTTACCATAATGCTGTATCATTTTGTACACATGGTTAGCCTTTGTGGGGCTGTGATATAAGCATGTTTATGACTCTCTTTTTAACTCACTTATTAGAAGGACAAACATCATGTCTTATATTTGCATCTGCTCCACCACACTCAAAAAGACTATTATTTTCCAATTTTTTAAGTTAAAAATCTATTTCAATACTTTTTTCTATTAGACCCTGGCTCTGAAAATTTCTGATTGACCAAGACTTTTCCAACGTCCAGTTATCAGCTAATGTTATTTAATCTCCTTTCCATGCTGCCCCACATCCATGCTCCCTCAACTGCTTTCTGTAACATATTCAGTTCCAATTCCCTATTTTATGTCACTTAAATGCATCCAAATACAGTCTACTCTTTGTGGTGCCTAATACCAGATGAAAAAAATGTTAATTTCTTATCATTGCATCCATTAACACATTCTTTGGTAAATATGCATTTATGCGTCTATTGAAACTTTACAACCTGAAAAACATACTGATTTATGTGCATGTAATAGAAAATGATAGTAAAATTCAACATTTGTATTTTTTAAACTTTATGAAGTGAAAGTTGTTTTGACTTGGTGTTCCTCTCCTGAAAATAGGCTTATTGTAAAAATTTATGTTTGTGGTTTTCAATCATGTCGTTTTCTGGGTGGGTCTATATTTTTATGTTCAATGTTCTAACATTCTCAAAAGAACTTTTCTTTGTTTTCTAATCACCATCATTTCCTATTATGAAATTGTTTTGTTTTATCGTTCTTCTTAATGTTTAGCATTAATAACTTTCATGTGATTTATATGCCACAATTGAGATTAAATTTCCTATCTCTATGAATAATTATATTCAAAATAGTAATTCACAAAAGAGTCAGTACTAATTTAACTTCTAAAATTTTAAATACCTTGGGATGCCTGGGTGGCTCAGTCAGTCGAGCTTCAGACTCTTGATTTCTGCTCAGGTCATGATCTCAGGGTCCTGAAATGGAGCCGGCTGGGCTCAGCAGGGAGTCTGCTTGAGATTCTCTCTCTCTCCCTCTGCCCCTCCCCAGCTCGCATGCTTCCTCTCTCTGAAATAAGTAAATAAATCTTTAAAAAATAAAAATAAACTTCTAAATATCGTAAAGCAATTCGCAATGTTCAGTTTTCTGTTTAGTGATGAACATGAAAGTACGTTCTTATTTGTTAAAGTATTTTATATATACCTCTCTTTTAAAATTGTTTTATTTTTTTATTAACATATAATGTATTATCAGCCCCATGATACAGGTCTGTAAATTGCCAGGTTTACACACTTCACAGCACTCACCATAGCACACACCCTCCCCAATGTCCATAACCCAACCACCCTCTCCCTCCCCCTCTCCCCCCAGCAACCCTCAGTTTGTTTTGTGAGATTAAGAGTCTCTTATGGTTTGTCTCCCTCCTGATCCCATTTTGTATCATTTATTCCTTTCCTACCCCCCAAACCCCCCACATTGCCTCTCAACTTCCTCATATCAGGGTATATATACCTTTTTTTTTTTTTTTTTGGTATATATACCTTTTAACCATGAAAATTTCTAAACGTATTTGTTTAGAAACAACACCGAAGTATAATATAAACTTTATAACAGTTTATGAAAAAAATATTAGTTCAAATAATGCATAAAACACCAGATGATTACAAGAATATTAAGATGGTACATATGTAACTCAGAATCATAGCCATTCTAGTATAAAAAAGATTATGACAAATTAATAACATTAAGACTATCAAGCCAAAAAGTCTCATCTTGCAGCATAATGATTTAAATGTAAATAAATATAAAACATTAACTTTTATAAAATATGCAACCATTTCTAACTAGAACCAATGAATGTCTCAAAGCAATTGCCTCATTTTAAATCATTATGCAATCATGTATGAATACATGCATAATTTGAGTTTTATAATTATCTTTTAATGGGAATAGTATCTTCATATTTAATTTCTTTTTCAATCTGCATATGCCCAAGGATAGCAGAATGCATTTGAAGAAATTCTACCTCAGGGAGTAGAGCTTCAACTTTATGACAACACAGGAAAAGGTTAATGTGGTATTCTGTGGTTAATTAAAGTAGAGTCCCCAGTAGCCTACTTCTTAATTAAAGGATTGTTCTAAATAGGACATTCATTTTATCTTCTTTTTAGTTATACCCAGTGGTCCCGGTTTGCCAGCCTATGGGTCGGGGGATAGAGCCTGCATTCCATGTGACTTGATGATCAGGGAGAACTTACTCTTTATCTGCAATCAATGCCCTTCACCTGCAATCAAATGCTCATCCATCCCTATTAACCCACACGGACCTAGAACATGTTTGGGAATCAAGGTAGACCTTTGTAAACACATCTATTGAAAGCTAGCTGGAAGCTCCTTGAAGGCACAGCTGTGTTTACTCATTGCTTTAACACCTCTGACCTTGAACACATGCACACACACGCTTCTGTCTTATTTTAGACCCTTAACTCTCAATGTCATAAATTGGGTGACTGTGTCTTGGTTTATTCTCGTTATCTTGGCATATTTATTAATCATACTCTCTTTCATTCTCAGAGATGACCTCATATGAACATTGTGATAGGCAGAATAATGTCCCTCAAAGACTTCCATGCTCTAACTCTTGGACTTTGTGAATATGTTCTCATACATGGCAAAGAGGTTTTGCAAATGCGATTAAGAACATGGACCTTGAGTGCAGATAATATTCTGGACTAGCTCAGTGGGCCCAACTAATGCATCCTTTAAAACAGAAAATCTTCCTTGCATGAGTCAGAAAGATGGTAGAAAAAGGAGAAAAGTTTCCGAGGATGAGAGAGACTTGACCTATCTTTGCATTCTTTGAAGATGGAGAGCAGAAACAAGAACCAAGGAATGTGGGCAGCCTTGAGAGGCTAGAGATAGTCTTTGGCTCACAGCCAACAAAGAAAGGGGGCCTTCATACTTACAACCCTCTGTAACTGAATTCTGCCAGTAACCCAAATGAGCAAAGAAATGGGTCTTCCCTTAGAGCCTCCTCATAGGGTCACAAATGATGATACATTTGGCTTTAGCCTGATGAGACTTGTCCTATATTTCTGACCTACAGAACTGTAAAGTTTAAGCTACTTCTTAAGTGTGTGGTAATATTCCAAGGTAGTGTATTGCTCGGGCTGGTATAAAAAATATCATGGACTCGGTGTCTTAAACAACAGACAGTATCTCTCATAGTTCTAGAGGCTGCGAAGTCCAAGATCGAGGCAGCAGCAGATTTAGATATTTGCGAAAGCTCTCTTCTGGCTTGTAGGTTGAGCACATTTTACTGTGTACCCCCATGGAGGAGAAAGCAAGCTCTGATGTTCTCTCTCTCTCTCTCTTTTTTTAAGATTTTATTTATTTATTTGACAGAGAGAGAGAGATCACAAGTAGGCAGAGAGGCAGGCAGAGAGAGAGGGGGAAGGAGGCTGCCTGCTGAGCAGAGATCCTGATGCAGGGCTCGATCCCAGGACCCTGAGACCATCCATTACCTGAGCCGAAGGCAGAAGCTTAACCCACTGAGCCACCCAGGTGCCCCATGATGTTCTCTTATAAAAGTAGTAACCCAGGGGCACCTGGGTGGCTCAGTGGGTTAAAGCCTCTGCCTTCGGCTCGGGTCATGATCCCGGGGTCTTGGGATCAAGCCCCGCATTGGTCTCTCTGCTCGGTGGGGAGACTGCTTCCTCCTCCTCTCTCTCTCTGCCTGCCTTTCTGCCTACTTGTGATCTCTGTCTGTCAAATAAATAAATAAAATCTAAAAAAAAAAAAAAAAAAGTAGTAATCCAGGGTGCCTCAGTCAGCTAAGCATCTGCCTTCTACTCAGGTCACGATCTCAGGATCCTGGGATCAAATTCCACATCGAGCTCCCTGCTCAGCAGGGAGCTGACTTCTCCCTCTCTCCCCTGCTTATGCTCGCTCTCTCTCTCTCTCTCTCAAATAAACAAAATCTTTACCAAAAAATAAAATAAAAAAGGCAGTAATCCCATCATGGGGACCCCTACCCACATGATCTCATCTAAACCTTATTACCTCCCAAAGGCCCAGTCTCCAAATACCATCATATTAGAGTTCAGGACTTCAGTACATGAATTGGCTTGGGGGTGGAGAGAGGCGACACACAGGCAGCAACAAAAAACCAATAGAGATATTAATGACATGGTCACCCTTGTCAGGAAGTTATGTAAGAGCAGTGAGTGTGGAGCCCGCAGAGTAGGAGCCCAAATTATAAACCCACTTCCACTCAGGAACCCGACCGTGTGCAGAGAGGGTAGAGAAAGGCTGTTCCAACAACCTCTTAAGTATCTGTCACCACATGGTCCAGGTCTTGAAAAAGAGAAGGGGAGCATATATTTTGTATACAGCAAGGTATCCGGTGGTGCTGGTTTTATGTTATTAGAAGCTGAAATTTAATTTCTTCTCTCCAGATGAACCTGTTGACAGATATATACGGAATGATAATGTTGCAGTTCTGAGAGTATCCGAACGCAGTTGAATGAATGAGTTCTATGAAAGAAGCAAGCAGTTAAGTGTTTGAAAAAAGCTCCTTCAGCTGCTTTAGATTTCCACTGATGGAGTGCTGACTTCTGCAACTGCCTTTGCAGCTGCTGGGGGCTCAAGTGCTAGTTTGTCTTTTAATTTGACGTTCTAGAAATTAGTTACTTTAGTTTTAACCAGCTCACTTATTGTTAAGCAATAAAATTCATCTCTTCAGGAATCATTTTTCTCCTTAGGAAAAGAAGTACATGAGTAATGTAAACACAGAGTTAGAAATTGAGCAGCAAATTCTCCTGCGGTGGTGAAGCCTACATGGTCCTGAAGGAAGCTTCTAGATTGTCCCGAGAGGTAGATCCTGTGCCAATCAATGCAGGGATCGATGGGGGAGAGGCCTGAGTGCAGATGAGGAAAATTTTGAGGATGGAATGAAGGTATCAGAAAGTAAGGAAGTCTTGGGGCACTGGACTGTCTCAGTCCGCTGAGCGTCAGACTCTTGATTTTGGCTCAGGTCATGATCTCAGGGTCAAGGGATTGAGCCCCACCTAGGGTTGCAAGCTTGGGGGTGGAAAGTCTGCTGGAGATTTTCCCTCTCCCTCTGCCCCTCCCTGCCTCTAAAATCAATCAATCAATCAATCAATCTTAAAAAAAAAAAACAAAAAACCCAAACAAACAAAAACAGAAAGAAAGTGAGGAAGCCTCCTGGATACTTTCAGCTTCTAGCCCCAGGCTTGTCACAGTGTGGTCTAGACTAGCAGCTGCTGTCCTCCCCCCCCCCCCCGCAACCAATAGAAATGCACATTGCTGCACCCTCCCCCAGATCCACAGAATTAAAAACTGTGGGCATGGGGTCCCCAAATCCACACTTTCACAAGCCCTCCTGCTCATTCTGCTGTGTGCTAATATTTGAGGAAACAAAACACAGCTAGTCCCAATCACTTTCTATGTTATTCTCTCCTGAAGTTACCTTGTGAGGTGCCTTCAGGGATATAAACTACAGATCCATGTAAGAGGTTGCTACAGCTGGAAGATTGTCCTTTTTGAGAACTATGTACTAACAGAGTTCATACTATATGTCAAATGAGATTCTCAACACAACAGGTGCTTAATAAATTCAGTCATAATTAGAATTGATATTATGGTAGCATTTTTAAGGGGTAGGAATCCAAAAGATACAAATTATAGCAATTTGATTTCAAATCATTCAACTTGTGTGTGTGTGTGTGTGTGTTTAAGATTTATTCATTTGAGAGAGAGCAGGGGTGGGGTGTGAGGGACGCGGAGGGAGAGAGAAACTTAAGCAGACTCCAAGCTGAATGTGGAACCCCACATGGGGCTTGATCTCACGACTCTAAGATCAAGACCTGAGCCAAAACCAAGAATCAGTGGCTTAACTGACAGCGTCACCCAGGTGTCCCATGTTCAATTTTTTTTATATTTGCATTTCAGACTCGAATTTGTTTACTTGTATAGTAAGAAAATATTGTAGAGAAAAATAGTTCATAAAATAGAGATGAACAGATTCACATTCCTGTTCCCTTTCCTAAAGGTTAACATTTAAGCACAACAAAGATTTATCTATTTATCTCTCATATGTTTATTTACTTTTCTGATAAAAGTTTGACCTTTACCACTTTTACCTACAGTAGCTGCAGTAGTGTCCCAAGTAGCTAGAAGAGTATCTTGAAAATAAATACCCAAATAATAGAAGGCTAACAATTGTCACACCTAAGAAATTTATCACTTGAAAATGACAAACCATACCTACTGTATTCTAGCAGAAAGGATGTAAAGATTATCAGAAAATGTTAATGAAGAAATTAATAATTTAGACAACATGGAATGCTTACTTAAAGTCTGTGTATAATTAAAAGGAGATTTTTAGAAAGAATTGAAGCACATTGGGTCTATACAATTGTAGATTTTAAATAAAGTTTGCATCATTTGTTGAATGTACTTTAGACCGAGACTTTGTTAATATGATGCCATTGTAAAGTATTAAGTCTAGCTTCACTGTACACCTTAAATGATTACTGCCAATTCTCTTCACTGTGTGCACTTTGATAGATTTGACTATTTTAATTCTTATATCTAAGCAATGTTCCTAGTAAATCTTAGAAATATTGTATGTAACTAAAAACAATGCCAGTGGCAAGTGAAAAGCTTAGAGGAATGACCCAGCTTCTGAAAACTGCCAAACTCCTAGTTGGAAAAGATGGGGAAAAGTGGTTCTTAGTGTACTAATGAGAAGCTGGTTAATTTGGACTTCCCACATCCACCACAGCATTGTAATACTCAGATGGGTATGTGACAATATTCACCATCGTCGAAATAATTAATGGCTCAAGTGCCAACCATGAAATCAAGTCCAATTTGGATGACACTCCATGTACTCTCTCTCATAGCTCTCTCTGTTGTATTATATAGCAGATTACTAATAATACTCACACTTTTATTGTCAGTGCTGGGTAACCTCTTTGCTTTTATTATTAGCACCCAAGTTTCCATGATCATTCTGTGTTTTGCTTTTCTAGTATCTAGCAAAGTAATTAATATGTCATATATTCTATATAAATGGGGAATGGGAAAATAAACAAATACACATGTCTAACATATGCAAATATGATTAAGAGATAAAAGCAAATATAAGCCAATTGTTGTCTCAATCTTATACTAGCTGTTTTTGAAATTTGTATTGAGGTTTTTTAAAAACTGTGCTTTGAAGGAATTTTAAAAAACAGCTAATCTAATAATCTTGTGATTATCATAAAACAGGGGGTTTATTTCTAATTATGTTGAATTATACTTTTTCTTCAATGAAACAAGAATTAGAAATGGTTGTATTCAACAATGGATAGAAGTAAGGGCATATCCTTACCTACAACCTGTCTTAGTTTTCTCTTATCAGTTTTCCCTTAGTCTCATTTTTCCAGAAGACGATTCTGTGTTCTTTAAATAACTAAATTACTCTGCATTTTGTTCTTGTTTTTGAGATTTTTTTTTTTTTTTATTAGGGAAAGATTGGAGAGCGCAGAGGGGAGGAGCAGAGGAACAGTGAGAGTGAGAGAGAGAGAGTCTTAAACTCTGGTGGAGCAGGGAGCCCATTAGGGGGCTCGATCTCATGACCCTGAGCTCATGACCTGAGTGGAAACCAAGAGTCGGATGCTTAACCGACTGAGCCACCCAGGTGCCCCTAACTTATTCTGTTTTTTTTTTTTTTTATGAAATTCATAATAATAAATTCTGAAGAACTGAGGTACTATGTTCCCAATACTGAAAGACTGATTAAGACAATGATAGAGAAGCATAGCTTATTGTTGACTTTTGTTGTACTCAGGTCCAAAACTTTCCTCTATATTGTCTGTCATTTTATAATAACACTAGGTTATTGAATTACTTTCTTCTTTTTTTAAAGATTTTACTTATTTACTTAAGAGAGAGAGAGTGAGAGAGAGAGAGAGAGCATGAGAGGGGAGAGGATCAGAGGGAGAAGCAGAGCCCAATGCAGGACTCGATCCCAAGACTCCAGGATCATAACCTGAGCTGAAGGCAGCTGCCTAATCAACTGTGTCACCCAGGCGCCCCTGAAGTACTTTCTTTATTAGACATTTCTTTTTTCCTTGGTTCATAGTTTTATCTGCCCAAAAGAAAATGTGCATATGGATATGAAAATAAGTTATTTTCATTCAGTGCTAAACTTATTCATCTGTAAAGATTTTTTGCTGCTTCTCACCTGGTGAAGGGAGTTTTTCTCTTCCGATCTCAAAGATGCTGGATAGTCATCAACAAAAAGGAGTAAAGTAACATGGGACCACTAACTCATTTTTTGACCCAAGGTCAAATAAACGCAATCCCTCCGGGCTTCTGTTTCATATCTGAAAAATAAGAAATTTGCACTTAGACTCAGTTGAATTTCCCTTCTAGTTATGTGCCTGTATCTCTGACCCCTGTTAAGAGGTCCCTACACAGTGTTTCCTGACACCTGGACTTTTCTGAGCTGGTTCTACCCTGGGTCACACAGTCCCTCTCAGAGCGTGTAATGGTGTCTACCAGTTTGTCACTGTACCTCATAGGGGGCTCTTGAATGACTTAAAGTCATAAATTGATACATTGCTAACTCCTGGCTCTATCAAAACAACTATTTCATTTTCATTTCCATTTTCAAAAGCTTCCTTGGAGGGTATTTTCAAAAAACTTCCAACACTGCTTTCTTTAGAGTTGGAATTACAGATGTGTGTATGAAATAGGAAGAGATTTTCCATATGTAAAAATTGCAAGAGCCACCTTGTACAGAAGCTGAATGCAGGAGAAATTTTTTGTGGGAACAGATTTGATGTATCTCAGCCACAGGTCTGCATGCATTTTATATGAGACTTTACATTTGCTGTTTACAGAACCAAATATGTTTCTCCAAACCTGAAAAAAAAAACCCAAAAAAACCCAAAACAAGATAAATTTCCCTTTTAAAATATGCATGGTGACAAAAATCTGGAAATATTTTTCTCTCTTTAAGTGTCCTTTAAGTTATAAGCAAAGAAACGTGAAAGTAAATCCATGCCACAGTTTCTTTGAAGACAAAAGTTGCTTAGAATGCCTTTTAGCTGTTTTAAATTAGGTATACGGGAAAGCTTTGTTAACCCCTTAGGCATTATGAGATCTGTTCTTTGCCAAAGGCTTTAAAGAAAGCCTAACTTCTGTTTTGCTCTTTGCCTTTGCTTCTCACCAGAAAATACCTAACAACTATTTTTTTCCTGGATGAAATGCTGTCTTAGACTCATCCTTAAGTCTCCATCAATATGCTTATTTTGGTTGCTACACAGAAGTAGAAAGAAAACAGGATCATGACTATATGTATTATAGCCTCCGTTTCCATGAAAGTTGCCTCCCTCCATTAAAAAAAAAAAAAAAAAGTCACCTTCACCTAGGGAAACAAATAGCAAGAACACAGGTTTACAGTCGGAGGTAGATTCAAATCTTATTTCTACCACCAACAAGCTATATAGGATCTTTGGCAAAATCTTTCATCTTTCTCAATCTTCACATGCTCAGTTGTAAGAGTGATATCATAATGCCTCCCTTTCTGGGTTGATGTGACTTTTCAATGAAATCATGTGTGGTCTCCCTCTGGGGAAATGTCTGTCGTTGAAGACATTGATCATTCCTTCCAACACTATTAGGTAATTAAGTTTTAATGGAATTACAAAGGAGATAAAGCCTTACAGATATAGCCTGAGAATGACAGAGTATTATTCAAAAAAAAAAGGACATGGTTTACTCCCGAAACTCAATTCTATTTGTGGAGAAGACAATGAGCATAGTCTTAGGAAGTTGTGGCACATGAACAAGGGGTCAAATGAAAGGGTCTAGCTGGGGGCGCCTGGGTGGCTCAGTCAGTGAAGGGTCTGCCTTTGGCTCAGAGCACAATCCCAGAGTCCTGGGATGGAGCCCAGCATTGGGCTCCTTGCTCAGTGGGTGTCTGCTTCTCCCTCTCCCTCTACCTGTTGCTTCCCCTGCTTGTGCTTGCTCTCTGTCAAATATATAAATAAGATTTAAAAAATAAAAGGGT
This sequence comes from Martes martes, assembly GCF_963455335.1. Taxonomy (NCBI): domain Eukaryota; kingdom Metazoa; phylum Chordata; class Mammalia; order Carnivora; family Mustelidae; genus Martes; species Martes martes. The sequence goes on along the minus strand of NC_137889.1, from coordinate 22,024,164 downwards.
CCATCTGCATAAAAAGTGAGTATGTAGTACATATGGTAATAATCACTCTGGAGTACAAAATAAGATAGTGGCAGTGCACGATATATAACTCCTATCCCCTCAATCTCGCTGTCTTTTCTCTTGAATCCAGACCCCTTTCCTGGAGAGCTTTCCTTGTAATATGTGCCTTCCTGCACTGGTAATGATGTTGTGCCTGTGGAGTAGTAAAGTTAACCCTCTTTAAAAAGCAATACATATATATTGCTTTGGAAAAATGATTCATCTATTTATCTTCCTATATTGATTTTTGCCAAAAATAGCCTTGTCATATCACAGAGAAGCGTCTTATAAGCAGAAGTCAAAATGATTTCTACTTAAATTTTTGACCGTCACCTTGGGTTTATAAATGCTGACACTTCTAGCATATTTTTCAAATCCTTAAAAACGGTTTTTATTTCATTTAATATACGTCTCAATGTTAAGACCTCGATTTGACAAGATAAGCATTTCCATCTATTCTTCGTTTAGCTCAAAGCATGTTTCCAGGCTCCATTTCCTTTATGCATTAAAAGATCAGGAGGAAAGGCTTTAACTTGTTTCTAATGCCTCAACGAGACTCTCCTTAACTTTGTGTTATCAGGCGTTAACAGTTCCAGTTATAGAAATCATTAGAATGTATTTTTACTGACAGTCAAGTAATTGACCCATGCCTCTCAAGGAGGGAGTGACTGGAAAAGCAGAACAAGATCTCAGACAAAAGTAAGTGTTAAATAATTAACCAACAGAACACTTTCTGCTACTGACCAAGAACCCAGGGTTCTCATGTCCCCTCACTTAGGGCTGAGACTGCCAAGTGATCTAAATCTTCCCACCCACAGGAGCCAAGCTAGGGTGGACCTAACCATCATCTTGACATCTCACCATTTCCTTAAAAACGTCTTCCTCAGAACGCTAATTCAGCAAGACAGTAATCGGAATTAAGCAGAAAGCTGCCACAGTCAGATTTCTTTGGGAAACACGCAGTTAACCAAAATTAAAGAGAAGCCTTTATTATAAGACTTCTCAAAGCATTTAATGCTCTAATGGATAATGTGGCTCTCCAAAAAAGAAATATAGTAATGTAGTTCACAGCTTACCTACTCTCAAGGAACACTTCACTGTTTTTCACGGAATACACCATAGACTATATTGGCAGGAAATCTATATCAATATGAAACATGAAATATTTGGAGATAAATTTCACAATATATGGGTAATATCTCTGCCTAGAAAACTATAAAACACTGATGAGAGAATTCAAGAAGATAGATAAATAGAAATACACCAATTTAATGGGAAGAATCCACATTGTTAAGATGTCAGTTCTCCCCAAATATATTTATAGATTCAGTGCAATCCCAGTTAATAACACAGTGATCTGTAATGTATAAATGGATTTTAAAATTTATTTGAAAATGCAAATGACTTTAAAAAAAGAAAAATATTTCAAGGCTTAATATAAATTTTTAAAAATCAAGAGGTATACTCTTTGGGCAATAATAAAATATATCTTGGAAAGATCCAAGATAATTCAATAAGAAAATTATAGTCTTTTCAATAAATGATGTTCCTATGGAAAAACTACAAACCTTGGCCTTAACCTTCATAATATGCCTCAACATTAAGTCAAAATAGTCATAGGTATGATATATTATAAAAACAAATAATATATAAATTCTAGAAAGGAAAGGAAATCTTAACAACTTTGCAGTAAGTAATTATTTCTTAGATAAAACACAAACCATAGGAGAAAAAAATAAATTTAACCTTAAGAAAATTAAAAACTTTTACTCTTTGAAAGACACCATTAATGAAATGGAAAGGCAACATATAAATTGGAAGAACTATTTGAAATACATGTATCTGAATAGTTGGAATACATATATCTGACATATATTTCATACCTGTATCTACAATATATAAAGAACTTGTAACTCAATAAGAAGACAAATATCTATTTATAAAATTGGTAAAAGAGTTGTACGCTTTACAAAAAAATGTACATATGATCAATAAGCCTACGCAGGGATTTTCCTTATCATTTTTCATGAGGAAAATTAACAAAATGATAAACTGTTACAGATCCATTAGAATAGCTAAAATAGAAAAAAAAAAAGAACAACTAATAATACAGGGTTGACAGGATGTGAAGGCACTAGAATTCTCAGACATTGCCCATGGAAATGTAAAATGATACAACCTGCATTGAAAAACAATTTGGCATTTTCCTGCAAAGTTATTCAAACTCTTATCATTTAACCCAGCAAAGCCACACCTACGTATTTAACTAAGATATGTTAAAACCTATATCCAAACAATACTTATACATGACTGCGTCAATAATAACATCCTTGAACTGAAAACAACACAAATGTCCGTTATCAGGTAGATAGATAAACAAACAATGATATACCACCAGCCATGAAAAGGAACAAGACATTGTTACCCTAAACAGTGTGAGAGAATTTAAAAATCTTTATGAAGGTGAAAGAAGGCAAAGACAAAAGATTACACATTAGATCTACATACTGCATGATTCCATTTATATTAAATTCTTGAGTACGTGAAATTAATCTGTAGTCATGAAAAGCATATCTGTGGTTTACTAGTTCTGGGATTGGAGATGTTGATTACAAAAAGCAGGAGTGTGGCAGGGGTCGGGGTGGGGGGGTGGGGCACCTGGGTGGCACCGTCGGTTAAGCTACTGACTCTTGCTTTCAGTTCTGGTTGTGATCTCAAGGTCATGAGATCGAGCCCTGCACTGGGCTCCGCACTGACAGAGTCTGCTGCTTAAGACCCTCCCTTCTTCACCCTCTGCCCCTCCCTTCTGTGATGTCTCTCCCTCTCTCTCTCTCTCTCTAAAATAAATTAATATCTTTAAAAAAGAAAAAAAAAGGGCATGAGGAAGGGTGATGAAAATGTCCTATATCTTGATTGTGGTGATGATTATATGGGTACAGACAGTCGTCAAAACTCATTCAACTGATTACTTACAGTGTATTTTATTGCACATAAACTATGTCACAATAAAGCTTTCAAAAAAAAAAAAGATGAAGGAGGAGGAAGAGAAGAAAGAAAAGAAAAAAGAGGAGAAACTCGGGGCACCTGGGGGGGGGCTCAGTGGGTTAAGCGATTGCCTTCGGCTCAGGTCATGATCTCAGGGTCCTGGGATCGAGCCCCGCATCAGGCTCTCTGCTCGGTGGGGAGCCTGCTTACCCCCTTCTCTCTCTGCCTGCCTGTCTGCCTACTTGTGATCTCTGTCTGTCAAATAAATAAATAAAATCTTAAAAAAAAAAAAAAAGAAAAGAAAAGAGGAGAAACTCATACTAGACCAAGCTCCATAATGGAGGAAAGGTACTTTTCTAGTACACTCAGAAGAGGAAGCCTTGCCCAGCTTCCTTGGTAGAGTCCTACTGAGGAAGGTTGCCAAGGCCAAGGTTTGTGGAGTATGTTTAGTCAGATGAACCCGAGACAGTCACAGAAGTTCACATGCCCCAGCATGGCTTAGAAACAGCGGAGTTGTCCCCCACATGGAGGGTGATGAGGGATTGGAAGAGGCCGTCAGCTCGCTGCACAGACAATTATGTTACTCAGCATGGTGCAGGAGTAGCAGATAAACCCCTTGCTGAGTAGAGGACAACAAGGGTCTCTGACATGAATGAGAGGTGACTGTGTACAAGCAGGAGACAGATGTGATGGCTGTCATGAGTGTGGCTGCCCACATGTTCAGACAACCAGGGTCAAGTCCTCTCATAGCCAAAGCCTTGGATGACAGAGTCTCTCAGACCTTAGAACTCTGGAGAAAGGGAGAGGAGACCCCACACTGACACCTCACACAAGGTTACAGGTACATATAATAGAAACTGAGAAGAGTTAGAGAAAAATGAAGAAATTGCATCCCTCTAGAATATGCAGTTTAAGCTGAGATTTGTACTTTGTATAGATCCATGATCTCCAAAGGAATTTTTATTTGTAGGTAGGTTTTTCTTTTAACAAAGAGCACAATAGAAGTCACTAGTGTTTCAAAAGTAATCCCCTTAGCTTAGTATTCTCATTTTTAAAAAGCCTTTGTACAATAAATAAACTGTGCTAGGCCTTAAAAATGTATTTTTATAGCAAAAAAGAAATCATCTTGGCCCTACTCATTTCTCAGCCCCAGCGTGGATGCATCTCTCTCTCAAAATGACTATGTAGCCCAGTGGGCCTTGTGCCAACAAACTTTGGTTAAGCATAAAGATAATTCTTTTTTTTTTAAAGTAAGATTTATGGGTATAAAATAGAAGTGTTGTTTAACAGAGGTCAAAAGAATATATTTCTTATGATTTTAAAATTTACTTTTAAATTTTTTATGCTTATGAAATCTACAGAATGACAGATTTCCTAAAGTAGATGATGGGTTAGACCAAAAGAGCAAAATCCTTACAAATTCTCTAATTCTGTAATCTATTTTGTTAGAGTGATGGTTATCCACAGGGGAAGGAAGGGAGAGGGGTTGCCAGGGGCCAAGACCAGAGGCATCACCAGAAAGATGACATGTTAGGATCAGTTGAGAAGGTTTTTTTTTTAAAATTATCATTTCATGCATCCATCCCACATCTCAGGATTCTGATTCAATTACAGGGAGAAGGTGTAATTGCTGAAAACTCACCCCATGAGGGTGAATTCTGTATGTATCTTCTCCTCCCACACTTAATCCCACCAACATCAGACTGAGAAACCCTGTGTTGGATAATTCAGCTTACCCATTAGGAGGCCATCACGAAACAATGGGCAGGGTGGAGGGGAAAGGAACTAGCCTCTCGCGAGCACTATGTATGCTCCAGCTGCTGTATGGACGGCTGCTCTTTGCAGACGGGGGCTCAGGCAGGTGTGCAGCCGCGGCATCTCTGGAATCCCTTATGTTTAATTCCCATAAGGAAGAGTTAGGCAATGGGACAGATTTCTGTGATTCTAACGCATTAATGGTATGTTTTCCCCAGGAACCCTGGAGGAGGGTATGATCATTCATTCCTCCCATGGTCTCATGTTGCTCTGTGTTGTGTAATGGCATTAACATTCTGAATATGTCATGTCCTCTGATGGGCAGACCTGTGGGTGGCTAGCTCAGAAAAACCCATCACGAGCAGAAGGGACCCACCCACTGTTTATCAACTGAAATCAGGTATTACTCAGAAGCCTTCTACTAATGGTTGCAAGACTAAAGATCTGGGGAAATAACCAAGCAGTCCAGCATTTAGAAATACATTTATAGAGTATAATACTAAAACAGTAGATGAGAGGGTGGTGATATTGCATGGTTCTTTAAGGTTTAATTTATATGCCTCCTATCTCCAAGTGACAAGCGTGGTCTATACATGTTTATATCTCTTAAGGGTAATTAATGTGTTCTAGCTTTTGATGGCGAGGAGAAATAAGAGCTGCAAATTAGTCTCTATACTCCTACAGACCAGGAGTTGCAAGCTGGTAGCGCACCAGCCAAACATGGCTTGTAGACACATGGCTAGTTTGCCCATTATTTTGTCCTTCTAAATGTAAATATGTTTCTAAAATTCCATCCATAAATACGTTTATATATATTGCTTTAGTATAGGCGTGACTTTTTTAACATAGCTACATTAACCTTACCATATTAAAAAAAAAACAGCAATAATTCCTTGATATCAAATATCTGGTCATTATCCCATAATGTTATAATTTTTAAAAACCGAGATCTATACAGGTTCACACATTACAATTGACTAATCCATACTTTAAATCTCTTTTAGTCTCTACATTCCCACTCCATCTTTTTTTTTTTTTTCTTTCCTTGCAATTATTTGTTGAAGAAACTGTGTTGTTGGTCCTGTAGTTTCCTACAGGCTGGATGGTGCTGATTGCATCCCTGTGGTGTAGTTTAACGAGGTCCTGTGTTCTCTGTATCCTTGTAAATTGGGAGTTGGATCTAGAAGTTACATTGTGCTCGGCTTCGGTTTATTTATTTATTTACTTTTATTTTTCACTGGACTGCTCCATCGGCAGTGATGTATCCTTCCGTCATTTCTCTTTGTGATGTTAACAGTTATTGATGTCTGAGGTCTAGATAGAGCAACATGCTTTAAAATTGGAGATTTCACAGAAATATCTGAATGCATAACCTATTTGGGAAAAAAAACACATAATCCACTGAAAATTAGCATGAGCTAATTAGCAACCACCCACTTTAGGTGAGGCATGTTCTTTGGATTCAACAGTCCCCACAAACCCACTCCTTAAGGGTCTGTACTTGGTTGGGCCACTCTCTTACTTCTATCACCTGCAAATCTCCTGGAGGGATTTCAGTTTGCAACACCTTATGTAGAATTTTCCACTTTAATGAAAACTAAATAGACACTAGAAGGTTGTTTTCCTTCTCCTTAATTGAAGCATGTAAACAAAGAGCACTTAGAATAGGTAAGGAAGAAATGAAGTATTGGGGGAAATATTTGTATGGAAAAAAGGAAATAATTTTTGGTGGTAGAAGATAAAAAGCAATAAATATGAACAACTAGTAAATCAAACATATCATGTGTGGTTAAAGGATTTGTAGTTTGAATATATACTATGTCAGAATGACAACTCAAGGAGAACTTAGCAATCTCTCAAACATTTCTCTCAAAAAGACGGAAATATTTTATGTCCAGTCTGAAATCATGATAGGTTTAATTTACTCCAGTCCGGTAGTATCAAGGTATCATTTTCCAAATACAGTTTCACCCTGCCAGGGTTTAAATTATTTTAGTCTAACTAGATCGCTTCTTCATCTGTCTTACTTTCCTCCTTTGGTTATGAATCCTTTACAAGTTAGACACCTTTGTGTTTTCATAGTAAGGTCTCTGGCTCACTTGTTTATAAAAATGAAGACGTTCTTAAACTGTAAGCAATGTCCTAGGAAAGAAAGTGAAGTCAAGTTTGTTGAAATACATAAAAAGAATGAAAAGAAAAAATATTCTGCAGCCTGGTTAACCTCAATGGTAAAAGAGTAAAATCATTTTGAAATGGTAAAATCACTTTGCTCCTAAACCCATCTTCTTTAACATTATCTTGGTTTTTATTCTCCAATTCTGCATTGAATAATGAGGATCATTCTTTGAGCCTAACAGATGTTAAAATAGTATTTCTTCTCTTATAGGAAACTTTATATCTACACTCTCAGCATTTTGAGGAGAGAATGGAATTAAACCCAAGTGTTATTAACATAACATTCTATGTAGTATTCCAGGAACAGAAAGCTCATTAAGGGCATACGCAACAACTTTTCCAGTGATCCCTGGGGAGATTTCTGGAGGAATTATTTGTACTGCAAAGTAACCATAGGAGCTCTGTGTTCATTTGTCAGTAAGGGCCATTAAGCAAAACATACTCAGAAAAAGAAAGCAGAGGGGGAAAAAATCTGAATAATACTATTTATTCTTAGACATTGCAGCCAGGCCCACCAAACATAGATTAATTCACTAAATAAGCAATTATTAAGCATTTATTTTGTGTTAAAATATATAGAAAGTATGACAACTGTTCTGGAAGAGCAAGCAATCTGTTGAGAGTGGCAGACTCAAAGAATGAGTTATAAAAGGTGTGGTAAGTGCTCATACGAACATGGAGAGGTTGTTGCTAGAACACAGAGGGAAAAAAAGGAATTATGTGCCTCAGGGAGTCAAGCAAATTTTTACAAAAGGAGGAAATTTTGAAGTGGGACTTGACTTCCAAAATGAGTGACAAGAAACATGCCAGACAGCAACGAGCAGAGAGAGAAAAGCCAGTGCCAAGGGACAAAGAATACATTGATAACATGTCATCTATAACACTGTGTGAAATATAAGATTTTTTAATATAAAATCAGATGAGTGGTAGCTGGCAATGTTTAGGGGGCTCAATGATGTCAGCGTTGGCTTCTCAGATTCTATTGGTTCTCATACTTGTAATTTCAAAGTCACAAGATGGCTGCTATTGCTACTGAAGTCACGTACACATCCAAGGCAGGAAGAATAAAGGAGGAATTTTATCAGCAACGACCGTCTTTTTTTGTCACGAAAATAAAACCTTTGGCGGAAATGGCCAGCAGAGTTTCACTTACATGGGGTTAGCAAGAAGTGTGCTAATATCACCACCACTTGCAGCAATGAAGGCTGGGGTTGGAGATATTTATTTATTTATTTTAAAAGACTAATTTATTTATTTGAGAGAGAAAGAGAGAAAGAGAATGTGAGTGCGGTAAGGGGCATAGGGATAGGGAGAGAATCTCAAGTAGACTCCTTGCTGAGTGGGGAGGAGTGACATGTGGAGCTTGACTTGGCGTTTGACCTGGGGCTCAATCTCAGGACCCTGAGATCACGACCTGAACCAGAACCAAGAGTTGGTCACTCAACTGACTGAGCCACCCAGGTGCCCCTGGGGATGGAGATATTTAGCTGGCATTTGGCTTGAGTATTCTCTTAGAAAAAAACAATGCAAAAATGGATACTGAATAGGCACAGATTACAGTCTCTACTAGGTCTTCAAGAGGTGGAGAGAAAATCAAGACTATGTCTTTTGTGGTTCCCCATTTCTGAATGGATTAGAACACATGTCAGTCCTCCCCTCTTACTTAATTATTTTTGCTGGTTTTGTTTTAATTTAAAGTAACTATTAGGCATCATATTACCTAAGAATTATCAGAGAAGTCATGGATTACCTGCATTTTTACCTCGAGACAGGGGTGAACTTGCCTCAGTGAATCCATTTTTAATGGGTAGCAGAAGACAAATATAAAGTTGCTTTCTGATTAAAATTTATGAATCCCACTTATTCAATGACCCATTACATTCATACATTAAAAGCTTAAGGGTAAGGACCAGAAAAAAAAAAAGAAAAAAAAAAAAACAGAAATAGAACATGTAACTTTCAAATCAATGGAGGAGAAAAAAATTGAAAAGATTCAAATTAATCATTGAGAAAGTAGGGGAAATTTGCACAGCACACTCTTAGGTCAGGAATATACCAAGAAGATAACAAAACAACAAAGAGAAAGCAAACTGTATTGTTAAGGTAAGTAATTCCAGCTTCTCTGTTTATCCACTCCAAAATGCCAGTGACTTAAGCATTTAAGTTCTTAGTCATAATAAATATGAAACAGGTGTTGCTGGTCAGACAACTTATCTCTACACAATGACTCAGAGATCCAGGATTCTTCTATCTTTTGGTTGCCGTCTATCTCCCAGGGCCTAAAGCTCAGGTAGGGAGTGTTTTATTTATCTATTGCTGTAGAATAAATCATCCCTTGATTTGGAAGCTTAGAGAAGCAACATTGACTACTTTGGAACATCTGAAGTTCAGGAATCCATGCATAGCTTAGTGGCGTCCTCTACCTCAGGACCGCCCACAAGGCTACCATCAGGGTTTTGCCTGGGGTTGCTTTCATCTCAAGGCTCAACTTGGGAAGGAACAACTTTAAGCTCATTCACTTATGGTTGACAGAATGTGAGTCTGTGTAATTTCCTGGGTAGTAAGACCTCGTTTCCTCTTGGCTGTTGACTGGTGGTCATCCTTAGTTTCTTACAATGTGGGCCTTTCACAACAGGACAGCCTTATGATATTGAACAGTAAGTATGCCTACTCTTGGTTCCAGAGTCCACACTGTTGCTCTCTCCCAAGGCCATTCATGATGCTGGACCACCAAGAAAGATGCCATCTCTCCCACTGATCAGCGAGTGCACAGTCACAGAACTTCTGCCACAGGTACTAGTTCCAGAGCAATACCACCTGTGCTGTGATCAGGAAACAGTCAAAGCAGGCAATGGTCGACCAAAGCATCAAGTGGCTACAACGATGATCATGTCTCTCTAGCTTAATAGAGGTCTCACATCTTTTCTGTACTCCACAGAACTCAGTTCATAAGGCTGACAGAGATTAAATTACTTCTAAGACCTTAGCAATGAGGACATCTCAAAAATAGATTTTTTTTTCTTTAGCTTTCTAATCCCTAAAATCCAAGAAAGCATATAAGCAGGCATTGGACATGGGCATTTAGAGGGACAGTCTTCATAGCCAATATTCTTCTTATCCACTCAGTCACCGCTTTTGTTTTTTATTTATTTTTAATTTTGTAAACATTTTATGTGAGTATAGTTGACACATATGTTACATTAGCTTCAGGTGCATAGCAGAGTGATTGGACAAGTCTATATGTTATGTTACAAGTGTAGCTACCACCTGTCAACACGCACTATTACAATATCATTGACTCTATTCCCTATGTTGTACATTTTCTTTCCCTGACTTATTCATTCTGAACTGAAACCTCTACCTCACTCTCCTCTTCACCCATTTGGCCCCCTCCATTCCTATCCCTTCTTGCAAGCACCAGCTAGTTATCTGTATTAATGGGTCTGCTTCTGCTTTTTGTTTGTTTGCTTATTCTTTTTTTTTTTTTTTAATCCCCTTGTCCAATGTTTCCTACTCCTTTCTTTAGAAAACTCTCCCTCGTTTACATGGGGAAGAATTTCTATTACCTCAGTCCCTTTTTATATCTTGCAAAGTCAACCCCCTCAAAAGAGAGTTAAATAAAGACACAAGAAGGAGGGTGAAGGGGTTGGTGGCAACATTTCTCCAACCCTCAGGTGGAATACATCTCCTTCTGGTACGCATATCTCTGAATTTGCCTCTGTGATGGGGTGACATCAGATATGATTAGGTTCCCACTGACTCCAAATAATTCCTTCTTATCCCCAGAGAGGAGGAGAGAGAGAAATCTTTAATCCTGTTGCTATTATTTTTTTATTTTAAATTTAAATTCAACTAATTAACATACAATATTAGTTTCAGAAGTCGAGGTCAGTGATCCATCAGTCTTATAAAACACCCAGTGCTCATTTCATCACGTGTCCTCCATCATGTCCCTCACTCAGTTACCCCATCCCCCCCACCCCTTCCCTAATATTATTCTTCAGTGTTTCAGATAACAGAAGTAACAATAGTATTCGTCGGCATTTGTTAAACATTTGTTAAATTTTGTTCTCAGATGTTGCTAAATATTTCTGTAATTAGGAAAATATAAAAGCAGTTGATCCCATAAAAAGTTAGGAGCTTTTTCTAATATAATGCCCTTGGGAGAAATTAGACAGTGAAAAGCAAACTATATTTTTTATGATGGTATTTTGATGATGAGAGAAAAGGGACGTGATAAGAAGGTTAGATCCTGGTCACAGGTAGTACTCCTCCTACCCATCTCCATGGGATTCTCAGACCCAGCTTGACTTCCTATTTTTCTCTTAAAAACACCCCAACTTGGTTTGGGGCCCAGTCATGTTAGTCCAAAAAGACTTACCACAGAAGAATGTCTCCCTTAATAGGTATATCCAGGCTCTAGGCAGAAACTTTAATACCCAACATGGGGAGCCAGTCTCCCAGACTGGGAAGACAGGCTATTGGTGGGGCAAGTTCTCTGTGTACTCCACTACAGGGGAAAAAAAAAAAAAAAAAAAGAACAAGAAGAAACCATTTGCCATATGAGTCTGTTGTTAGCTTACATGGTTGTGTTAGGCTGGTTCAGAAAAAGATGTATTTCTGGTACTGGGTTTGAGGAAGTAGCAGGCAAAAACTTGTCCATGGTTTTTCTCAAGAAGATTTCTATTGCCATATCTGGTCTTAAATGTCATGTCTTTTTTTTTTTAAAGATTTTATTTATTTATTTGACAGAGAGATCACAAGTAGGCAGAGAGGCAGGCAGAGAGAGAGAGAGAGAGAGGGAAGCAGGCTCCCCACTGAGCAGAGTGCCCGGTGCGGGACTCGATCCCAGGACCCTGAGATCATGACCTGAGCCGAAGGCAGAGGCCTAACCCACTGAGCCACCCAGGTGCCCTTAAATTTCATATCTTCCTGGCCAAGGATGTCCTCATAACATTGCTCAAATCCTCTTTTTACTAATTCTGCCTGTTCTGTCTGTGACTGTTTAGGTGGACAAATTGTATCTCATTTTTTATTGAAGCTAGCCTCTTCAATGTGTCTATAGAATTCTGAATCTAGTTGTAGCCCTGATTTCTGAAGTTTTGCTTATTCAACCTGTGGTGTTTTGTTTTGTTTTGTTTTGCCTTCAGAGTTTTCTCTCGATTATGCTTTTATTCCACACAGGAATTTCAGGTGGATTTTGATGTATAGTTTCAATTTTGCTTTGTCGCAGATGGAAGTCTTTTTTTGATTTCTTCACAATGTCACAATATAGAGGTGGGAATGGGTTTCCTTAAGCAAAAAGAAGATTTAGAAAGTCACAGCCAGGACAAAAATATGCATGATCCCTCAGTCTCCCCATCGTCTCTGAGAGAGAGGCTTGCCACCGTCACAACTTCTGAGGGACGAAGTAAGGATTCTGAGAAGGGCTTCTGATACAAAGTATGGGTTCTAAAGAAGGGAGTCATGTCAACGAGGGAAGAGGCAGGATACTTGTCATCAGGCAAGCTATTCCCAAGCGTTGCCAGCTGCTCTGTTTCTGGAGAGTTTGCATTCCTTGGCATTACCAGTCACCTTCTGCTGGGTGAAAGGTACTGACGGAGGAAGCTGGTCCTCCTGTAGGAAACGGAGTTGCTTGGATTTGGCTGCCCTGCTGTAGAGAAGGGACAGCCTAGTCCTAGGCAGGTCATTGTCCAATAGCCCTGCATGAACTCACAAGTTCATATTCGGATCATTCTATTTGGTGCCACACTTCCCTTCCTCTCTCCTCTATCACATGGCAGGAATAATAAACGTCCAAATTAAGAAAAACATTTTCTGATCGTTCTAAGGAGACCCAACTTGACCAAGTAGGAGACATTGAATGTGTTTTGCTCTTATTTGTTTATTTGTTTGTTTTGGGAGCTGACCCCAAAATTGTGTTGTGCGATAAGTTTTTAAAGAAATCCTCATTTAGGCACTCAATAAACATTTACAGAGCACAATACTCACAGGGAGACACTCATCTTTAAAGCACTGATTTTCCACAGTGGCAATGGATAAAATGGTATAAAGAGGGCCCCAAACTTCCGGTAGGCAAATTAGAATTACCTGTGAGGTTTTTTCAAACTCTATGGGTTTTCCTCCTTCTCACAAACCTCAATAAAAAGGCTCAACTCTGTGTTTGAAATCCCTGCACCAATGAACAACTTTTATAGTAAGGATTCTACAGTATGCCTTGCGGAGTTAGGGCAGAGAAAAAGTGCAGAACTACTTTAAGAAGACTATTCCTGAATGTGACCTAAACAATAATTAACCCCTCCAAAAGAACTGAAAGCAGCAAATACTCGAAGTTTATGTTTTGGTATAGTCTAGGGATAAAATAAAACAAAAAGTTTTATTGTATCATTTTTCCACATAAATATAATTTTCTCCCATGTTTCCCTCTTTCTTACAACTATAGGTACAGAATGGGATACATTCCTTCAATCTATCCAGCTTCATGTAAGCAAATGGGCTTCTCATGCCCTTCCCATGTGTGACTTCAGACAAGCCTGTCTAACCCGGAAATATAACTATCATAAAGATGGCACCCCAAAGTTTCATGCTTTCCCCCAGGTACAAACACAAGATATCAGAACAATGGGATATTTTATCAAATAATTCCAAAATCTTATTTAAATCATGTGAGATAGGATATCTGTAGGCATGTTTTACAAAGCCATATTACTGTTTACCCTCAAAAAAATTTTTTTAAAAAGTCTGCACTAAATTGTTAATTGTTAGTCTGTACAGCTTGATAATTTGTCCTCTGTGAATCATTCGAAGCTTTATAGATTTAAGAAAAGCCCGAAAAAGCTACATATTCATCCAGATTACTGCAGTGTGTAAATTACATCCTGGGAGCGAATTAAGTATGTTGAACAGAGCATTAACTCCTTCTGGCCACAAGGGGGTCATTGAGGAAATTACTGCTCCAGCATAGATTAGAGCACCACTGGGGCCAAAAAGAGTTAGAATATTTCCCCAACTTATAAAACTAACTCTCTGATGGTGATTTATACAGTTGTTGCTAATTTACATTTTTAAATGTTCTATTAGATTGTACATGCTTGCTAGTTTTTCACTTCATTCTGTTTTGTTTTTAAGGAAAGGTTAAGCTTTTAGTGTCCGGTCCAAACCTGCTTAAACTGGTTGTGGACAAACGTTAATTCTTCCAGGTAGTCACAGATGTTACTCAAATTAAAAAAAAAAAAAAAAAAATCCCTTGGTCAAATACATTGGGTAAAGACAAAGTTACAAAAAGTTAAGCAACTCTTTTTAATAAACAAGTTTGCACTCTTTAATAGATCCAATGAATTGTGAACTTCCAGAGATGAAATGTAAAACAGGATTTCTCAAACATCGATGACCAAGTTATTTTTATTTTATTAAAAAAATACTCTCGATCGGGTAGCAGGAGATCAGCTAGATAGCTTATCTAACCATTGTGAACACCTATAAATCCAACGGGAAATCGAAGAGAAGAAGAGCAACAATCCCAGAAACAGAAAATCGATCACTTTCTGAAAGGTAGGACCTGCGGAGAAGTGAATCCAAAGCGACGGGAAGATAGACCCCGGGGGGAGGGGCCGGCACCAGGCAAGCGGCGGAGCGACGGAGCAAAAAACCGGGACTTTTAAAAGTCGGCTCCACTGGGAGACATCGCTCCAGAGGCTAAACTGGGGGGAAACCCAGGCGGGGTCAGCATAACCCCAGGACCCGCGGGGTCACAGAAGGACTGGGGGTGTCTGAGTGCCGCAGAGCTCGCAGGTATTAGAGCGGGGAAGCCGGCTATAGCGACAAAGCCGAGGAGTGAGCTCTAAGCCCGGGGTTACCTTGTGCCGGTCGCAGGCTGGGTGGGCTCGGAGCGCGGCCGGAGGCCACGGAGACAAAAGCGACCCGGCGCTTTTCTCCAGCTCCAACAATTGACTGCTTTCCTCGAGGCGCGACCGCAAGCCAGGGAGGCGGGGCTATTGGGCGCTTTGCTCTGAGAGCGCACTGAGGAGCGGAACCCCAAGCTCTCGGCTCCTCCGGGCCGAGAGATTGGGAGGCCGCCATCTTCATTCCCGTCCTCCGGAACTCTACGGAAAGCGCTCAGGGAACAAAAGCTCCCGAAAGCGAACCCGAGCGGATTACTTAGCCCGGCCCCTGGCAAGGGCGGTGCAATTCCGCCTGCGGCAAAGACACTTGAGAATCACTACAACAGGCCCCTCCCCCAGAAGATCAACAAGAAACCATCCAAAACCAACTTCAGTCACCAAGAACAGCGGAATTCCACAGCAGGAGAAAGCAAATCCTACCTGGACAAAATGACAAGGCGGAAAAACTCACCTCAAAAAAAAGAACAAGAGGCCGTACCGAAGGCTGGAGACCTAATCAATACAGACATAGGTAGCATGACAGATCTAGAGTTCAGAATGACAATTCTCAAGGTTCTAGCCGGGCTCGAAAAAGGCATAGAAGATATTAGAGAAACCCTCTCCGGAGAGATAAAAGCCCTTTCTGGAGAAATAAAAGAACTAAAATCTAACCAAGTTGAAATCAAAAAAGCTATTCATGAGGTGCAATCAAAAATGGAAGCTCTCACTGCCAGGATAAATGAGGCAGAAGAAAGAATTAGTGACATAGAAGACCAAATGACAGAGAATAAAGAAGCTGAGCAAAAGAGAGACAAACAACTACTGGAACACGAGGAGAGGATTCGAGAGATAAGTGACACCATAAGACGACACAACATTAGAATAATTGGGATTCCAGAAGAAGAAGAAAGAGAGAGGGGAGCAGAAGGTATATTGGAGACAATTATTGGAGAGAATTTCCCTAATATGGCAAAGGGAACAAACATCAAAATCCAGGAGATGCTAAGAACGCCCCTCAAAATCAATAAAAATAGGTCCACACCTCGTCACCTGATAGTAAAATTTACAAGTCTTAGCGACAAAGAGAAAATCCTGAAAGCAGCCCGGGAAAAGAAGTCTGTAACATACAAGGGTAAAAACATTAGATTGGCAGCGGACCTATCCACAGAGACCTGGCAGGCCAGAAAGAACTGGCATGATATATTCAGAGCACTAAACGAGAAAAACATGCAGCCAAGAATACTATATCCGGCTAGGCTATCATTGAAAATAGAAGGAGAGATAAAGAGCTTCCAGGACAAACAAAAGCTGAAAGAATTTGCAAACACCAAACCAGCTCTACAGGAAATATTGAAAGGGGTCCTCTAAGCAAAGAGAGACCCTAAAAGGAGTACATCAGAAAGAAACAGAAACAATATACAGTAACAATCATCTTACAGGCAATACAATGGCACTCAATTCATATCTCTCAATAGTTACCCTGAATGTTAATGGGCTAAATGCCCCAATCAAAAGACACAGGGTATCAGAATGGATAAAAAAACAAAACCCATCCATATGCTGCCTACAAGAAACTCATTTTAGACCCGAAGACACCTCCAGATTTAAAGTGAGGGGGTGGAAAACAATGTACCATGCTAATGGACATCAGAAGAAAGCTGGGGTGGCAATCCTTATATCACATCAATTAGATTTTAAGCCAAAGACTATAATAAGAGATGAGGAAGGACACTATATCATACTCAAAGGGTCTGTCCAACAAGAAGATCTAACAATCTTAAATATCTATGCCCCTAACATGGGAGCAGCCAACTATATAAACCAATTAATAACAAAATCAAAGAAATACATTGACAGTAATACAATAATAGCAGGGGACTTTAACACTCCCCTCACTGAAATGGACAGATCATCTAAGCAAAAGATCAACAAGGAAATAAAGGCCTTAAATGACACACTGGACCAAATGGACATCACAGATATATTCAGAACATTCCATCCCAAAGCAACAGAATATACATTCTTCTCTAGTGCACATGGAACATTCTCCAGAATAGACCACATCCTGGGTCATAAATCAGGTCTCAATCAGTACCAAAAGATCGAGATCATTCCCTGCATATTTTCAGACCACAATGCTCTGAAGCTCGAACTCAATCACAAGAGGAAATTTGGAAAGAACGCAAATACATGGAGACTAAACAGCATCCTTCTAAAAAATGAATGGGTCAACCAGGAAATTAAAGAAGAATTGAAAAAATTCATGGAAACAAATGATAATGAAAACACAACAGTTCAAAATCTGTGGGACACAACAAAGGCAGTCCTGAGAGGAAAATATATAGCAGTGCAAGCCTTTCTCAAGAAACAAGAAAGGTCTCAAATACACAACCTAACCCTACACCTAAAGGAGCTGGAGAGAGAACAACAAAGAAAGCCCAAACCCAGCAGGAGAAGAGAAATCATAAAGATCAGAGCAGAAATCAATGAAATAGAAACTAAAAAAACAATAGAACAAATCAACAAAACTAGGAGCTGGTTCTTTGAAAGAATTAATAAGATTGATAAGCCCCTGGCCAGACTTATCAAAAAGAAAAGAGAAAGGACGCAAATAAATAAAATCATGAATGAAAGAGGAGAGATCACAACCAACACCAAAGAAATACAAACAATTATAAGAACATACTACGAGCAACTCTATGGCAACAAATTTGACAACCTGGAAGAAATGGATACATTTCTAGAGATGTATAAACTACCACAACTGAACCAGGAAGAAATAGATAACCTGAACAGACCCATAACCAGTAAGGAGATTGAAACAGTCATCAAAAATCTCCAAACAAACAAAAGTCCAGGACCAGACGGCTTCCCAGGGGAATTCTACCAAACATTTAAAGAAGAATTAATTCCTATTCTCCTGAAACTGTTCCAAAAAATAGAAATGGAAGGAAAACTTCCAAACTCATTCTATGAGGCCAGCATCACCTTGATCCCAAAACCAGACAAGGATCCCACCAAAAAAGAGAATTACAGACCAATATCCTTGATGAACACAGATGCGAAAATTCTCACCAAAATACTGGCCAATAGGATCCAACAGTACATTAAAAGGATTATTCACCACGACCAAGTGGGATTTATTCCAGGGCTGCAAGGTTGGTTCAACATCCGCAAATCCATCAATGTGATACAATACATTAATAAAAGAAAGAGTAAGAACCATATGATACTCTCAATAGATGCTGAAAAAGCGTTTGACAAAGTGCAGCATCCCTTCCTGATTAAAACTCTTCAAAGTGTAGGGATAGAAGGCACATACCTCAACATCATCAAAGCCATCTATGAAAAACCCACCGCAAATATCATTCTCAATGGAGAAAAACTGAAAGCTTTTCCGCTAAGGTCAGGAACACGGCAGGGATGTCCGTTATCACCACTGCTGTTCAATATAGTACTAGAAGTCCTAGCCTCAGCAATCAGACAACAAAAAGAAATTAAAGGCATCCAAATCGGCAAAGAAGAAGTCAAACTATCACTCTTTGCAGATGATATGATACTATATGTGGAAAACCCAAAAGGCTCCACTCCAAAACTGCTAGAACTTATACAGGAATTCAGTAAAGTGTCAGGATATAAAGTCAATGCACAGAAATCAGTCGCATTTCTTTACACTAACAACAAGACAGAAGAAAGAGAAATTGAGGAGTCAGTCCCATTTACCATCGTACCCAAAACCATAAGATACCTAGGAATAAATCTAACCAAAGAGGCAAAGAATCTATACTCAGAAAACTATAAAGTACTCATGAAAGAAATTGAGGAAGACACAAAGAAATGGAAAAATATTCCATGCTCATGGATTGGAAGAACAAATATTGTGAAAATGTCTATTTTACCTAAAGCAATCTACACATTTAATGCAATCCCTATCAAAATCCCATCTATTTTTTTTAAAGAAATAGAACAAATAATCCTAAAATTTATATGGAACCAGAAAAGACCTCGAATAGCCAAAGGAATATTGAAAAAGAAAGCCAAAGTCGGTGGTATCACAATTCCAGACTTCAAGCTCTATTACAAAGCTGTCATCATCAAGACAGTATGGTACTGGCACAAAAACAGACATATAGACCAATGGAACAGAATAGAGAGCCCAGAAATAGACCCTCAACTCTATGGTCAACTAATCTTCGACAAAGCAGGAAAGAATATCCAATGGAAAAAAGACAGCCTCTTCAACAAATGGTGCTGGGAAAATTGGACAGCCACATGCAGAAAAATGAAATTGGACTATTTCCTTACACCACACACGAAAATAGACTCAAAGTGGATGAAGGACCTCAATGTGCGAAAGGAATCTATCAAAATCCTTGAGGAGAATGCAGGCAGCAACCTCTTTGACCTCCACCGCAGCAACTTCTTCCTAGGAACATCGCCAAAGGCGACAGAAGCAAGGGCAAAAATGAACTATTGGGATTTCATCAAGATCAAAAGCTTTTGCACAGCAAAGGAAACAGTTAACAAAACCAAAAGACAACTGACAGAATGGGAGAAGATATTTGCAAACGACATATCAGATAAAGGGCTCGTATCCAGAATCTATAAAGAGCTTATCAAACTCAATACCCAAAGAACAAATAATCCAGTCAAGAAATGGGCAGAGGACATGAACAGACATTTCTGCAAGGAAGACATCCAGATGGCCAACAGACACATGAAAAAATGCTCCACATCACTCGGCATCAGGGAAATACAAATCAAAACCACAATGAGATACCACCTCACACCAGTCAGAATGGCTAAAATTAACAAGTCAAGAAATGACAGATGCTGGCGAGGATGCGGAGAGAGGGGAACCCTCCTACACTGTTGGTGGGAATGCAAGCTGGTGCAACCACTCTGGAAAACAGTGTGGAGGTTCCTCAAAAAACTGAAAATAGAGCTACCCTACGACCCAGCAATTGCACTCCTGGGTATATATCCTAAAGATACAAACGTGGTGCTCCGAAGGGGCACGTGCACCCGAATGTTTATAGCAGCAATGTCCACAATAGCCAAACTGTGGAAAGCGCCTAGATGTCCATCAACAGATGAATGGATAAAGAAGATGTGGTATATATACACAATGGAATACTATGCAGCCATCAAAAGACATGAAATCTTGCCATTTGCGACGACGTGGATGGAACTAGAGGGTATCATGCTTAGCGAAATAAGTCAATCGGAGAAATATAACTATCATATGATCTCTTTGATATGAGGAAGTGGAGTTGCAAGGTGGGGGGGTTTGGGGGGAGGTAGGAAAAGAAAAAATGAAAAGATGGGATTGGGAGGGAGACAAACCATAAAAGACTCAATCTCAAGAAACAGACTGAGGGTTGCGGGGGGGAAGGGGGATGGGAGAGGGTGGTGGGGAAATGGACATTGGGGAGGGTATGTGCTATGATGAGTGCTGTGAAATGTGTAAACCAGACGATTCACAGACCTGTACCCCTGGGGATAAAAATACATTATATGTTTATTAAAATAAAAAAAAAAAAAAAAAAAAAAAAAAAAAAAGAAGAGAAGGAGGGAACATTTCCCAGCTCCTTTTTGCGAGGATAGCGTATCCTTGATTCCAAAACTCAGTAAGGATGGTATGCAAAGGGAAAAATAAGGCTAATTTCAATAAATGAAAATAGTTGCAAAAAAAAAAAAAAATACTCTCTAGCATCTTAGAAAGCTTATTTCATAGAAAACAGCTTGTTGGAAACAGCTAGTCCTATTATACAATTTTGGTATTTTCAAATCATTTTCCATTTACAAAGCACAGTCACAGAGTGTCACAGCAGCCCGAGAGCAAAGGCTGCACCCCTGTTTTCATCTCCGTTCACAGACAGAGATACAAACCTAACACATTTAATGACTACAAAACCCACACAAACAGGTATGAAAAATGGAACGATAGTCTCCTGGTTCCTAAGATTCTTAAGATATATTGGTAACATACTTTTAAATATTTGCCTTATATAATTATCATCATTATTATTTTTTAAATTATGTAAGACAAAATATAGAATAGCTCATTTATGTATCTTGAGATTCTATCTTAATTGCTATTTAAGAAGTTTGAATATGGCCAAGATCATGTCCTTTAAGACTAAAAGACTAAAAAGCTGTGAATTTAAAAGTCATGATCTTGAACATGATGGAACCTTTTAATATAGGAATTAAAATAGAATCTAAAAATATACATATGTGATTATTGATGTCTTAGTGTGTATAATCATAAGAGAATACTAATAAAAATTATATCAGGCAATCATTTAAACCATAAATAGAAAGAAGCTTAGAAAAACATGTATTTGAGAAAATATAAGTAATTGAACTGGAAAAAATTCAAATAAAAAAGGGCAACTGTAAAAAAAAAAACTAGAAGGGTAAACTGTTACCTTTTGTCAACAAGTGTCCATTAAGTGATAATTATTTACTAAAAAAAGTGATTCTGTAGTGCTTTTCTTACCCACTACATCAGTTATTGAGGGAATAAAAGACAGATTCCTCCCAGGCTCTCCTGGCTCTTGGATCTTTCAGTTTTCTGGAGAAATGATGCCTGTATGTAAATGATGAAAAAATAAGAAAAAATAAGCTGTCACAAGAAATCATAAGAAAAAAAATGTGCCATGTGATTCTGGAAGTGATGGCGCCTCAATTCAATCACTGGAATAGGAGGGAAGTTGAACTTGGGTGAAGTGTTATCACTGGTCAGACATGAAAAATGAAGAGATAGAGGTGGTGGCTTGATTCTCAAGATGCTTATTACTATCTGGAAGATGTATCTAAATCATATGAAAGGAAGATGTCAAGTGAGGTTGGGTTAAAAGTCTTTGAATTAAGGTGATACATGTAGGGGCGCCTGGGTGGCTCAGTGGGTTAAAGCCTCTGCCTTCGGCTCAGGTCATGATCTCAGGGTCCTGGGATCGAGCCTCGCATTGGGCTCCCTGCTCAGCAGGGAGCCTGCTTCCCTCTCTCTCTCTCTGCCTGCCTCTCTGACTACTTGTTATCTCTGTCTGTCAAATAAATAAATAAAATCTTTAAAAAAAATAAAATAAAGTGATACATGTAATGGATTTATAGTTGAAAGAACTGTGGGATTGCTTCCAGGTCGAGTGGCCAGAGAACGTGTCACAGATGAGCACAGTCATAGTATTTGAACTTAGCTTTGAGGAACTCACTGAATTGTGGTAATGGAAGAGCAGGTGGGAAGGTATTATAGATTGGTGGGACAGCATTTAGTCATTCAATAAATATTTTTGAGTATCTACTATGTCCCTTCACTGTTTAATCATAAAAATATTGAAATGTCTAAGACACAATTTCTTCCCTCCAAGAATTAATGGAATACTGGAAGGGACAGAGCCACAAATACACATGTGTTTAAGGGAATATAAATAATTAAACAGGAAAGAATTCAAGCTATGAAAGATTAGAATAGCAAATTGTGCCAGACTTCATATTCCTTGCTAGAAAGTTTAGAGTATAGGCTCTGAGAGGCCACTGAAAGTTTCTGAATAGAAAATTCTGGTATATCTAGCAAAAACCTTCCTTTTTCTTCCTTAATCTATTGGGTTGAGTAGCTATAGCTCAAGTAATTATTCTTCCTACACACTTCATAGATAAGTAATACATGTTCTCTGTTGTCAAAGAGTTTATTCTACACCAAGGAATTCACTGTGCACACACAGCAAAAGCCATAAGGAAATTGAATATAGGTGAGTTTATACTGATCTAAGACCAGGAAAAATAATATGAAAAAAACTGAGCTTGAGAAAATTGTCACATTTCAAGTCATACATGAGTTGAGTAAAGAAAGGATCCCAAGCAGAATTTATTACCAAAGTCAGGGTATAAAGAAAGGAAAACCCAGAGTATGTTCATGGAGGGGAACAGCAGGAGATAAGACCACCCAGGGAAACTGGACCATTGGAAAGGGCTTTGGATTTCAGAGTAACTTTGTACTTCATTGCGGAGCAATAGAGAGTCATCACAGTCACTGAAGTTTTACAATTAGAAAAGAGATACTGGGGCGTCTGGATGGCTCAGTTGTGAAGTGTCTGCCTTCTGCTCTGGTCACGATCCCGGGGTCCTGGGATCAAGCCCCTCATCAGGCTCCCTGCTCTGTGGGAAGCCTGCTTCTCCCTCTCCTACTCCCCCTGCTTGTGTTCCCTCTCTGGCTGTCTCTCTCTGTCAAATAAATAAATAAAATCTTTAAAAAAAAAAGAGAAAGAGAGAGCTATAGAGATACTGTAAGTGGGTTTAAGAAGATTAACAACTTCTTAAAAGGGTTTCTATGAGGAATAAATCATTTAATACATATAAAGAGGTTAGAATATTGCTCAGCGTGTCAGTATTTCAAATTTTTTATCATTGGAGATATTTTCCAAGTTTGCTTTTGTTATTTTTTTCTTCAAATTTGAATTTCATTTGTATGTAGGAAAAGTCCATTTGTGTATAGAAATACTGTATGTCTCTATAGTCCTGACACTTTATCTTTTTATAGTTATTTATTTTTTAGGACTTCTGGATTTCTGACTTGATTATGAGGAATTCTCCTTCCCAAGATTGTGTAAGTAGAGTCTCAGTTTTTTTTTTCTGTTTCTAAAGATATTTTGTTATTGTTTTATATTTTACATTTAAATTTTTTAATGTGATGAGGGGGGACACCTGGGTGGCTCAGTCGGTTAAGCATCTGCCTTCGGCTCAGGTCACAATCTCAGGGTCCTGGGATTGAGCCCCGCATTGGCTCCCTGCTCAGCAGAAGCTCTGCTTCTTCCTCTCCTTCTGCCCCTTCCCCTGATTGTGCTCTCTCTCTGTCTTTCAAATAAATAAAATTTTAAAAAATAAGTAAAATTTTTTTAAAAATGTGATAGGGAACTGTATTTTTTTCCATAGGAAGATGGAGTTGTGTCAGTACCATTATTACATAATCTGTTTTATTGAGTCCATGTAACACTATTTTCATGTTACCTTCACAGAGAGAATACCTTGAATTATCTATTCTGTAGATGTAGTATCCATTCTTAGGCTAATATGATATTGATTTCCTTACAGTAGATTCATAGTTATTTCAAATATCTCATAATGAAAGTCCTTTTTACTATTTTTTTTATAATTTCCTTCACTATAATGGAGCATTTCTCTTTTTATAGGGATTTTAAAATAGTTTTGTCCAATTCCAAAAAGAATCATTATGGGGGGATTCTAACTGAAATTGCATTAAACTTATCAATTAATTTTGGGAAAAATAACTTACTCTTAAGATTAATTCTTCCACTCTGAGTAGATCTATATCTGTATAGTTCTCTCACAGCTTGTTTATTTGCTCCAAAATCATTATGTATCATTACGTTTTCTTATGAGTCCTGTTAACTATTGTGAATAATTTTTTTTTTTAGTTTTCAAATTTCCATTTTCAGATACTTTATAGTTAGGCTGGATAACATGCACTGATACTGGCAATTGTATAATATAATATTAGTTATTAATTAGGCAGGCTTAGCTGAATGGTTCTCCTGCTGAGCTCAGCTGTGATCATACAATAACGACATCAGTGAGGTGTCTCTACCTTAGGATGCTGGCTTACCAAAATGTCTTATTAATTATAGACTTTTGGTGTGTCCTTTTGCCTGTTTGTTTTAAACTAGCTGTACCTGGAGATGCAAACGTATCATCAGAAAAACAAACCTTCTCTCTTCTTTTACAATGCTTATTCCAATTTTTAATTTCTGCCACACTGAATTCACTGATAGCTCCAAGATAACCTTAAGGATTAGTGGTGTTAGAGCCCATCCTCTTCTGCACCCTGATTTTGGTTACATGCTTCTAGTGTTATATTATCCAAAATAATACCTGTGGTTGATATAACAAATAATAAAATACCATACCATGGTCTCTATTTCTCAAGCAAACAATTATGGCTAATTTTCAGACTGGAAATTCTTAAGTTTGTTCTTCAAGTTATAAGAGAAGGAAATATACATTTCCAAAGAAAGACTTGAGAAAAATCCCAATATACGAGTTCCAAGTCCAGTCATTACCTATAGGACATTTTTTGTATTCCTAAAAAAATCCTACCTTGATTCATATGTCATCCCATACACCACCCCAATCCTGCAGTGGCTTCCTTCTGGCCTGGCAGGCCACATTTTCAATGCAGCCCCAGTGTGTGACCCCTGCCACATAAGCTAAGACAACCAGAAAACACCTGCCCTTTTTAACTAAGGTAGATAAAGGGGAGTTAATTTTAAAAAGAGGATGCATTCCACTCTTCTAATATTCCTGCCTTTTTAAATAATTCAGGCAAGAACTCAGTTAACTAAAATGAGAAAGTAGTCCTCATTCTTCTAATTTTCCTAGAGGTTCAAGAACTCCATAATTAGGAACTGCTATGTGAGAAGACGGAGGGTAGTTCCTTCTTCACCCATCACCTCTTCCTTGATGTCCTAGGACACCATCATTCTCTCCTCCTCCCACGTTCCAGTAATCTCCATCCAAACCCTAACAGATCCTGGCTATTTATTCTAAGCATTCCTGGCCCAAGATAAAAATCTCCAGGCTAGAGGCAGCTGGGTGGCTCAGTCGTTAAGCATCTGCCTTCAGCTCAGGTCATGATTCCAGGATCCTGGGATTGAGTCCCACATCCAGCTCCCTGCTCAGTGGGAAGTCTGCTTCTCCCTCTCTCACTCCCCCTGCTTGTGTTCCCCCTCAAGCTGTATCTCTCTCTGTCAATTAAATAAATAAAATCTTTAAGAAAAAAAAAAATCTCCAGGCTATCCAACTCACCCTCTGTGCTTGATTTTTTTTTTAAAGACTTATTTAATTATTTTAGAGACGGGAGGGAGAGCCACTGGGAGAGGGAGAAGAGTCTTAAGCAGACTCCACACTGAGTGCAGAGCCCAGTCTCATGGCCCTGAGACTGAAACAAAGTCAGACACTAAACCAACTGAGCTGTCCAGGTGCCCCTCACCCTCCATGCTTTAAAGGGCTTACCATGTGGTTAACTGCAAAAAAAAAGCTATGGCTTCCCTTCCTTGTACTCGTGCCCGTTGGTAGTGCTCACCCACGCTGCTTGAGCTCTCTTTTGTGATTTGCCTTGGAAACAGAGAATTAGCAAATGTGATCAAAAGGAAGGTTCAGGAAACCTGTACACAGGGTTTCCTTTCGTGCCCCGAGCCACCGTGGCACCGAGCCCAAGTTAGTCTGCTGGGGGCAGAGTCCAGTCACCTCTGACATCCCAGCTCACAGCCAGGTGCATCCCAGATGCAGGGGAACCTAGTGACTGCAGTCACATGTGTGAGCCCAGCCGATTCCAGCAGAAAAACCAGTCAATGGGGCGCCTGGGTGGCTCAGTGGGTTAAAGCCTCTGCTTTCGGCTCAGGTCATGATCCCAGGATCCTGGGATCGAGCCCCGCATCGGGCTCTCTGCTCAGCAGGGAGCCTGCTTCCCCCTCTCTCTGCCTGCCTCTCTACTTGTGATCTCTGTCTGTCAAATAAATAAAAATAAAAATAAAAATAAAAAAAAAAAGAAAAACCAGTCAACTAAGCCAGCCTAACTTGCCAACACACAGAATCATAAAATAAAGACATGGTTATTGCTTTAAGCTTCTAAGTTTTGGTGTGGTTTTTGCACAGTGATATCTAGCTGATAAGCAGCACTGTTATTCCAGCTGGCACATGGGGTCCTAGAGCCAGCAGGGAGAAGACCTCTCCACCATCTCTTACAAAATAGGACAGAGATGCTCCGAAGGATATGGGCACAGATTTGGAGGCAGTGTAGAAGGATGTTGTCTGCATCTTGCTGCCACTACAGTGCACGTTTTGCCAGTGGGGTGGTTGGTTAGGGTTCCTAGAGACTGCTGTATATTATTAGGCAGAGGAGAGAGAATTAGCATGGGCACTGCCTATGGCAAAGAACAGAGCAAGCAAGGCACAGTGGGAAAAGGAAATAGATGCAAAAAGTAGGGCTCAGACAGAGGCATTGAAAGACCCAGAAGGCATACCAGGAAAGAAGGTGTGAGAAAACATTATAGACAAATCTCTAAGGCCAGTATTTGTCTAGATTTTCTCTTTCAGTATCAGTCTCCAAGTGAATAAATTTACTTACGATGCTAAAAGATTTATACCTTTGAATTCTTAGGTGCTTCAGAAGGGGAATGGGTAAACATTATTTTTTCAGGAAGCTTGTACAGTCTCAGATGATATAGACTTATACTTACTAGAACAAACTCTAACACTATTTTTTTTTTTAACCTGAAGACCCTGCTTGCTCAGCACTTCAAAGATGTCAGAGCCAATATTTCTACTGTTCACTTGGCAATGCCTCATGGTCATGGTATTGTGGCCACAGCTTCAGCCATCACTTCTACCATCGCTTCTTCATTCAAAGCTGAGAGAAGGGAAACAGTCTTTCTAAGTGAGTACATTTAGTAAATTGAGGTAATTTGGGAAACATTTAAAGGAAAGCAAAAGCTTTCCCAGGCCTTGCACTTTCCAACTTTCTTTTATGTTTATTGGCCAAAATTAGGTCATATTGCCAGCCCTCGCTACAAAGAAGGCTGGGAAGGTGGAGAACCTGAATGTCATGATTCTCAGAGCCCCATCAGAAAAAAGCAGTGCCGAATGTGGAAAGCTGCAAGATGTATTTGATCCAATATGTCTATCATGTAACATCATAAACTCATACACATATTATATGCATATTTATCTTAAGGTTCGATGTCTCAAAAAATCAAGAGCTGTATGATGACTAACTTTGGTCCATTTTCTTCCAGCATTAAATTTAGAATAGCTCTGTGAAATATACATGGCCCTCTTGATGGGGGCTGTGCAAACTTTCTTTAAGAACTCTATAGTAAATATTTTAGGATTTACAGCCACACTGTGTATCACAACCACTCAGCCCTGTTGTTACACTGTGAAAGCATGTCTTTTCACGAATGGTTGTTGAATTATCTGAAATTCCCTTTTAGCATCAATGGAAATCAGCTCATTTATTCTCTTTAGATCCATTAATACGATGAATTCTATATTGGATTTCCTATATTTCAAACATCTTTAGATTTCCTGGCATAAAGTCCATGTAGTCATGTTATATTTTTGTGCACTCTTGAATTATGTTTGCTAACAATCTAACAGATTTTTGTATCAACCACAAGTGAAGTAGGTCTGTGTTCCTTTTATGTGCAATCTTTATCAGTTTTAGGAGTGATTTTTAATATGATAGAAAGGGACTAATTCTGATAGATGGCTGTAAAATGTTATAAAGCATAAGGTTCTTTTCTCCTTTTTGCTTGATGGGATGATATCCTCTATGAGCTAAATGGGAGAGATACATGCCCTTTTCCTGTGGTTACCAATGAGGCATTATGCCAACAATAAAATCATCTACAGTTTTGCAGGCCAGAACAACCTATCTCTCTCGGGTCCCAGATGGGCCACAAGAAGTCGTGCCGGTAAGAGAGCACTTTTGTGTGTGTCTCTCATAAAACAGATGTAATATGATGTCAAGGGCTAGAATGAATTTATGCACATTTCCATTCTAATGTGAAAATATATCCAACATCTCAAGCTCAGTTTTCAGTACCCAGTGTTTGAGATTGAACTTGGCCTTCAGATATGCTGTGATCATTGGATCAGGTGCCTTTCTTGGAATAATGGGGGAAGAGGAAAGAAATATTCCCAGGTGTTAATGTAACAGAAAATAAAATCAAGATATTAGGATTGAGGAATTAGGGCCATGTTGCAAATGCACCTAAAGTAGCTCCTTTTCCTTAAATTATTATATACACTCAATCATAACTGCTTTCTCCTGGGCATATGATTGTACACCAGTGGGCTCACTTAGTATACTTTGATCATGCATGTTTTCATCTTAAATAACTTAAAAATATTAGCTTCATGTATTTTACACATCAAATTTGTTCCTTAGCTCATGCTGAGCTTTTTGCATGAAATTCCTAGTTTAAAGGCAAAGTTTACAATAATTGACTCATTGTATTTTTTACCACAGAGACAAAATACAACATTATTGTTTGTATATAGCTCTTTCTCAGTTGTGCTTAAAGATAATCACTGTCTGTAGGACCACCTAATAATAATCATCAATATTCAATAAGTGTTTAATTGCAAATTTTTTATGTGATTATAAAATCAATGAGGTGCTTCGATCAAACAAATATAAGAACAGAGATATAGATAGAGACAGATTTATACAGAGGTCTCCTGCCTTCTAGGATGGACTTATGTTACTGGCCAAACTATACATAGCAAGGATATCCCAGGGCCCGCAAGTTTTCATCAAAAGAAATTCCAAGTCTGGGGCACCTGGGTGTCTCAATCAGTTAAGCATCTGCCTTTGGCTCAGGTCATGATCCCAGGGTCCTGGGATTGAGCCCCCCTCTGATTCCCTGTTCAGTGGGGAGTCTGCTTTTCCCTCTCCCTCTGCCCACCACCACCACCTTCTCTACCTGGCTCGTGCACACTCTTTCTTTCTGAAATAAACAAATAAAATCTTTTCTTTTTTAAAGATTTTATTTATTTATTTGACAGAGAGCACAAGTAGGCAGAGAAGCAGGCAGAGAGAGGAGGAAGCAGGCTCCCTGCTGAGCAGAGAGCCCGATGTGGGGCTCGATCCCAGGACCTTGGGATCATGACCTGATCCAAAGGCAGAGAGAGGCCTTAACCCACTGAGCCACCCAGGTGCCCCTAACAAATAAAATCTTTTTAAAAAAATTTTAATAAAATAAAACAAATGTAAAAAAAAAAAACTTTCATATAAGAGAGCTGACACAAAATAGTGTCTTAAAGGCTACAAAAATCTCTGGCTCATCAGTTAATGTTACTTTTTGTATTAGAAAACAAAGGAGGGAAAAAGGATCTGGTTAATTTCATGAAAATTAACTACAGTTATTTTTAAATAACTTTAGGTAGACTTTCTATGGAGTGTTTACTCCTAACATTAAAGGAAGTTTTAAACAGAGCATTGTATATAATACATATATATATATATATATATATATATATATAATATTGTACTGTTCTCTCATTAAGATAAAAGACATTTGTAAAGCAATGAAAACCATGTTGCTCTAGGTTAACAGCTCCTTTCCTCCCTTAATTCTAAGGGTACTTGACTCCATCCCAGAAACCCAAATTAGGGGGCACATCTTAAGCCTTGTTGTGTGCCAGAAGGGATTTGCAGACATGAGTTGTCCCAGTCCTTCCAGCCTTTTTGCCCGCATTCTTTCACTTTAATTAGACTTCAAATTTCTTTTTTTTTTTTTAAAGATTTTATTTATTTATTTGAAAGACAGAGATCACAAGTAGGCAGAGAGGCAGGCAGAGAGAGAGGAAGGGAAGCAGGCTTCCCACTGAGCAGAGAGCCCGACGTGGGGCTTGATCCCAGGACCCTGAGATCATGACCCGAGCCGAAGGCAGAGGCTTCAACCCACTGAGCCACCCAGGTGCCCCAGAGACTTTAAATTTCTTGACCCCTCATTTTTATCCTTTAATTTCTTTTTTATCTTCACTTTCTTCCCAAATCATGTGATCCGCGTCCTCAACTATACCTTTCTCAGGGTCCTGATTTTCCTGGTTTTCTGCTCGCTTCATAAAACCTGGCTCAGAGAAACATTCCAACCCAACCAATCCATTCCAATGCCTGCTACTACCTTCAACCTTGGCATCCTCCATGCTTCTTTTCTGGGAATGAGCTCCACTCTCTAGCACCTTCTCTGCTTGGCTTTCTAATAAGGAAGAACCGAAAACCCTGTACCACTTGTTTTTGTTTGTTTGTTTGTTTGTATTGACTCCTGATTTTAATATTCAATTTTTCTTTTCTATTTAAAGCAGTCTTCATTGGCTAGGAAGCCTGGCCTCCCAAGACCAGGGTCCATTAGAGCTGGTGGTTCTTGGGAGGGGTAGGGGCGGGGGCAGGGATGGGGGCAGGGAGACCCTGCTGTGTTGGCAGTCTTGGGTGGAGAAGACGAATTGCTCTTCACAGAGACTGGGGTGTGGTGGGAGGGGGATGAGGCAGGAGATCAATCCCATCTGCCTTCTGGGCATTCCACTGGTCTTTCTGCACAGTTGAAAAATGATGCCATCACCAGATCTGGCGACACATGGAGCCCACGGGGCAGCTTCAGTCAGGCTTTCCCGGCTGCCTGTCATTCCTAGATTTCCCTCCTCTGCCCCCTTTACAAAGTGGCTGCTTCAAAACCTGTCTCCTCCTCTCAGGCACCCTATCCTTATCATCACCTCTCTTTTCCTCCCCTTACCATGAAGTTACTACCATCCACAACAATCTTTCTCTCCTTCTCGCTGCTGGGAACGGAAGCAGCAGTCTAATTCCTGCTCCTGCGTTCTGGTTCCCAGCCTCTCCGGGCCTCCTCAGAGAATTCATCCCTTCAATTATACTTCATGATTCAATTATATTTCATTTCATTGCTTGACGCCTTCTTTAAATTCTTTATTTTGCTTCTGTAAACCTACACTTTTAGAGTTTTCTTCTCATGTCCTGGGTCATTCCTTTTCAATCTGATTTCTGATGACTCTTCTGATGACTCCACAGGTGCTAAAGTGTGTGTGTGTGTGTGTGTGTGTGTGTTAGAGTTCTGCATCTTGCCTTTAAGGATCCTGTCTCTGTCATTCTAGCGGAGTGCTGCATTCCTCCGCTATGTTTATAGTTGACATCGACATGATATATTGACTTTCTTATTTCTATGTCTTCAAATTTCTCCTGAATTTTAAATAAATATATTCAATATTTACTGAATATTGTCGAATTATTGACAACTCAGTTGCCACACTGAGGTCAGTTTTCCACTCACCTGGTTCCCTCTGTGGTTCCCTCTTGGAGAAGGATACCACCATCCACCCCAGTTGCCCGAGCCAGAAACCCTGGAGTGATCTTTGACGTCTCCCTCCTTCTATCACTGTATTTAATTTACCACCATAGCCTGTTGATGTCTTCTAGAAATGTCTTTATTTTGTCCATGTTTTATTATACCCACTGCCCTTCTTTGGCATAGATCCTCATCTTTTTTCATCTATAGTACGAGAATTTTCTAACTGGTCTCCTGCTTTCAGCCATGCCTCCTATTACTCTGATAATTTCTAAAATTTAAATTGCTCAGTGATTCTCCACTGCTCTTGGAAAAACATGCAAGTTTTCTAGAATGTAAGGAATTCTCTAAGCAATCTGTCGTTACCAGATGTGCCATCGTTATGTCTGTCTTTCTTTGCCTTCAAGCTGTTGATGTGCTACTTCCTCTGCCTGAAAGAAACTAAAACAAATAGGCCTAATTGTCTGCCCTCAATTATGATTTCATTCAGATATCACCTCTTTTAGGAAGATTTTTCCGATCTCTCCAAAGTTAAGCTGCACGTCCCTCCTATTACACCACATGCTACCATGGTATCTAAAAAGGGGAACATTGCCTTAATATGCTATATGCAATTTCTCCAAGTTCCCACATGCCAAAATATCCTTCAAATATCTCTGCCTCAGTTTCCCCTTCCTCTAGTCAAAGAAGGTGAGATGTCTTTCCTCCTTTAGTTTAAAGCTAATTCTTTACTCTACACTCAGGATTCCATCCTCTCATGCTTCTTGCCACTCAGATCCACCAATGTTCCTTTACCTCATAAATTCACACCGAGTGAAAAAGACTAGAATTTGAACTCTATTGGCTCCTTCTCTCAAGTATGTGCTCTGTAAAGTCTCTTCCTTCTTTAAACCCTCCCCTTTCACCTTGCTCATAAATTATCCCTCTTTCTCTTTCCTGTCTTGCAAGAATAGATAATATTCTCTGCATCATTTCCTCACCTGATTTTACTCCTCAAGCCACTGTCGGAACCTTGTATGTTTGTTTTCCAGTTTCACCAGAGACTTCCTAGTGGCCAAATGCTTTGTACCTTGTTCATCCCTTTCCTGCTCAGTCTGTCTACTGTCTACTGTAAGACTGACCACTTGGTCAGTCTTACATTTTAAATAATATTTCCTCCTTCAGAATCTGTAACACCCTAATATCTTGATTTTTTTTCCCCCTACATTTCAACTTACTCTTTCATGGCTTCATTTTCAGGCTTCTCTTCTGACTGACCTTTAAGAGTCAGCGTCCCGGAGTGTACAACTGTTGGCCTGGCCCTCTTCTTGGTCTCTTCTCTCTCCCAGTGTGATCTCATTCAAGCCACTTCCTGCTTGTGGCTTTCTTGAATTTCAAAATATATATCCATATTCTTTCTCGAAGTCATAGACTTCTGGATGACCCACAACATCAATTCAACTTCTGTTCTACTGAATTCATTATTATCCCCTGTCACCCACAACCGACTTCGCTAAATTTTCAGTTTCAGTGAGTTTGACATGCTTACACATAGAAAGAAAGGAAAACAAAATAAAACCTGACCTTGAGTTGGGCTTGTGCTTCTCTTTCTTGATCCCTTCACTTTCCTCCCAAATCAAATCTACTTTTCCAACTTTCTCAGTATTCCTCAAATGTCCCTCTGCGTTCTCATTGCCACCACTTTGCCCAGGCCCTCTTGGTTTTGGAGAAATATTGCAGTATCTGACTACCTCACTCCTGCTTCCAGCTTCCCTACTTCTTCTTTTTTTTTTTTAAAGATTCCATTTATTTATTTGACAGAGAGAGAGATCACAAGTAGGGAGAGAGGCAGGCAGAGACAGAGGGGGAAGCAGGCTCCCGGCTGAGCAGAGAGCCCAATGCGGGGCTTGATCCCAGGACCCTGAGATCATGACCTGAGCCGAAGGCAGAGGCTTAACCCACTGAGCCACCCAGGCGCCCCCAGCTTCCCTACTTCTAAGCAATGCTTCGCTCTTCTGTGGTTGCAGTTTTTCTAGACCATCAATCGAATGAAGTCATATTCTTTCAGTGCACTACAACGTGTTAAGGACAAAAGCCAGCACTCAAGGCTGTTTATGATCTAGTCTGACCAGACACATCTCAGAATTCACATCCCTCCACACTTCCCCATTCCTTACTCTTCATTATAGTTCCCTGCCTCCCCCAGAATTCAGTGTCACACCACACCAAACTTCTTACTGGCCCCTGAAGAGATCATGTTGTTCTTTGTTCATATATTTTGCTTATGCAGTTTCCTCTGGTTGGTCCGTTCTTCCACCTTTTTTTAATCTATCATTGTAGAGATTCAGCTCAATATTTCCTTTTTCCAAGTCACTTCACTGACTGCATCTGTGTTCGGTGACATCCTATGTTCCTTTATCATACTCCATGCACATTTCTGACATAGAATTTATAAAAAATTTTGTTGTAATTTCCTGCCCCCCAATAGACTAGGAATTTCTTGAAACCAGAGGTTTTGCTTTTCAAGTCAGTATTCACATCACATGCAATGTTAGGCACAGAATAGGTACTCATAAATGCTTATTGAATGAAAGCACACTTGTTCAAACCAGCAAATCTATTTAACTATCCAGGCTGTGTAGAATATGGGAAAGGAACAAAGATACTAATGTTGTATTTGAGTCATTTTTCCCTTTTCTATGGAGAAATCCAAGAATAATATAAGAAAAGTGCCACTAATGTATTTGCTATCATTTATATTTTCACTAATCTAGCACAGGCCATTTAGAGTTTAAAATGTAACCATGCTATGATCAGTAGGGGATGTAGAGAGAACAGGCCTAAAAGCAAAGAACATAAAAGCTGTAGTATTATCTTAACCCTATTTCTTTCTCATTCCTTATGGACATATTGATTCCCTTATTATTTATTCATTATTGAGCACTCACTGTGTGCCAGACATGCTGGCAAAAACTGGGGTCGCTACGATGAGTAAGATTGGCCTCTGACGTAAAGAAACTCGTGGTAGTGGAGACTGACTGCACTTGCAAACTAAGTATTTTTTTAAAACTATGAATTAATAGTGACATAACCTCTTTTTTATGAAAGTACAGAGAAGGGAAGGGTCCATGAAATGAGCAAGACCAAGCAAGAATTAATTGTTCAGGATGTTTCCGTGTGGGAAATGGTACTTGAATACCGGAATGAGGTTGCCTGAAACCTCACTCCATTTACTGACCCCAAACCACATCCCCACATTCTCCTCCTTACTGTTACAGACCCATGAACATCTCTGAACCACATCTTATCTTGAATTCACTCTTCTAATCATGTTTATATACTTGCAATTTTGTTAATTTTGTGTTTCCTTAATTAGATTTTAAAACATCTTAAATACAGGATCATATTTTCATAATCCTGATATTCAATTATGTCCCTGTGGGTGCTTAATACTTATTAATGCATTGGCTTAGTGTTCCTAGCATCATTAAATTGGAGGAATCAATTTCTATGTTTGATAATTTTCACTTTTTTACTAATTTATGAAATGGTAAATTACAGTGTTTCAAATATTCTCTAATTCATTTTCCTTTTTTTGATACACAATTACTCACTATAAATTATTTATCTCTTCCTTCATAATTTCAGTCATTTAAGATTACAGTATATAAATAGTATCGCCAAACATAGCTTCCTAATTTGTTTCACATGTCAAGGTGGTAGGAAAGTGCATAAAGTTTTCTTAAGCCCCCAAAGAATGTCTATATAGAATAGACTGTTCTATTAGAAAGCCCCTTATCTTGCTATTCCTCACAGTTTAGTAAGAACGATGAAAAAGCCAAACCAGGAAACTGTATAGCAGAAGACTATCTAGAAACTGGGTAATTAGATCAGAAGGACCCCGTCCAGGCTCCACCACTTGCTTCTACGTGAGCTTGAGAAAGGAATACAAATTTTCTGAGTCTCAGTTTTCTCATCCGTAAAGTAAGATATATGAGAATCAATAAACTAATCAAAAACAAATGAGAGTACAGTATTTAGCCAAGTGGCTAGACAAACATGTGAATGCCTCAGTTGCTACTATTATTGGTGTTACTTACAAAGCTAAGATTTTAATATGCCATAAAAATGGTTGGGAAGGAAAATATGAAATTAAAGAGGTTGCATATCTAGCAGCACATGTACTGCTTGCTTCATCATAAAATACCACCTTCACAATCATAGCAAGATTATTTTCATTCTGCAGAAGAAAAAGAAAACTTTTGTTGTAAAATTGGTTGTACAAATTTACGGAAGGAGCTACTGTTACCTAGACCAAGTGAAACTGTTCTGAAAAGTTTTGTTCACTTTGCCAATTTCCCTTCTAATGAAAGTGCAGTCCAATATGTACATTTGTATATATACCTTTTATAAATATGTTATATGTTATATGTATAAATATGCTACATACATTGTATAAATATGTTATTATATATATCACATTAAAGCCAGTAGAACTTCAGGGAATAGATAGTCAAATTGCCACACCATTACTTCTGAAGGAGTAACTCCAGTTACAAAATAAGAAATATTTTGGCAGACTAAGCAATATGACAGATTACAAAAAAATAGATTTAGGGGCACCAGTTGGTTAAACATCTGCCTTTGGCGTAGGTCATGATCCCAGGAACCCAGGATCAAGTCCCACATCGGGATCCTTGCTCAGTGGGGGTCTGCTTCTTCTTCTCTGTATGCGCTCTCTCTCTCTCTCTCTCATGTAAATAAATAAAATATTTTTTAAAAATGACTTAAAGAAGATACTTTGCAAAGATACTTTTTCTATATGAAGTCAAACTATCAAGTCACAAGTCACACAACAACCTGTAATTGAATCTTCTACCCCACGTTGACAGCACACCATACGACACAAATGAGACAAAAAAAAAAAAAAGACACGTGTCAACAGATCGGCTCAATAATTTAAAAATGTTTAGAGTAATAATACCTTTATGGATTCTATCATTTTATTAGCAAGAGGGAAATATAGAAAATCAATTTTAATTTCTTTTAAAAATCACTTTGTGTATCAGAATAAATCCCAATTCCACGGCTATCAGTTTGGAGAGCTCATTAGAAATGAGATGTGGATTTGCTGCCTCAGACAAAGTGATTCTGGTTCCTTTTCATCTTTCTAGGGTTAAAATAAGAATATATTAGGCTTTCCCTTGTATGTTTTCTCTAGGGAGATTACCTTTTAAGTTCTTAAAGACCACAGTTTCTTTTCATACTTTTAAACTTTAAAAAATATTTTTATAACCTTACTTAAAGGTTTGCCCGACTAATTCACAAGAGATCTGTTATATCCAGAGTATTCCATACCTAGACTGAAATTTGTGTACCTTCTTCTCACAGGTCATTCAAACTTTTATATAACGAAGTTTTATTTATCTGTTAGGATCAAAGTGTTCTCAGAAGCTGACAAATTTTTTCATATACTTCAAAGGACAAAGTATAATTATGTAATTATGTAATTTCCATTTTTTGTAAGCTATTTTAACTATGTATTAGAAAATCTTTAAATTAGTTAATGTGGAAGAAAAGGTAAGCATTTAACTTCAATAAAGAGAACTTTAATTCAATTAAGTTTTTACTTTCAGAGAGAGTACATTTAACTCTGTGAGTATTAGATTTATTCTTGTCAAGGGTTAATGACTTTCTCCGTTAAGTTTTCACTAAAGAATTCCCAAATACTTTATCCCC
Organism: Martes martes; assembly: GCF_963455335.1. NCBI lineage: Eukaryota > Metazoa > Chordata > Mammalia > Carnivora > Mustelidae > Martes > Martes martes. The sequence continues at coordinate 21,986,729 of NC_137889.1, read as the reverse complement.
AAAGCCCAAAATTATATTTACTACTAGTAAATACTAGTCATGATTGGGGTTCTAGCTTTCATTTAGTGAATATAAAAGTACAGCTTTTCTCCAGAGCCAGTACCTCTTCAAACCAGTATTTATTAGGTATTTCTTCAGCATTTCTGTGGTGAGAGAGGGAGGAGAAGGAGGATTAATGATCACCACACTCATCCTCTCTAGAATCCCAATCCCTAGGATTTTGTCCTCAGACTTGAATACACAATTTAGCAAAACAAAGAGAATTTACCAGGTCCATTCCTTAAAGTTTAGCAAGCACCTACTTTTATTTGAGCACTGCCCCAGGACTCAATTTTCTTCCCCGCTCAAATGGTTTACCAAAGTATTCCTTCCCACTATATACGTAGCGGTCTACCCAAAGTCCTGGCAAACACACTTTTTCCTATGTTGTAGTCCATCAACAACACCTAAGTGACACTTACAAAATGGTACCATGAGAAACTACACAGGTGGGTCACCCCTTCATCCACTCTCACTACATTACCTGTTGGCTTCCTGGAAAATTCACTCTGGCCACCCCAGCACCACATTCTCCTTATCTGGCAGTCCATTTTAGGCTCCCCCAATGAATTCCTATTCCCAATTTCTAAACATATTATTAAACTTACCTACATCTACTTCTAAACAAAAATTAAGGCAGATTGTCCTAGGTAGATGGTCCCCAGAGATCTGAATTCTACTCTCTGGTTTCTCTCCCCTTTAGTAAAGTTCATCCACATTTATTTCCTTGCTTGTTATCAGCCCTTCCTTTGGGTTCTTAAGCTACAGACCCAGCTTCCATTTCTCCGCTGGAGTTTTAACTCTTGCATTCTCAGGAATGCCTCAAGTTGAATATATCAGAATAAATAAATTCATAAATTTGCTTCCCAAACTTGCTTCTTGTCCCACTGTTGTTGCTGTAAATGGCACCGGCATCTCCAACAGACTCAGCCTGGGACTAATCTCATATCTCTTTCACTCTGGCACCTTCTTCATCCCACCCACACCTAAATTATTTGCTCCATCTCACTTCCTCTGCCACTCCTCTAGTTCATTACTTCTTACTTAAAGCCATTGTTGTTGTCAGAATGTCTTCCTCCTTTTAATCTCTTCCCTCCTTAATGCCTTCTGAACTGCAGACCAAAAAGTCTTCCCAAAGTACAGCTCTTCCGGTGACTCAATATTATCTATTGATTAAATTTTCAATCTTGTATTCTTTATATCTAACACATCTTCATTGTGGTTTTACCTTTATTTACCACAACTGCTCAAGACATAACTTTTCATTGTGTTCAGCGAGACATTCCCAGGATACACCCTGCACTTTCTCTCCCACAGGTGTCGTTTCGTTCATACCAAACCCTGTAGCAGGAATGTCTTTTCCCAGAGTTGATGCCCTATTGTCCCTGAGGCATTTTTTTATTATCTTCTCTACCCAGCCCCACAAAAACCACTCAGCTATTCTACAGAAACTGATCATATTTTTTTTTCTTCATAGTTCTCTACATTTTGAAATCTTTTTAAGTGTTCATTTGTTGATTTTCCTTCCAGCCAATAATATCCAGCATGAATTGAAAGGTTTTTTGGTGGTGGTTGTTGTTCATTTGTTTGTTTTTTAACTCCAGGATGAAGAAAGCTTGAAAAATGTGTATTAAAATTCTTTGCGGGGCACCTGGGTGGCTCAGTGGGTTAAAGCCTCTGCCTTCGGCTCATATCATGATCTCAGGGTCCTGGGATCGAGCCTCGCATCGGGCTCTCCGCTCATCAGGGAGCCTGCTCCCCCCCCACCTCCCCGCCTGCCTCTCTGCCTACTTGTAATCTCTATCTGTCAAATAAATAAAAAAAATCTTTAAAAAAAAGATTCTTCTTTGCAGTAGGCATTGTCTTTTGTGCAGAGAGATATTCTATCTCTACTCTTTGGACTCTCAAACCATTTTTAATACAATACTTTTTTAAAAGATTTTATTTATTTATTTGACAGAGAGATAGCAAGAGGGAGAGTACAAGCAGGGGGCGGGGCAGAGGAAGAGGGAGAAGTAGGTTCCCCACTGAACAGGGAGCCCAATGAGGGACTCAATTACAGAACCCTGGGATCATGACCTGAGCTGAAGGCAGTCGCTTAACCAACTGAGCCACACAGGCACCCTTAATACAATATTTTAATGATAATTATATTAATGTTGATAAACTTTCATCCAGAAGTCATTTTCTGGAAATAAGCTCCATTGTACCAATTTAATTTATTAATTGATGCAAATTCTCAGGCTATTTTCCTTCTTATTATCTTGCTAAAATTATAGTTTATTTATTTTTTTAATTTTTTTAAATTTTTTTATTTTAATAAACATATAATGTATTTTTATCCCCAGGGGTACAGGTCTGTGAATCGTCAGGTTTACACATTTCACAGCACTCATCATAGCCCATACCCTCCCCAATGTCCATTTCCCCACCACCCTCTCCCGTCCCCCTCCCCCCCGCAACCCTCAGTCTGTTTCTTGAGATTGAGTCTTTTATGGTTTGTCTTTAATTTTTATTTTTTATCTGAGGGGAGTTGAAACATGTTTTCACCTTAGCTTCAGATGTGCAATATAGTAATTCGACAACTCTATATATCTAAGCTAAACTTACCACGAAGTGTTGCTGTCGCCATACAATGCTGTTACAGTATCATTGACTATATTCCCTATGCTCTACCTTTGATTCCTGTGACTTATTCATTTCATAACTGGAAGCCTATATCTCCTCTCCACTTCACCCATTTTGGCCGCCCCTCTAGTCCCCTCTGGCAATGTTTATTCATTTGTTTTATTTTTTAGATTCTACACATAAGTGAAATAATATGGCATTTGTGTTTCTCTGGCTGATTTATTTCACTTAGAATAATAGCCTCTAGGCCCATCCATGTTGTTTCAAATGGCAGAATCTCATCCTTTTTCATTGCTGCATAATATTCCATGGTATGTAGCCCATATATATAATATTATTTTTTGTCCGTATCAAATTTTAAAGTATTATTGTTTTTGCTGTTATACATTTTTGTGTGTATAGCCATTTTCTACACAGTCTAAATCTTCTAGGTCGCATTTGACAATTTAAAAGTCTAGATTCTTTGCTTCCTCTGTTTTCGATTGATTTTGGTTTTGGCCATTTTTAGTTTAATTTTTTTGTTGATTATACTCTTAATGATATTTATTATGAATTGGAAAAAACAGATAATTTTATTTATTCATTAGGTACTGCATGAGAAAATTGTGAAGAATTTAGTGAAAGAGAGAGAGAAGAGTAGAGAAGAATTTGGGGACATTGACAAATCTACTCACAGGAAGGGACTCACCATCTATACAGAAAAAGAGAGATAGTCTATGACATTTCTGGTTACCTTGAACTCTTTGAACACTTCTCAACTCAGCAAGACCGTAGTGCTTGATTTGTGTTCTCTGCTCTGTATGTGCGTGTATATGTGTATGCGCGCACGTGCGTGTGTGTGTGTGAGATAGCCCAGAAAACACCTCCAGCTAAAAGTCAGTGCAATTATGGAGATGATCGCATTTTTTTTTTTACTTTATTTTAGGGAGTCACAATCCTACATTGCATATTTTCCAGTGTTTGAAACATTGATTATAATATTTCACTCTTTGTAACTCTTTATAATGGAGGATTAGGTTGAAACTGGTTTCTGTAACATGGTTAAAAACAGACATCATTTCCTATTTGTTTGGGGCCTATCTTTTGTGTTGGAGTTGGACTGGACTCAAGAAGGAGTATCAGAAGAACTCACCAGGGCTCTGTGTTCACAGGAAATTTGGTGGAACGAATGGTGGATTTCACTGTCACTCACATCGCTGAGGCCCAGCTAAGTGGAACAGTTCAGTCCGTTTACAGAAAATTATTAACTCTTTAGGATGTAAAGATTGCTGCCTACCTCTCACTTTTGGGGGAGATCATTAAAGGGAGGGTGCTGAGGGGCTCTATTCAATAGGCTTTCTTTCACTTAATACCTGATTTTCAGTCCATTGTCCTAGCTTCACTCTTCTGCCTTGTGTCCTGGAGTTGAGGTTCTCTGTTTCTATTTCTCCATTAAGTGCTCCCCCAAACCCCTACTGCTGAGCAGGAGTGTAATCATCTAGCTACTTTGGGGTAGAGGAGATGTCCTGTTGACTCTACCATCAGAACATATCTAGAAACTAATGATATTCCAACAGTTCCATGGGTGTCACTCCAGTCCTAGCCACCTCTGATGGTTAATGTCATGTGTCAACCTGGTTAGGTTACGGTGCCCAGTTGTTTGGGCAAACAGAAGCATAGATGTTGCTGTGAAGGCATTGTTTAGAAGTGGTTAACATATAAATCAGTTAGCTTTGAGTAAAGCAAATTACCCCCTTATAATATGCATGAGCTTCATTGAGTCAGGTGAAGACCTTAAGATTACCAGAAAAGCAGCAATTCTGCCTCAAAATTGTAATGGAAAGACCCTCACTGAATAGCCAGCTGGCACGGCCTGCCCTGCAGAGTTTGGACTCAAGACTGTACCATCAACTCTTACCTGAATTTCCAGCTTGCTGACTTGACCTATGGATTTTGGACTTCCGGCCACTACCCTCAAGTAAGCCAATTCCTTAAATAAATCTTCCTTGCCTCTATCTTCCCTCCTGGCTTCTCTCTCTCTTCCTTTCTCTGTTTATATATGTATATGTATATGGTATACAAATATGTATGTGTGCATGAATACGGTAGATATATATAGATATAGGTATATGTGTATATATTTATGTAAATGCATGCACCGGTGGTTCTGCATCTCTGGAAAACCCTAATACACCACCAACATTTCTCACCTGGATTCATCAACCACCTAAAACCTGATCTCCCTTTTCCCCAGTCACTTCCCTTACAGTCTATTTACGAGGTAGAAACCAGAGTCTTTTTCAAACTCAAGTTTTTACCTGTTGTAAGTAGAATAAAATCTGAACTCCTAACCATGGACAGGAACTCTAACCCCTGCCAGCTGTCCAACCTCACCTCTCATCACTCTAACTTCTGCTCAGTCCACTCCCGCTGTCCTGGCTTCCATCCATATCTCAGCCACAGGAGATTTTCACATGTTTCTATTGCTTGAAATGTTCTTTATCCAGTTCTTTACCTGCTCATAAATGTCTGCTCCAATATTGTCTCCTCAAAGTGGTTTGTGCCTAGTTGACCCATTCACTGATCACCCTCCTTTCCCTCCTGCCACTAACCATCATTCTTACCCTTTATTCTACTTTCTTTTTTTCTTGGCACTTAACACAACCTGAAATCACATCACTTAATTACTTATCTCCTTTTTTTTCTGCCTCCCTAACTAAAATGGAAGCTTCACAAGGGCAGGAAAGATGTCTTATTCCCCACTTATCCTCAACACCTCGAGAATACTTACTATGTGGTGATGACTCAATCAGTATTCACTTAGATGGGTGAATGAACAGTCTTTGACATTTTGTAGCACACTGCTTTGATGATATAATTGTAGAATTACCTTATCATCATTAGGCTGAGTATAACAAATTAAAAACAGCCTCCATTTGAAGCATGTGTGCATTATGCAGAATTTAAATAGTTTAACATAAAATTACATAAGAAAATTACAAAAGGAAACCCACCAATTATTCAGTTTTATCTCACATTCTAGAAATCTGCAGGCTTCAGTGGTTTGACAAGCTGTTTGACATCACAGAGTCATAAGCACTTCATAAACTCACCAAAGCATTTTCCTTCATTACATTTTCATCTCTCAGAAAGGGATAGATTTCCATATTTAAGTAACACTGAACCCAGTTCTCCATAAATGAAGCCTTAAATCAGGCCCCTTATTTAATTAAACAAATTGGCCAGTCCTATCTAAATTAGCTGTCTATTATTCAAATTGTCAGTCAAGTTATTCCTAAGGCCAAATGTTTAGTAGTGAGAGGATGGGACTAGTAATCAAAATATGGACACTGATCTAGGCCCCACAGAGTGGAGAACAATAATCGCAACCATGTAAGCCATTGAGATATGTGGGTGAACATGCATTAGTGTGTGTGTGTGCTAGCATGTGTATGTATACAGGAGGGAGAAAGAGAAAATCAAATAAGATAAAACAGATGGAAGTACTTTGACACCTGGCACTTAAAATATCAAAGTAAATTATTATTACTGAATAACAATTGCTAACATTATTGAGCACTTCTTATGTTTTAGCCACTTCTCTAGGTGTTTACATTCAGTATCCCAAATGATACCGTATTATTTGAAGCAACCTATGATAGAGGCTACCTATGACAGGTATGGTTATCTTCCTCATTACTTGTGTGAGCAAACTGAGGCCTGCAGGGGGTAACTAGCCCAAAGAAACCCATCGAGGAAGTGGACGTTAGACTTCAGACTGAGGCATTCTGCTTCCACAGTCTTGGATTCTAGCTACATATTATATTGCTGCATAGATATAGTTTTAGGAAACACTTTGATAGAATTATTCCTTTTCAGTTTTCTAGCAAATGGGATAAGAATGTGAGATGAGCACAGTAGCTGACTCATGGGAGGGGCCCTTAAATATTAATGCCTTTCCTACTTTCCAGTATAGAATCCTGCCTCCTCTTTTGAACTTGGTTCTCAGTAAACATGTGGTTCCTTCCCACAGGCATTTTTGGTCCCAGGAGATCATTCTACTGAGTTGAGGTTTATAATAAGATGGAATTGACATCTGTTTCATCTGGAATAGTGGGTAATACTGAGAATAAATATCAGGTTTTATAGTCATTTCTAATAACCAGGAACTGTGCTAAGCAATCGCTACACATTAACACATTACAAAAAGTCTCAAAATTACTTTGTAGAACATTTTCTCATAAGCTTTTCAGAATTATTCTGATAAATGTTCTCACACTTTTGTCCAACTCATGGGTAGACTGTCATGGGACCAGGACTTGGCAAGGTGAACAGAAATCTCCTCCATTGTTCTGCTGTCCTCCCTCTCCACACCAATAGCCTACATGATAAACAAAAATGAGGCTTATCCTTAATTTTCATGAAAAATACAAGTTTTTACTTCTTCCATGTGAATAAAACTATTTATTTTTGTCTCCCTAGCCTACAGCTGAGGAAATGATTGACCTGATGCTTGTTCTTATTTAGCCAAAAATCCCTTTTATCTCCATAGACATATTTATTCCTATGAACAAGAAAAAAAGAATGTGATCTTTCCTGGGGTGGGGATGGGGAACAGGGTTTGATCTTGTGGAATATAAGTAACCTTCTTCAAATTAGTTCTTTTTCAAAAAAATTCAACAATGATTTTATGTTTCCCATTTCCTCCTTTTTTTCTATGCAATTGATTATTTCCACATTAAAAGATTGTCTTGAGGGGAAGGATTTTTTTTTTTTAAGATTTTATTTATTTATTTAACAGACAGAGATCACAAGCAGGCAGAGAGAGAGGAGGAAGCAGGTTCACCGCCGAGCAGAGAGCCCGATACGGGGCTTGATCCCAGGACCCTGGGATCATGACCTGAGCCGAAGGCAGAGGCTTTAACCCACTGAGCCATCCAGGCGCCCCAAGGGGAAGTATTTTTTTTAAGAGTTTATTTCAGGATGGGGAGGAGCAGAGGGAAAGGGACAAGTAGACTACGCACTGAGTGTAGAACCCAACACAGGGCTTGATCCCACCACCCTGACCTGAGCTGAAATCAGGAGTCGGGTACTTAACCGACTGAGGCACCCAGGCACTCTGAGGGGAAGTATTTTTTAAACATACCATGATCCTGGGGCACCTGGGTGGCTCAGTGGGTTAAGCCTCTGCCTTCGGCTCAGGTCATGGTTTCAGGGTCCTGGGATTGAGCCCCACCATCAGGCTCTCTGCTCAGCAGGGAGCCTGCTTCCCCTTCTCTCTGTCTGCCTCTCTGCCTACTTGTGATCTCTTTCTCTCTCTGTCAAATAAATAAATAAAATCTTTAAAAAAAAAAAAAACCATGATCCTATACCACTACCCAGAGCAGGACACCATCATAAGTCATTAACATGCCATATGACTTCTGAATAAATAAAAGCTTACCAAACCCCAGTTATATATATCCTCAGACAATAATGCTTACAAACCTACATACAGTAAAACAAATGTAAACAATAACTGTGGCATGAGGGTGATCAAATGATGTACAGAGACAACCATTTATGGTTGGTCTTCCTCCCAGGACCCAGCACCAGCCAGCCCCCCAAATCAGGCCATGTTTTATGCTCAAAAAAGAAAAAAAAAAAAACAAAACTGAGGGAGAGTAAGTTATTACCTTGCAAGAAGCACATGACAGTCTACTATATGTACAGTGATTTTGTGCCTAAATACATCTGGAAGGGATTTGGGACTCTGATTGTGGAATTAGATATTAAGCTCTTTGAGCCAAGAATCTAGTTCCTACCCAAGTTACAGTTGCCGACCATGCCCCTCAGTGACTCTTTACCTGGGGTGCTCTATCGGCGGACACTGGTGACAGCTTGCCACAAAATCATAAGCAGTATTTTCTTTAAATCATGGATTCAAGAGGACATCCAGAACTCTAGCAATTTGTTCACCACTAATGAAAAGTCTAGAGAGGATAGATGAGTTTTGAACTAAATCTCTGCCTACAGAAATCCCCTAGGAGTACACAGATGGGCGTGAGCCGTTGGAAACACTGAAGTCTCCCATTTGTCACAAACACAGAATTAGCCTTCATCTTTGATATAGTGACCAAATTTAAGTCCTATAAAATAACATCTTGACCTGAAATGACCCTGTGGGGCAGCTTGGTGCTCCTACAGTATATCCAGTTCCAGAAAAATGGGAAATGCGAGGTTCTCGTTGTTTTTCCCCACACTTGAATGACTTTTCCTTTCATAAAATTAATACACTGCATTTCTTTTTTGAATTGTCTGTTCTTTTAATTAGAGAACTGGGGATATTTCTCTCTTGCTGAACCTTCCCATCCCTGGGAAACTGTAATGACTACTGTCGAGCTGTCAGCTGGGAAAAGGTATTTGTGGCTCCCCCTGTCACGTGGGTGATTCTCCCCCCCGCCAGAGCCAGATCCTTTTTTATTTTTGCTCTTAAGTGAGCAAATGAGGAGGAGGTAAAATGAATAAATCTTCATTACAGTCTGGAAAACAGAATTGTAAACTGCTTACTTAAGCTCTACCAGGCAAATTAAATGAACAGGAAGTCCTTATTACATCAGAAGGCTGGATGACTTTTTAACCATTGTGAAGAGTCGCTGGGAGTGTAAATACTCTAATTTCACACCTGGCCCAAATATGTCAGGAGCGATCTACCTTTTGCATTTGAAACGTCACTCCATCTTATTGTAGAGTGGAATACGCTGTATTTGAAGTCAAGTTCTTAAGTAAAACTTTTGAAACTGCTTAAAATTCTGGTTTCTCGCGATCCATATCATCTTGCTCTCTTTTCTATACACTTTTCTCTTCACCCACACTTCTCTACTCAGGGTATAGGAAGTAAAATAGGCTCATTTTCCTAAGGGCATTTTTAGTCCAAGTTTTAAAGTAAAAAATATGAGGTCTTTTTTTTCTTTCTTTTTTTTTTTGGTCACACCTGGTGGTCCAAAAGCACTTATAGGCTACAGAAAACAATGTTCTAAGGTAGTCATGGGCATGTTGCATTATCTCACCCCAAATGAGTTCAGCACATTTTCAGTCCTTAATAGCTCTTGAGTATTAAGATAAAAGTATGCATGTATGCGGGCTATCATTAAACCAGTTATTTTCCAAGCTCTCCCTAGACCAGTGTGGATATATTCAGCAAGATTTGGGTTGCCAACCCTTCTTCAGTAAACCTGTGTCCTTACAACTAGTGTGTGCCAGCAAGCTTCACCCATGTTCTCTCCGTGTGCATCTGAATACACTCAGTTAAGAAGAAAATCCTGTTGAGTTCAAATTAATGTAATATATTTTATTCCATGGAATTTTTTTCAATAGGAGTTTATGTAAATTAAAATGAAATGAATTAAATTAATTATGTGGTTCTACAAAATAAAAATTTACCTATGTTTTACATGAATTTTGGTTTTCCCTCATGGACATCATCATAGGCTATTTTAATGCATGTATTATATGTGAGACAACATGTATTTGGAGGATAATACTAATTCAAGTTTTAGCAGCACATTAAATTTTAGAAATTATAGAGAAAACTTAGTAATAACCCTCACTATTGAAAGACATACTTTGTAGTTGTTATTAGATTTTGTACGGATTACTAGAGACAGAATCTGGCTCTTCAAATTGTTAAATGTTGCCACAGTGTGATGGAAGAATTAAAATATTTAATGCCCTTCATTTACTATTACCGTTTCTTAAGATCCAGTAATATTAATATGTCCCAATACCCTTCACCCTAAGATATATGGAATATATTCTTTCCCAAAAGGTAACTCAACAGCCTATGATGTTTTTCGATATGTGGGAATTACTATACTGTAATATGTAGAATAACCTTCAAACTTAAAAATCTTTCATATTCAGTCCACATATAACCAATGCAAACTTACATTAAATGTCGTAGTTCAGTGATCTGGGCAAATCCTTCTCTCTCTCTTTTTTCCCCTTTACTAAGTTCCATGACTGCAGTGAGAGGAGTAGTAGATCCCAGGAGCACAGAGACCAGGCTCCTCCCTGCTGCTGGCAAGAGTGTTGGGGTCGCACCACTTGCTCCACACTTCCCGTTGACTCCATTTCACAACCCCTTTCATTGTTGCAAGCACCAATCCAGCAAGTCCAGGTGCTAAGGCTCCAGTCCCAACCAACACTTCTACATGAGGTATTAGCCAAAACCAAGTTGTTGTTTTTTGGGTTTGGGGTGGTTGTGTGTGTATGTGTGTGTGTCTTGTTTTGTTTTGTTTTAGTCCAGTGAAGTTTCTTTTAGCCATCTTCTGTCTTATTCAACTCACAAATATAGTATTCGTTACATCCATACATTTTAGCAAGAGATAAATAATAAACAATAAATAAAAGTAAATTACATAACATTTTAGAAGGTAAAAGTGCTATAGAAAACAAAGAAAAAGAAGGGCCAATTAAGGGGGATCCAGGCTTCAGGGTGGGAGGCTATAGTTTTCAATAGGGTGGTGAGGGAAAGCCTTAATGAAAAGTCACATTTGGGCAAAGATTTCTTTCAATTATAATTCATCAAAGTAAAGCTAATTCTAAGGTATGGTAAATACCCACAAGAAAACAGAATTGCTCAATCAGTTAGCTGGGTAGAGCAACATACTGAACGGTTAGTATTATGTGAGCATAGACCTGATTTTCTAATATACTATAACAGGATACCATGAAACCATGACCAATACATGCACATTATTAACTCTCAACAGACAATCCCAGCTGACTAGTCACAGCACTTATTTCCAGGAAAGATTACTCCCCAAGAGAGAAGTTATTATGTTGGTTGTAACTTGTGAATTTGAGAATTAACTCTTTCCTTTGGTAAACACACACTTTTGAAGAAGCCAAGTCAGAATTTTTTTTTTCTTTTTTTGGTCCATCTGCCTATTATTGCCTATTACTGAAAACTCCTTTCTGTATATTTAAAGATACAGAGTTGACACCTTCATCTTAAACCCACCAGACTCGATGATGGCAGCAATCACCTTGGAGAAGCTCTCCTCTGAAACCCTTTGCTTCTTCAAGTTTTCTTCCAGATAAAAAAAATCATATATCTTTATACATTTCCTTTTTTAGAGAAAGTATAGTCAGTTGACAAGAAAGGAAAATAAGCAGTACAGTTACTGGAAATGGACAGATCAACCTATTAGCAAATACATTTCTATAAATGCGTGCTTTTTTGGATGAGTTATTGATGTCAGCCTTAAACAGTCTATGGGGAGCTTGCTTGTTTCATTTCTAATGGTAACACACTCATTCGTTAGAACCAGCATGTTATTTTTTTTTAAAGATTTTATTTATTTATTTGACAGACAGAGATCACAAATAGGCAGAGAAGCAGGCAGAGAGAGAGGAGGAAGCAGGGTCCCTGCTGAGTAGAGAGCCCGATGTGGGGCTCGATCCCAGGACCCCGGGATCATGACGTGAGCCAAAGGCAGAGGCTTTAACCCACTGAGCCATCCAGGTGCCCCCCAGCATGTTATTTTTTAAAAATACACTTGGAGTTGACTTTTGAATACGTATCTACTAGGTCTGTAAGTGTTTGAAACATTAACAGCAGAATTTACAAACAACAATTAATGGACTTTCTCCTTCATAAAAGGAAGAGCTTCTGCTCAGACAGCAAACCAATAGCAGTTGTTGTCACACTGCAATCTGTGAAAATACAGGGATGAGAGGAAAAGAAGCTGTCTACTCACTGAAACCAGTCTTAGTTGTGCTAACTTTCTTTCCAGTCCTTTAAAATTCTTTTTAGTCACTGACATGCCCTGGCATGAAACCTAATAAAATGAATTTGGGTTCCATTTATTATCCTGATTTAGGAAATACTGCAAGTCAGAACGATGATAAAGACCAGAGAGAGATTTTTCTACCTCTTGAAGTTTTCACAACCTGAAGTTGGGGAGAGCACGTTCTGCTGCATTGTCCCGCTGACGTGTGACATCTACTCTATGACTAAGGTGTGTTGCTTCTGGCTATGGAATATAATTTTGCCCGCCCCAGGTTTTCTGCTTGTATGAAAGGTGAAATCTATTTCTTGAGGACTCTGTTCCCTTACACTAGGTAGTGATGTTTTCAGCTTTTCTTCATGCATGTGTATGTATGTATGAGCATATATATAATTAAAACTCTTCTGGTTTTCATGGATGGGATTGGTTAGTTCTACTAATATCGTCTATTCTTTTTGTCTTTTAAAACTACAGGTATTCCCTATGCAGCCATCAAAAGAAATGAAATCTTGCCATTTGCGACAACGTGGATAGCACTAGAGGGTATTATACTGAGTGAAATAAGTCAATCAGAGAAAGACAATTATCATATGATCTCCCTGATATGAGGAAGTTGAGAGGCAAAGTGGGGGGTTTGGGGGGTAGGAAAAGAATAAATGAAACAAGATGGGATCGGGAGGGAGACAAACCATAAGAGACTCTTAATCTCACAAAACAAACTGAGGGTTGCGGTGGGGAGCGGGGTAGGGAGAGGGTGGTTGGGTTATGGACATTAGGGAAGGTATGTGCTATGGTGAGTGCTGTGAAGTGTGTAAACCTGGCATTTCACAGACCTGTACCATGGGGCTAATAATACATTATAGGTAAATAAAAAATGAAAAATTTAAAAAAAAACAAACTACAGGTATTCCTGAAATCGACATTTGTTTTCTTTGTCAAGTCTAGAGAAATTCACAGAAGTGTCCTGCTAGCCTTCCAGAAACACGAATTGATGCCCTTTCAGAAAGTTGGTACATTTAAGTAGGTTTAGCATATGTGTTAAAAAAAAATAATAGGTACATTAGACATTAAACATACTTAATGCCTAGAATATAAGAGCCTCGAAATTACCTCAAGCCGGGCAGTATTTTTCTCTTTTTACAAATGTGTTTGCTCCTTTTGCTTTTTTTTTAGAATGCAGTCCGCAATTGGCTGAAGAAAACCTATGTAAATTCACAGTCTCAGTGAGCAGTATTGTTTCAAAATTGAAAGGAATAGTCTCTAAGGAGGCAAACTAAATATTGTGTGAAGAATTTATCTCTAGGGCAACTATTTCCCATTTTCAGTTTCTTACAACTCAGCTCTCTCCAAGGAAGTTCCTTAATACTTTCATTTATAATCCGAATGACGTTTCTGACAGCATATCTGCCTTCTCTGACCTGCCGCTCGCCCCTGCCTCCCCTTACATAGGGTCATAGGAGACAGTACGAGCAGACAAAAAGATTCCCTGGAATGTTGAACATGTTATCATTCACTTTCCTGCACTGTTGAGCAAGGGGGAAACATGATTTCTTGCTTAAGTATTTAGCGTTCTCATATCATTAATTTTTGAGGCTTCTTTGGGGTGCTCATGGTATTGCTGCATGGTGAGTTTCAATGCTGTGGCTTTTGTGTATGATCATGGTCCCAGGACAATGTATATTTCAAGGGGTTACTCCCATCAACACCTGAGAGTTGTATAGTTGCGTTAGAGTTTACCCAAGCACTGTCATGAGTGGTTTTTACATGAATTACAGCCCCGGGAAGCAGGAAAGGAAGCTACTATTACCCCATTTTAGAGTTGATAGAAGAGAGTAGGTGAGAACCTACATCTCGGGGTGGAACTGGAATTCAAAGCTAAGCTTTCATTTCAGGGCTAGGATGCTTTCCACTACCCAATACTCTCTGTTCTGATGACATATAGCTTCCTTGTTACACACCAAAAAGCATTAAATCATAGACTGCAAGACAACTAATTTTTATAGCCAAAGGGTCTCAATGTGTAAACTCAATATTTTTTTTAGATGATTTTCCTGAAAGTCTTACTCTGGGAAAAAGCCATGAGTATGCCGAAGGCAATGTGTGATTGTTTATTTCCAGTACCACTTCAAAAGTGTCTTGGCCATCACTGTGCCTAGTTACAGTCCCTGAAAGCCAAATCTGACAAAATTCACACAAGGCTACGTGAAAAAGAATGCCTTTGTGCCTATATATTAAAAATCTGTATTCAGATGCCTAAAAATATTAAATCTGTATTCCAAAATCAGAATACTTATTTATTCATTAAATCTGCCTCTGGTGTACTCAATAAGTCTTACTTGGTACCCTCCATATTTCTGTGTGGAAGTTTCTGGGGTATGTGAAGTATAAATATACTCTCAGGGAATGTAGGGTTAAACATTGCTGCCTCCTGATATCATAACAGAGATACAGCATCATCTCTAGTATGGCCAGAATACAAACTTAAAAACTGTATTAAGTGGTGATTATAGGTTATACATAGTTATAAAGGCATAAGTTAGTTATTTTAAATTTCACCTGAGCTTTTCTTTTAAATTCCATTCTTTTTCTGAATACAAGAAGTATGATTTGCCTTTCCTGTGAATTAATGAAACCAAATGCAGTAGAATTTACTTCTAAGACTTCTAAAGAGCCACAGACTGACATGTTTTGTCCTACCCCAATGACTGATTTGGTGAGTGAAAGAAGAAATACGTGAAAACATTTCTTCTAGTTTAGGTTGCCAGAACGGGAAGCAAAATAGAGAATGTATAGTATTATTGGTGGTCCAAGCAAAAAACAAATCCATTCTTCCTCATGTTCTGCCTCAAAAATCCAAGAAAGCAACACTTACTTTTCAAACCAGAGGGTTGACTAGGAATTCTCAGGCAAGAAACAATATATGAGAGGAGGCCACTAGCCCATTAAAAAGAAAACAAAGGTGATAAAAATTAAATAAGAATTACATTCTCATTAATGATTGTGGAATTTTGAGAGATTTTTTAAAAATTTAATTATATGGATTTATTCATTCTCCTACACCTTACAATATTAAAATATAAAGCAACAAGATAGCACAGGTAAAAAGAAATATTGGTGAAAACCCAGAACAGCAAATAGAGAAAAACAACTGTTATATTTCTTGCTAGCTTTTATGAAGTAACAGCAAAAGAACTTCTAAGCTTAAGAAATATAACACTAACGAACAGCAGTCTACCAAGCAACCATATCTGTAAAACCTCTTTTAAACCTCATCAGGGTGGAAAATAATAAAGAGGAGAATTTTTAATATGGCCTCAAGATCCTGAATGGGAAGAGCCTTGATCAGAATATGTCGGACTGGATGTCGCTGACCCGGAAGAGCCTGTGTGAGCCCTGGTATGTGGATGTGGTTGATATAAATTTGCGGTAATTTGCTCGATAGCCACAGATACTAATACATGTATTTTGGTAGTTATAGGCATTAGAAAGTTTGTGAAAAAGAAGGTATCTATGTAAAAGATGGTGATCCAAATGATATCCAAATGTCTCCAGGTTCTAGTCTGTGAGAGAGAGCAGTCACATAAGTATTAGTCGAATGATTTGAGGTTTTCTTTTTGTTTTTAGGAATTTCGTGAGGTTTGGGTTATAAGAAATTCTGTCCCATTGCCCAGGAGACAGAGGGCAACACACACTTGGCCTGAGAGTAGAAACACCTTGTCCTGTACGTTGCCCTCTGTAGGGGTACTGACAACACTGACTCCATCTTTGGTCCTCCGTCTTATTAGTGCCCAGACAATGACCTCTCTCG
Organism: Martes martes; assembly: GCF_963455335.1. Lineage (NCBI taxonomy): Eukaryota > Metazoa > Chordata > Mammalia > Carnivora > Mustelidae > Martes > Martes martes. The sequence goes on along the minus strand of NC_137889.1, from coordinate 21,970,502 downwards.
GGGTTAAGTGCTCCAGGCCCACTGCAGAGTAATGTATGCCCCGTCCGGAATGTGGGAAGGCTTTTCTGATCGTCCCTCTGGCCCACAGAGGGTGCCACATTAGCTAACTACCCTGTGGCCTCACCACCATGCCCCTCGCTCTATAAAAGCTGTGGATTAAGGTCCCGTCTTTGTGGAGAATAGCTGCTTAGCACCTGGGTCATCTGTCCCTGGATTCCCCTTTCAGTAAGTTACCCTGAATAAAACTCTGTAAATTGTACAGAGTGGCCTGCACTGTTTTTCCATCCCAGAGTGCCTCCTCCACCTGGAGGATACTTTCCCGACCCTCCTCCACCTTCTGACACCCTCCGGTCTTGTCCCCAGCATCTTGCCCTATTTCCTCTGGGATGGGGCACAAAGCTGTGGATATCCCTTTCCCCGAGCCTCTGGGGCACTGAAATTCTCATTAGGTCCGGTTCCTCCAAACTATGTTTCTCATCCACAGACTTTTTGGACAGAACATGTAAGTGTCAGGGGAAATGTTTCGCAAGAGCAACCAAAATATCCCAAAGGTAGTGCTAACTTGCTGACTTCCAGAGGACTTAATATTTCTTTTTTTTTTTTTTTTTTTCGTCTGTAAACCTCCCCGTCCTGAGTCACATTACCCGACCATAGCAGTAGCTGGATATCGGTGGAACTGAGTGAAGGATGCCGGAAAGATTGATGGTCCCTTCTTTTGCCTTTTATCGCTTCATTGATTTTAAATCAAATTGTGTAGTGACCCAGACTGTGAGATGTATGTCTGAGCGTGGGGGGAAGAGGGATGAATGGGCTCAGAATTTAATGACAGAGAGAGGAGACTGAGGTGCCCAGGTGAAATGATGAGCAAGTAGGGCCGATCAGTGTGCCCATGAACTAGCTTCGGCTTCTGGTACAGGCACTCACTTCACCCTGCACACCCACTCTTGCCTGTTTTACTCCCTCAGAACCCCCCGTGGGGCTCATGACCCCAAATTCAGAAACCTTCTCAGTAGTAGAAGCCAACGTATCCTGAGTGGTTACCGGATGTCAGTCCATATACCATGCTCTTTACATGTATTATCACATTTAATCCTCACCCCAGATTGTAGCCTAATTTGACATAATTTGACATGAGCTGACAAAGAACAGCACCCAACATGAGGGGCAGCAAACCCAGCTAGCTGGACTCCAAGGATTAAGCTCCTGACCACTACATGACCACACTTCTTTCACACTCTATGAAGATATCCAGGTTACTCTGAAATTGGGGTCCCCCTATCCTCAAAGCTGTACTTTCATTGGCTATTCTGTTTTACAGGACTTTCCTATTATTACAAGACTCTCAGGCTTATAATGTTCTTCAGATGTAAGCCTTAAATATATTTCCACTAGTAACATTATTTCATGCCTTTGCACTAATAACAATGAGTATTTCCATTTGCTTTCATTATCAGATGCCGCTGAGGATAGAACTGAGGATAAGTGTCTTTACAGTAAAATGAAACCACATCAAAATAACACAACTACAGAAGTTATTGTTATTTAATTTTCAAGAAGCAAAAATTCCCATTATTCTAAATGACATGATTCTGGGATTGAACAAAGGTAAGAGAGACCTAAGGCCTGTAAACTTTAATTGATGAAACTGTTTTTACTCATGCTTATAGCATCATTACTCACCAAAGATTCTATGGTCAGGTGAAAGATCCTGAACACTAGTGACATTTTTTGCTCATTTACTTATGAACTCTCTACTGATGCCAGCAACATTGGACTCCCACTGTAGAGAAAAGGAAGCTGGTAAGATGGACAGTACTTCTCCAGTAGTACCACTGGAGAAGATGTTGGAATAAATCCAGTATATTTTTTAACAGCTTCTGCCTCTATAACTAATGTCTTTCAACACTTCCGTTCATAGATTTGTCAAAGAAACTGCAACCAGAATTGATCAAACCTAATGAGTTTTAGTAATTCCCCTTGAATTAGGAGTAGAAAATGGTCTCAGTGGCGCCTGGTTGGCTCAGTGGGTTAAAGCTTCTGCCTTTGGCTCAGGTCACGATCCCAGGGTCTTGGGATCAGCCCTGCTTCAGGCTCTCTGCCCAGCAGGGAGCCTGCTTCCTCCTCTCTCTCTGTCTGCCTCTCTGCCTCCTTGTGATCTCTGTCGGTCAAACAAATAAATAAAATCTTAAAAAAAAAAAAAAAAAGAAAATGGTCTCAGAGACACGAATCTGGGAAAGCATTCCTGATCTTCAGATACAACCAAGCTGTGCCTTGGGATTTAATTCAGTTAAGAATTTTTCACCCAAAGTTGTCTCACTAGAGGTAAATACATTATCCAGTTGATCCCATGGCCTCTAAATTCTGGTATTATGAAACATTGCTTCAGTGATCAGTATTGTCATTGGTCACTGACAAACTTCTATTAAATTCCCAACATTTAAGAATATGTATATCATTGGGGCACCTGGGTGGCTCAGTCAGTTAAGCAGCTGACTCTTGGTTTCAGCTTAGGTCATGATCTCAGGGTCCTGGGATCCAGGCCTGCGTAAGTTTCCATGCTCAGTGGGGAGTCTGTGTAAGATCCTCTGCCCCTCGCCCTGTTTATACACACATTCTCTCTCTCTCTCTCAATTAAATAGATAAATCTTAAAAAAAAAATATGTATATCATCACCATATATAAGCATTTCCAGTGATAGCACTGTGTAGTAGTATCTCATGATATATATTTTAAAATTCTGACAAAGTTGAAATGTGACTATGCAAAATAATTTTCAATACTGAAGGATCATATAAAATTGGAGAGTTCTTTAAGAAAATTTTTTAATTTCATAAATCTTTGAATTTGCATTATTATTATGGAAATTAAAAATTGACCAAGTATTTTCCTTAGCTTGTGTCATAGTGCCTTGTGTAAATATCACCCTAAAAAATCCATATTCTATTTTTCTCATTTCAAAGACAAATATATTTTAATACAAAACTAGACTTAAATAATAATAATAGTTTTATGCTACAGTGCTAGCATATAAATATGCTAGAAAGAATATCGATCAAAAACTAATGAATACAATTCTCATGGCAATAAAGTGTCAAGAAACTGGTACAGTTGATAAATGCTTATGAAAGGGGAGCTCTCTTTTTGTTTTTCTAAAGCCAGTAGAAGCTAGTTTCTTCACAAAAGAATATAGTTTTCACTGAGGACTCAAAGATTGTATTATTTTGTGTCTTATTTATCAAACGAGAATCAAAGATTTCAGAGTAAATGCAAAACAAGTGAAAGTTTAAAATCAAGAAAAATCACAGGAAAAGGAGTTGGGGCAATAGTAATTAATCAATTAACCAAGAACCTGGTAGTAACTCTGGACCTAATTGTGACCAACAATTAGGTTCTTCAATAACCTGGTTATTGAAGAACCTAATTGTTATTAGGTTATTGAAGAACTCCCATAGTAACCATGAGGAAAAGCAATGATGCCTTCTCTCCATTTGTGAAAGCAAAGAATGGGATCTGGTCATCTGTGAGGCCTATCATTTGGGAGGGTTGACCTAAAAAATATGAAGACAAAAAGACCTTAATTTCTTGGCAAAAAACTCTGAAATAAAAATTCAGTTAAACTCGAAAACTCTCAAAAAGGTAATTTTAGCAGAAATTGAAAATAATCCTGAAGAGAAATATGCATTTAAAATAAGCTGTGATCACAAAAAAGCTCTCTGATGACCTCAGATTTTTAATAAATATGGGAAAATGTTAAAGTCAAAAGCAACAATAATGAAATAACTAGAAAAAAGGTAAAAAACTATTGGTTACTATTTCTGTATGGTGTGTTGTGTGTGACAGTTGGCTGAGTGTATCTGATTGAATCTATGCTTTTTAGACCCTCCTTAAAGTTGTGCTGGCAATGGGACTCTTACTCATGCAGACAAGAGGAAAGACATGAACAATAATGTGGGCTTTAGCAATGTAGGTTCTAGTTAATTCCATGTTATCAGAAGGCTGGGGAAGAAGTTTGGGAGAGGTTTGTGCAGTGACGATGAAGAGCTTCATCTTCACCTTGAAGGTTTGTGCAGTGAAGAGTTCATCAAAAGATGAGCTCTTTTTTATTCCTATAATTTATTCCTGATAAATTATAATGGATAGATAAAACTAGATAAAAGTGAGTTCACTGAGCCTAGGCCTTCAGAAACATCTCAAGGGCTCTAAATCTATTCTATCTACTGCAGATACGGTGAGGATATCTTAAACAAGTTCTTCGTGTGTCTCCATTGCCTCTCCCTGTCCTCCCAACTTGCATTATTGTATGGGAAGGAACCTCAGGTCTAGGAAGTGATAGAGCTCATTTTCCTGACACCTTTGGATAACAAGCTTGAATTACTTGCCAATGTGGCAGCTTGCTACCTTCGTTTCTTTTCCTCTCCTTGCTGCCACAAAGGAAGTTCAAAACCACCTAGAGGGTTTTGGAGAAGTAGCCAGGGTCACAGGGAGCTTGTAAGTGAGATCATGGAAATACTGTCAGTTATTTTTGAGAAATCTTGGCAAATAAGAGAGGCACTTGGAGGCTGCTCATTAGCAAAGTTCAGTCCAATTTTATAAACTGAAGAGAAAAAAGTAGACTTTCACAAACGTAAGACCTCACTAATGGCAACTGTTCAAAGTCTAGAAGGGAATATGAAAAGTAAGGTGGATTGGAAGAATTGGAAGAGAAAGCACAGTAATGAAAGAACAATCTTTGTCTTACTCAACCCATTTCTTTGTTTTACTAATCCGGTGAGTAAAGGAACTGTGGTAAATGGGTATCTTCAGCAAGGTTTTGATAAGGTTTCTCATTATCTTTTTAGAATCAGTTATCATATGGCTTCATTTACTTGTGGAGCATAAGGAATAACACGGAGGACATTGGGAGAAGAACAGAAGAAGTGATTTGGGGGAAATCAGAGGGGGAGACGAACCGTGAGAGACTGTGGACTCTGAAAGACAAACTGAGGGTTTTGGAGAGGAGGAGGGTGGAGGGTTGGGTGAGCCTGGTGGTGGGTATTAAGGAGGGCACGTATTGCATGAGCACTGGGTGTGCTGCATAAACAATGAATTTTGGAACATTGAAAAAAAAATTAATTTAAAAAAAAAAAGAAAAAAGAAACAAGGCAGATTAATACACCTTTGTCCAAAACCATATAGAAGTACATTAAGTAACTCCATTCAGTGGATTTTCATCTTCGGTGTGATAGCACATTGTATGGAGATAACTCTCCATTCTCAGCCATCAGATAAAGACATTTAGACTAGGTTCATCAATTCAAGAAGGGCCACGGAGGACAGTAACTACATTAGAAGATCAAGATCTGAAAATATCATTAAAATTTACACTTATAAGTTAAATCCAATAAGATGAACTTTACACAAGAGTACAAAAAAATGTTATCCAAAAAAAAAAAAAAATCATCACATTACTTATATGAATAAGACATGATTTAGCATTAGCACATGGGAGTAATAGTCAAATAATTTTAGTTCAGAGTAAGAATTATACAAATTATCAGGGCTATTTTTAACTAAATATAACTTTGGATACTTTAGAGAGCAATAATGTTTAAAACACATCTCTTTTTGTAGTACCTGAAGAGACATACTTAGATGGCAACAGATGAGAAAGTGTCCAAAGGAGAACCACCAAATAATAATGTAAAAAAATTATGGGAGACAAAAATATATTTGAATTTGGATTTTTTATCCCAGACGAGACTCAGGAAGACATCCAATTCATTTCCAGACAGTCAAAGAACTATGATGTGGAACAAGATTTAATGTTTTTGCTACAAATGATAACTGAGATCAGTAGGTAGAAACAACAGAGTAGATTTTACATCACATAAGGGAAATGATTCCAATAGGGAGGTCAAAAAAGAAAAGTGATTCCTCAGAGAAGTAAAGTTCTCTTTTACCAAAAGTGTTCAATCACTGTCTAAGTAACAATTTGGCAAAGATGTTGTCAAAAGGATTCAATTCTGCAAAGGGAAAATGGTCAAGTCTGAATCATTGTTGGAACCATCACAGGACATTAAAAAAAAAGAATTGTATAGTTTCAGAATTCCAGAGGTGAGGGAGTGCACATTTTTAAAAAGCATCCTAGGTGACCCAGATGATGATTCAGGTTTGACAAACACTAGATGTCCCTAAGATCTTTCCCCAGTCTGAGAGTCTATGATCAAGACAATCAAATTAGTTGGCTGCCATTAAAGCCTGTGGTAAAACAAAGCAGAACAAAAACAATGGAACTATTAATAAGAATGACAATGGGGACATAAATGCTATCTTACAACTTGGTTTTCTTACACAAGGTTTATAGAGTACACAGTATGTTTTGGGAAAACTTTTTCAAGTCTGGTTAGTGATAGTTTTTCATGTTTCTGTTTCTTGCTAGATATACACGTACACGTGAGTATGCATATGTATTTGTGACAATGATGTGGGTTTTGAAAACAATAAAGACTTGAATAAAATGTTCAAAACCTCCACCGACAGCTTAAAATAAACCAGTTTTAAAATAAAGATTTCAGGATGCATATTTGTTAGGGAACATCACTGAGAAGACATGACTCCAGGTGACCTGTGAGCTGAACCTCGGCAATCTGAGACTCCTCACCCCCTCTCCATCCTTGGATTGTGGGTCAGCTTGGTTTTCCCACTCCCAGAGGCTGCTCCAAGGACACAGCCTTGAGAAAGTATGGGGTATTGAGAACACCTGCGCAAGATGGATACAGGACTAAACCCAGTTAAGACCTCGTTATAAACATTGGTGGGTGGGTGCAGAATCCATTCATCTTGCTGTCACCCAAGATAAGCTTCTTACATAAGTTCCTTTTGCTTGTTGAAACTGTCACCTACCACCCTGGGGTGGCTAGCCTCTTTCTTCAGTCCCTCCCTGCTCCCCGCATGAGGGGGGCAGTGTCAGATTGCACCAAGAAGCTCCTGAGAGGGTTGGAAACCAACGATACTCAAAAATGTGAACTTGGGTTTTTAAGTCTTAGTGGTTACTACCCCTTACATTATGTGAACATTTTTAACCATAGAACAATTTTTGTGTTAACAATTCACTAACATTTGAAGAAAGAGGAGGGAAAGAAGCTAGCAATCATTTATTAAGTACCTACGGTATGACAGGAACTTTATAAACAATCCCATTTAATATTGAAAACAAGTCTCTATACCAGAGAACTTCCTCATTTTACAACAAAGAAACTGAGGCCCTGTCAGACTCCAGGACTTGGTTTCAAATTCAATCACAATATTATAGACTCCCATGAATTACATTTTATCTGTCACAGTGGGATTCCACATGTGGGTGGCCTGTTTTTATCCACTATAGATAGTTGGTTAATTCCAATCATACGTAATCGTCCTCTTAACTTTATATAAAATGTGAACTTGGACAGCTATGACATTCTTGTGTGTGAGTTTTCTTATCCTAAAATATGGATGATAATAAATATATTCATTCATATAGACTTAATTGTTGCAACCTTATGAAGTGTGTAAATTTATCATCATCTTTATTGGAAGATAAGGGAACTCACACACAAGAGTCAACAGCTGCCCAAATTCATCCTGCTCATGGAGCAGGGACAGACTTTGATTCTGAATATCTGACTCAAGAAATTGCTCTGAGCACCGTCTGATATGCTGCCTCCCTAACGCTGAAGGTTGATATAAGTAATACAAATAAGTAAAACTATTCATGAAACGCAGCAGTTTTTTAAAAAAGACCACTCTGAAGAGATGATTAAGTTTAATTCAGTATATTCTATCCTCTATGTCATCCGCATATATTGCATACATAGATGTATAAGATTTTTAATGACAAGCTGGTAACACATTTGTTATTAAAAATGTGAATTTCTTGTTGATGCTACTTGATTCTTCCCAGTTCCTACCTTTGTGGACATCCTTTTTATTCTCATTCTTCTGCTTGGACATTTTTAGTCTAAATCAGTAGAAATGACAACCAAAAAGTGATAGAGATGAAGTTTGAGAAGAGATTTTACGAGGTTATTGGGCCCCAGAACAGGACAATTTGCACTAAGCCCGATCAGGGCTGATGATATGAATGTGCTGTGAAGCCTGGATGGACAGGATGGTCAGCGAGTACAAACTTATTCAAGACTTAAGACCACTGGATCAAGTAAGTTATTCTGAGGCTTTATCTGTAACAGAAATCCCTGTCTCCTCTGTTAATATTACCAAGCAAGAAGCTTGCGGCATCATCTAAAAGTCAGTCAACTAGCACAGGCTTGCCATCTGTGCCATCTATCCTATTGATACCGCTTCTAATGTCCAAATGCACATAAAATGAAGAAAAGCATCTCTACTTGCCAAAACTGAGAATCACGAGTTTACCTGAAGTATGTTTTGTTTTGTTTCTCCTCAGTGAAGTGGGGATGCCAATGAACAAATTAAAAATGGTTGCAACTGAAATCATTTTTGTTTTTTGGTTTTTGTTTTCCTCTGAGACTACAGAAGGGGACTGTGTTTTACTGGGCCCACTGCCATTACTTAGTGTGCAAGTGGTCTCCAGGATGGGGAGCAGGACGACACTTCCTTCCCAGCTTGCTGACAGTGAGGAGGCCTCTGCCCTCAGGCTGGCAGCAGAGCGATGGCCAGCCAAGCAGCGGGCAGCAGTTGCTGCTGGGGGGCTGGCTTGTTCTCAACCACTCGGGCTGACCCTCAGCACAACTTCCCCCTCACTGGACTTCATCTGGTGTCTTTTTCGTACAGACTTCGTGAGCCCAAAGGGACGGTTCATTCAGCAGGAGGTTAACGTGGGAGGCTTCCTGATTGATTATCTCCCTGTAGAAATGTCATAGAAGACTGGACGAGGAGTCCAGCTCTCATCTCAAAAGAAAATTTAAACAGAAACCAACACAGTGAAAAAGCCACATGTGTATTTGACCAAATCAACCAAATTCACTAATGCAATGAAAAAAACAATCCGTAGGAGTCCACAGATTATCCAGCATAAAAATTTTGAAAAGAGATTTAAACACCCACAAACTATAACTGATGGACTCAAAGAGGTAACTTTTCAGTTGGTTTTGCCAGGGACATGTAAACGTGCGTTAATAGGAAAGAAACAAAACCGTCTCCCCAAAAATAATTTTTAAAATCCCAGTGGAAATACACAACACTGTTTATGAAGACTTATCTTCAAAAAATTGAAATGGAGTCTGAGCACTGGGTATCTACATCTCCCTGCCAGTTTACAGGAAATGCAGAGGGCAGAGGAACATGTTAAATGGCAGCAGAGAGATGAAACAGCAAAATCCAGACTATGGGACATACTGAACCCAGTTTATTCATCTCATAAATTGAAGGTGGGAGAAGTGAAACGATGAAAGATCCCTCAAAAGCCAAAACACAACCCATTTCAATGTATGATACTTATTTGAACAACCTGTAAAAAAAAAAAAAAATCTAAGGAGACATTCGGTTTAAAAGAATGTTGATTGGATATTTGATGCTATTGAGGAATTATTATTAATGTTCTGGCATGATAATGGTTTTCATGGCTGTTCTGTCTTCTCTCTGACATTGCATTTTTCGTTTTACAGGTTTCCATTTGGTTTTCTGATCTTTGCTGAAACCTGTTCCCACGTGTTGTTTATTTTCTCCTTTTAATACATTTATTATTTTGAAAGTCCCTCTCTGATCGTTAAAACACCTGGGCCATCCTAGGTCTGGTCTTACAGATCGTCTCTTGATTATGAATCTTTTATCGCTTCTTCATGGTATCTCATAACCTTTAAAAAAAAAAAAAAAAGATTTTCTTTGAGAGAGAGAGAGAGTGCACCGGCACGAGTAGGGGGTGCAGCGGAGGAAGGGGGAGAAAGAATCTGGGTAGGGAGCCTAATGCGGGGTTCCATCCCAGGACCCCAGGATCAGGACCTGAGTCCAAGGCAGCCGCCTAACCAGCTGAGCCACCCAGGCGCCCCTCTAATAACCTTTTATCGTATACCAGGCATGATGCATAAAATCGCAGTAAAAACTGAAATAAAAGCATTAACCGTCTTCAGTTACGCAGTCAGTGTGTGTGAAGGCTCGCTAAATCGGTCTCACCTGTGGTTGAACTGGGTCTGGGGTTGTTGCTGGGGAGATTCAGTTCACCACGGATTTCAGATATTTGGTGGGCGGGACTTGAAATCTGATGATCTGGGGAGGGGTCTCAGTTCTCTTGCCCCGCCCCCAGCTCCCCGCAGAGCCCGGATGTAGAGGGAGGGTCTCCCTCAGCTGAGCCTACCCTGTCAGGACACTGAGTTCAGTCAGAGGTCCACGGCCTGAAGGAATTCTCTCGGCTCCGGCTCTTTCCTCAGCCTTCCGCGGGCCCAGAGTGGTGCAAGGGGACCCTCTCAGCCCTCGCCCCTGCTCCCCCGCGCCTCGTGGGCAACCCTCACTGCGCTTCAGCTGCTTTCTCTCCGTTCTGCCTCACGTCGGGTCGTGGCGTGCTCACCCCTTGATACGGAACCGCGGCGAAGAGTTGGCAGGTGAGCCTGAGTCGTCTTGGCTGGGACTCCCAGGGATTCTAAACTATCAAACCAATCTTGCTCAGCCTTTAAAATATTCGTTCGGGGTGCCTGGGTGGCTCACTGGGTTAGGTGTCTGCCTCTTGATTTACAGTGAGGTCATGAGTTCTGAGTTCGTGAGTTACTCATGAGGTTATGAGCCTTGAGCCCATCCCCTTTCCCTCTTCCTTTACCCCTCACCCCCTCAAAAAAATTTTTTTTTTCATTAAGTCATCCACTGATTTTTTTTCACCCAATCTATGGTGAGTTTTGTTTTGTTTTGTTTTGTTTTTTCCTCCCGCCGCTCTACCAAAAATGAAAGCAGGCTTGGATCTCAGTGCCCCTAAAGGGACCATTTTAGATTTTAATGTCATTTCACTGTTTTCTAGATTTTATTTTATTTTGTTTACTTTGCACCCCCGGAGATTATATATAATATATATAATCTTTTTTTTTTTAATGGCTTTGTAGATTACCTAATTGGCTCTTCATGTTAAAATCAAAGCGACACTGTCCTACAACTTTCTACATCTCCACTGCAAGTGGAAGTTCCCCGGTTGGATTTTCATTCTTTAGAGATTTATAGTGAAATAAATGTTGATGAAATGACATGATGTCTGGGAATTGCTTCAAATGGTCTAGTGAGGGAGATAGGTGGGATGTAGATGAAATGGATATGACCACTCTTGGTACCATTGTTGATGTGGGTGTTAGGTCAATGGATATTCAATGATATTCTCTCTACTTTTGTGTATGTTTTAATAGGGTTTCCATCATAAAAAGCTTGTTAAAATGGATACTGTAAAATGTTAATGCCTTGCTACCAGTGGGTCAGAAAATTATTTCCAAGTTTGCAGGGGTATATACAAAAAGAAAACTAGTCAATTACAGAATTCAAAATGCCAGTATAGAAAGGAAGGGGGTAAAGAGCTAATTTTGTTCTTTGTGTTAGGGCCAGATAGAAATCTCTCCGAAGGTTCTCATAAAAGGAACATTGAAAAAACTAGTAACAAAAAGTCTATAACAACCTCCTCTCAACAGAAACAATGACGAATCTTTTTAATTAAATTAAATATAATTTTTTTCAGTGTTCCAAAATTCATTGTTAATGCACCACACCCAGTGCTCCAAGCAATATGTGCCCTCCATAATACCCACCACCAGGCTCACCCAACACACCATGCCCCCTCCCCTCCAAAACCCTCAGTTTGTTTCTCAGAGTCCACAGTCTCTCATGGTTTGTCTCGCCCTCCAATTTCCCCCAACTCACTTCTCCTCTCCATCTTCCAATGCCCTTCGTGTTATTCCTTATGCTCCACAAGTAAGTGAAACCATATGATAATTGACTCTCTCTGCTTGACTTATTTCATTCAGCATAATCTATTCCAGTCCTGAGCATGTTGATACAAAAGTTGGGTATGCATCCTTTCTAATGGAGGCATAATACTCCATAGTATATATGGACCATATCTTCTTAATCCATTCGTCCACGGAAGGACATCATGGTTCTTTCCACAGTTTGGCGACTGTGGCTATTGCTGCTATGAACATTGGGGTACAGGTTGCCCTTCTTTTCACTACATCTGTATCTTTGGGGTAAATACCCAGTAGTGCAATTTCAGGGTCATAGGGTAGCTCTATTTTTAATTTCTTAAGGAATCTCCACACTTTTCCAAAGTGGCTGCACCAACTTACATTCCCACCAATAGTGTTAGAGGGTTCCTCTTTCTCCACATCCTCTCCAACACTTGTTTCTTGTCCTGTTTTTGGCCATTCTAACTGGTGTAAGGTGGTATCTCAGTGTGGTTTTGATTTGAATCTCCCTGATGGCTAATGACGATCAACATTTTTTCATGTGTCTGTTAGCCATTTGTATGTCTTTGTTGGAGAGGTGTCTGTTCATTGTCTTCCCTCCATCTTTGGACATGATTATTTGTTTTGTGTGTGTTGAATTTGAGGAGTTCTTTACAGATCTTGGATATCAGCCCTTTGTACTGTCATTTGCAAATATCTTCTCCCATTGTATGGGTTGCCTCTTTGTTTTGTTGACTGTTTCCTTTGCTGTGCAGAAGCTTTTGATCTTGATGAAGTCCCAAAAGTTCATTTTTGCTTTTGTTTCCTTTGCTTTTGGAGACATATCTTGAAAGAAGTTGCTGTGGCCGATGACGAAGAGGTGACTGCCTATGATCTTCTCTAGGATTTTGATAGATTCCTGCCTCACGTTGAGGTCTTTTATCCATTTTGAGTTTATCTTTGTATATAGTGTAAGAGAATGGTTGAGTTTCATTCTTCTACACATAGCTGTCCAATTTTCCCAGCACCATTTGTTGAAGAGACTGTCTTTTTTCCACTGTATATTTTTTCCTGCTTTGTCAAAGATTATTTGACCGTAGAGTTGAGGGTACATATCTGCACTCTGTACTCTATTCCACTGGTCTATGTGTCTATTTTCATGCCAGTACCATGCTGTCTTGGTGATCACAGCTTTGTAGTAAAGCTTGAAATCAGGCAATGTGATGCCCCCAGTTTTTTCTTTTTCAACATTTCCTTAGCAATTTGGGGTCTCTTCTGGTTCCATACAAATTTTAGGATTGTTTGTTCCAGCTCTTTGAAAAATGCCAGTGGAATTTTGATTGGAATGGCATTGAAGGTATAGATTGCTCTAGGCATTATAGATATTTTAACAATGTTTATTCTTCCAATCCATGAGCATGGAATGCACTTCCATCTTTTTGTGTCGTCTTCAATTTCTTTCATGAATGTTCTGTAGTTCCTTGAATACAGATCCTTTACCTCTTTGGTTAGGTTTATTCCCAGATATTTTATGCTATAGTAAATGGAATGGATTTTTTAATTTCCCTTTCTATATTTTCATTGTTAGTGTATAAGAAAGCAACTGATTTCTGTACATTGATTTTGTGTCCTGCCACATTGCTGAATTGCTGTATGAGTTCTAGTAGTTTGGGGGTGGTCTTTTGGGTTTTCCATATGAAGTATTATTTCACCTACGAAGAGAGAGAGTTTGACTTCTTCTTTGCCAATTTGAATACCTTTTATTTCTCTTTGTTGTCTGATTGCTATTGCTAAGACTTCTAGTACTATGTTGAATAATATTATAGAGAGTGGACATCCTTGTTGTGTTCCTGATCTCAAAGGGAAGGCTTTCAGCTTTTCCCTAATGATGACATTTGCTGTGGGTTTTCCATAGATAGATTTTATGAAGCTAAGGAATGTTCCCTCTATCCCTGTACTTTGAATCGTTTTAATCAGGAATGGATGATGTATCTTGTCACATCCTTTTTCTGCATCAATTGAGAGGACCATGTGGTTCTTCTCCTCTTATTGATTTGTTCTATCACATTGATTTGAGAATGTTGAAACACCCTAGCTTCCCGTGGGTAAATCCCACCTGGTCATGGTAGATAATCTTTTTAATATACTGTTGGATCCTCTTAGCTAGGATCTTGTTGAGAATCTTGGCATCCATATTCATCAGGGATATTGGTCTGAAATTCTCCTTTTTTTGTGGGGTCTTCACCTGGTTTGTTGATCAGGGTAATGCTGACTTTATAAAAAGAGTCTGGAAGTCTTCCTTCTGTTTCTATTTTTTGAAACAGCTTCAGGAGGATAGGTATTATTTCTTCTTGGAATGTTTGGTAGAATTCCTCGGGGAATCCGTTAGGTTCTGGGCTCTTGATTTTTGGGAGGTTTTTGATCACTGCTTCATTCTCGTTACTAGATTTTGGTCTATTCAGGTTGTCAATTTCTTCCTGATTCAGTTTTGGAAGTTTATAGGTTTCTAGGAATGCATCCATTTTGTCTAGGTTGCTTGACTTATTGGCATATAACTGTTGATAATAATTTCTGATGATTGTTTCTATTTCCTTGGTGTTAGTCATGATCTCTCCCTTTTCATTCATAATTTTATTAACTTGAGTCCTCTCTCTTTTCTTTTGTATTAGTTTGGCCAGTGGTTTATTGATCTTATTGATTCTTTCAAAAAACCAGCTTCTAGTTTCATTGATGTGTTCTACTGTATCTCTAGTTTTTATCTCACTGATCTCTGCTCTAATCTTGATTATTTCCCTTCTTGTGTGTGGGGTTGGCTTAATTTGTTGTTGATTCTCCAGTTCTTTAAGGTGTAAAGAGAGTTGGTGTATTCTGGATTTTTCAGTTTTTTTGAGGGAGTCTTAGATGGCTATGTATTTCCCCCTTAGGATAGCCTTTGCCATATCATAGGTTTGGGACTGAAGTGTCTTCATTCTCATTTGTTTCCATGAATTAAGTTCTTTGATTTTCTGGTTGATCCAAAGATTCTTAAGCAGGGTGGTCTTTAGCTTCCAAGTATTTGAATTCCTTCCAAACTTTTTTTTGTGGTTGAGTTCCAGTTTCAAAGCATTGTGGTCTGAGAATATGCAGGGAATAATCTCAATCTTTTGGTATCAGTTGAGCCCTGATTTGTGACCCAGTATGTAGTCTAATCTGGAGAAATGTCCATGTGCACTTGAGAAGAATGAGTATTCTGTTGTTTTAGGGTGGAGTGTTCTGTATATATCTATGAGGTCCATCTGCTCCAATGTGTCATTCAGTGCTCTTGTTTCTTTATTGATTTTCTGCTTGGATGATCAGTCTGTTACTGAGAGTGGCGTGTTAAGGTCCCCTACTATTAATGTATTCATATCAATGTGACTCTTTATCTTGATAAACAGTTTTCTTATGTAGTTGGCTGCTCCCATATTGGGGGCATAAATATTTACAATTGTTAGATCTTCCTAGTGGATAGACCCTTTAAGAATGATGTAGTGTCCTTCTGTATCTCTGAATACATCTTCTAGAACTTTTATTATAGCATCTTTCAATAAGGGCTGATGACATCGCACAGAAGTATGAGTCAGCAAAGACACTTGGTCACTTAACAATAGTGGATATCCAGTCAATAAAGATATGAATAGATGCTCAATTTTATTAGTCACCAGGAAAATTCATATTAAAAATTAAATGAGATACCATCTCTCTCACACACACACACACACACACACACACACTTACCTACCCCCAAAATTAATAAAAATGTAAAGAATGATGACAACAAATGCTGACAAGGATCTGGAATAAATAGAACTCTGTATACTATTGGTAGGATTATATGTTGGTATAAATGTTTTGCAAAATTACTTGGCAATATCTACAGAAGCTGAATATGTATGTGGTTTATAATCCAGCAATTCTGTTCCTTGGTATGAATCTAAAAATTGCACAGGCCTGAAAGAGAATGATAAAAAAAAAAAAAATTGTCACAGTATTATTTGTAAGCTAAAAACAGAAAATAACCAAGATGTCCCTGAGCAGTAGAATGGATTAAAATACCGTGTTATATCAATAGAACATTATAGAAGAAAGTTGTAGATGAATGAACTGCCATTACACTCAACAAAATGAATGGCTCTCAATGCTGATAATGTTAAGAGTAAGAAAAGCCTACTGCAAAAGATCACCTATGACTCCATTTAAACTACAATATTTAGAGATAAATGTTTGGGAGATAAAACTGTAAAGAAATACAGGAAAAATAAGCATTATGGTTACTTTTGTTCGGGAAGAAGGTCAGTAGTGATTGGAAGGAGGCGCAAGTTTCCTTGATACTGACAATATTCCAGTTCTCAACCTATAGTTGTAACACAGGTATTTTCTTTGTGAAAACCTATTGGGCCATGCATTTTTGATTTGTGAATTTTTCTGTATGGGAGCTGTATTAAGCACACACAGAGATGATTAAAAGAAAACTGCATAGTTGAATGAGTCTTTATATCTTGATGGAGAATTTAGCAGAGGGAAATTGAGTGGGAATAATGAAGTGAAAATAATGCAACCATTTATAAGAAAGTGTATAATCAATTAGCTGAAAGTTCAATGAAAACAAACAAATCTTTAGCATAGTAGACTATAATTGAGACTTGTTCAAGTATGAGTAAAGCAAATGCTATAGCTTATGCCGATGTTATATATATCGGTGTTATATATTAAAGGAATTAATATTACAATGAAAGTGGGCAGTGATAGAAAGGAATAACACGTTAACTTGGAGAATAGATTCTAAGTAGGCTTCTCTCTATGTGGGTAACAATGAAAGGAAGACGAGAGAACATAGTAATGAAATAGTATCTTAAAAAGGAGTATATATCCAGAAAAACTTTTCAAGAAATCCAGAAAAAAAAAAACTTTTCAAATTCAGAAAAACTTTTTCAAGAAAAACATGTCAATCAAGAAATTAAATATTCATTTGCACCTGCTCTCTGCAGAGCACTGTGCTAAATGTTAATGGATGGAGTGATATACTACGCGTATATATGAGAGAAAGAGAGAACATTTAACCACCATAGAAACCAAAATATAATTATTGTGTTCCAAATAGAAAAGACATATGCTTTATTAAGACTCATCTGATGTAAGCCAAGTGAATTAGTAGAGGAAGTAAGATTTTTACTGGGCCTTTAAGAGAAACAGGAGAAAGGCAAAAGCATGAAGTCAGAAAAGAACAAAATGAATTTGAGTTTCAGTAAAGGACTGGTTTTGCTAGAGTACATCTTAACCTAGGAGATTGGAGAGAGGTAAGATTGGAATGGTCAATCAGGAACATACAGGAAAGGAATTTAATGTCTGCCAAGCTGTGGAAACTTCTTCCTACGGGAAGCCTTGCAATTTTTGAATGGAACAAAATTCTCTTTTGTTTCTTCAGTACTCTGACAAACCTTTTTTTCTTTTCTTTTCTCATATGATTCTTTTTTTTTTAAATTTTTTATTTATTTTCAGCATAACAATATTCATTGTTTTTTCACCACACCCAGTGCTCCATGCAAACTGTGCCCTCCCTAATACCCACCACCTGGTTCCCCCAACCTCCCACCCCCCGCCCCTTCAAAACCCTCAGGTTGTTTTTCAGAGTCCATAGTCTCTCATGGTTCACCTCCCCTTCCAATTTCCCTCAACTCCCTTCTCTCCATCTCTGATCTCTGACACAACTTTTTTTCTTTTCTTTTCTCATATGATTCTCATATGATTCTTAAAAATCATATCTTTAATTATAGTTCTTTAGGTGTAAGTAACTTTCCTCTCTACCTTGATTATAAGCTCTCTGTAAGCAGAAATAGTTTTATTAATCTTTTATGCCATAGAATCCAGTGTGTCTGCCTGGTTTACTGTGAAATAATGAGACTGGTACTTTTGTGATAGTTGACAAAGAATCTGAACACAAAGGAACCAATCAGTAAGGAAGTTAATTTTTTTTTTTTTCTGAATTTGAACTAGAGCAGTGGCCATTGGAGTAAAAATTAACTGGTAATTAAAAAGGGCATTGTGAACACACAGTTAGTCAGTCCTTGAATATATGCATTAAGAAATGATTCCAAAATGGATAGCTTGTGGAAAATTGTGATACCACTACACCGTGATATCTTTGTCCTATCAAAGATAGTATGCATTTAGATGTTATTATATTAGCATGGCACTTAGATGTTATTCATTAATACATAGTCATGAATGAGTGTGTGAGCAAATGTCAATTTCAGTTTTCAGTATTCTCTTACTTCTGGCAGCTGATAAATTTTTAATTTATATAAATTTACATTATTTATATTTATACTATTTATTTATTATTTATATTATTATAAGCCAAAGTTCAAAAACAGATATAAACATTTTTCTTCTGACATAAATAAAACACGAACATTTCTTTTTTCTTACAGAATTAAATTCACTATTCTATTATGTGTTAAGTGGTATTTTATGTTAAATATATTGGTAAGCTTTATTATAATCCACATAATATATAGTTATGATATATTTGTGATATATACTTAAATTTAAAGCCCATAACATCTTATGTACAAGAAAACCAAAATTGATACATAGTGTGTGTTTTCTCTGTAACATACCCAATAATCAATCGAATTTTAGTTTTTATCCATACTGCCAGAAATAACCAGCCAAAATGTTGGGGGTGGAAATGGAATGATTAGGTTTGCAATAATTTAAAAGCATACCATCCATGTATTCCTCCTGTAAAGAGAGTTCAAAGAAGTACTTTATATCAATATTACTGATATTGAAAATAGGGGAAAAAAAGAAAATACAGAAGATATGATTTAAAAGAAATGATTTAAGAACTGAACCCTGCTAATAAGTAGTATTTAGGTAATCATTTTATAGTTAATAGCTATATAACTGCATGTAAGTGTTAAAGAATGATCCTGACAGAGAAGATAAATAATGTAAACACGATAATTAATAATAAGGATCTTAAAACTCAGATTATTTAAATAACTATAGAGAGGTGGAAGAGGGATGAAAAGTGGTAAGACTGCTAAATTTCTCACCTGTTATAGGGAGAATTGATTTGTTTTGTTTTAACCTTAATATGGAAATAGAAATAAAGACACTATTTAGACATAAAAACAAAGTGTAGGAGAATTACAACAATATTTTTCTAATTATATATAAGTGTATTTTTTTATTTTCAGTATCTTACTTTCCATATCATTAGAAATATTTTGTTTTTGTTTTTTCTAGAGGCTTGAGGCAAAGGCTTATTTAATTTAATATCTTTCAGGGGTGCTTGGGTGGCTCAGTCAGTTAAATAGCTGCCTTCAGCTCAGGTCATGATCCCAGGGTCCTGGGTTTGAACCCCATGTTGGGCTCCTTGTTCAGCGGGGAGCCTGCTTCTCCCTCTCCCTCTGCCCCTTTCCCTTATTTGTGCTCTTTCTCTAATAGATAAATAAAATCTTTTAAAAATTATGCAAATTTAATGTTCCTTCATTCTTATATAATAACAGCAAACATTTAGAGCTAGGAGTTAATCTTTGGTTGTATAGTTTGATGGGTATTTTTGTTCTTCTTAGTCCCAATCTTATAAATTATTTTTCATTCAGTAGTTAGAAACACAAAAGCAATACTTAATCAGTGCAGCAGTGCAAACAATACAGAAGCTTTGAAAACAAAATTTTATAGTTGCTTTTCTTCTTCAGTGTAACACATGTTAGCATTTTGATGGGGTATCAGTTTATAATACTATTTGCTTATAAGTGCAAATATATAGAATTCTCCCCAAAATTTCATCATAGCATATATTTATTGATCTATTTTAATTTTGTTGATTAAGAATATAATGGCAATATCTTTCCAATCCATCAAAGTGCTGCCTTATTTTACCAAATCCCTATAAGGTAATTCATATTATACAAGAACCATATACAATTTACATTTATTCCCTATAACATCATTTACTGAATCATTCTACAATTGATAACCATCCAAGTTATTGCTAGGTTTCTGCTGTTAACACTGTGCTCTGTTTCTAAATAGTCTGTAATTGCAATTTTAAATTCTCATTTTGATCCTGGGTTATTTAGGATATTTCTAAAAGTGTAAATGGTTGAATACTTATTTTTGTTAGGAAATAATCCCTCAACATTTAGAAAGAATATCCATTCCCATGTTTGGTATACAAAGTCAGCATAATTTTCTAATATCAGACTCATGAATTGTTTTGTCTGTTTATATGCCACTAAATCTATTGAAAGACTGAGAAGTTATTCATCAAAGTTTCTTTGCTTTATATATTTTGATGCTTTTTTTTAGTACATAGATATAACTGGTTTGTCTTTATTGTGAATAGTATAAATGCTTTGATCCCAAATTCCATTTGATCTCATATTATTATCGTCAACCCAACTTACTATATATTTTCCTCTTATATATTTGCAGATACCTTTACTATTAACCTTTATTTCAAGAGTATTTCTTTAAACAGTGTATAGTTGTACTTGTTAAACCGCATGTAAGAGTCATCATTTTTTTCAGAAAAGCAAGTCCATTTATTTATTTTGTATCTTATTTTATTTAAATTCAATTAATGAACATAGTATATCATTAGTTTCAGATGTAGAGGCTCAGTTATTCATCAATCGCATATTACACCCAGTGCTCATTATATCACATGACCTCCTTAATGCCTGTCACCAGTTACCCCATCCCCACACCCACTTCCCATCTCAGCAACCCTCAGTTTGTTTCCTACAGTTAAGAGTCTCTTATGGCTTGTCTCCCTTTTTGATTTCCTGTTATTTTATCTTTCCCTCCCTTCCCCTATGATCCTGTTTTGTTTCTTAAATTCCACATATGAGTGAAACCATATGATTGATAATTTTCTTTCTCTGATTGACTTATTTCACTTAGTATAATACCCTCCAGTTCCATCCACATCATTGCAAATGGTAAGACTTCATTCTTTTTGATAGCTGAATAATATTCCATTGGGTATATATACTACATCTTCTTTATCCACTCATCTGTTGATGGACATCTGGGCTCTTTCTATAGTTTGGCTATTGTGGACATTGTTGCTGTAAATGGTGGGGTAGAGGTGCCCTTTCAGATCACAATGTTTGTATCCTTTGGGTAAATACCTAGTAGTGCAATTCCTGGGTAGTTTTTTAACTTTTTAAGGAACATCTATACTGTTTTTCAGAGTGACTGTACTAGACTACATTCACACCAAAAGTGTAAAAATGTTCCCCTTTCCCACATCCCCACTAACATTTGTTTCCTGACTTGTTCATTTTAGCCATTCTGACTGGTATGAGGTGGTATCTCATTGTGGTTTTGATTTGTATTTCCTAGATGCCAAGTGACATGGAGCATTTTTTCGTGTCTCTGTTGGCCATTTGGATGTCTTCTTTGGAGGAATGTCTGGTCATATCTTCTGCCCATTTCTCGACTGGGTTATTTGTTTTTTTTGGGTGTTGAGTTTGATAAGTTCTTTATAGATCTTGGTTACTAGCCCTTTATTTGATAAGACATTTGCAAATATCTTCTCCCATTCTGTCAGTTTTCTTTTGGTTTTATTGACTGTTTCCTTTGCTGTGCAAAAGCTTTTTATCTTGTTGAAGTCCCAATAGTACATTTTTACTTTTGTTTCCCTTGCCTTGATGTGTCTAGCAAGAAGTTGCTGTGGCCCAGGTTGAAGAGGTTGCTGCCTGTGTTCTCCTCTAGGATTTTGATGGATTCCTGTCTCATATTAGGTCTTTCATCCATTTTGAGTCTATTTTTGTATATGGTATAAGAAAGTGGTCCAGTTTTATTCTTCCACATGTAGCCTCTGATTTACCCAACACCAATTGTTGAAAGACGGTCTTTTTTCCATTGGATATTCTTTCCTGCTTTGTTGAAGAGTAGTTGACCACAGAGTTGAGGGTCCATTTCTGGGTTCTCTATTCTGTTCTGTTGGATCTACCTGTTTTTGTGCCAGTCCCATGCTTTCTTGATGATTACAGCTTTGTAATCTAGCTTGAAGTCCGAAATTGTGATGCCACCAACTTTGGTTTTCTTTTTCAACATTCTTCTCACTATTTGGGGATCTTTTCTGGTTCCATAAAAATTTTAAGATTATTTGTTCCAGCTCCCTGCTAATTATGGGTCTGTTCAGGTTTTCTGTTTCTCACTGTTTCAGTTTTGGTAGTTTATATGTTTCTAGGAATGCATCCATTTCTTCAAGATTGCCTAATTTTTTGGTATATAGTTACTTATATGTTCTTATAATTGTATTTCTTTGGTGTTGGTTGTGAGCTCTCCTCTTTCATTTATGATTTTATTTATTTGGGTCCATTCTTTTTTCTTTTTGGTAAGTCTGGCTAGGGATTTATCAATCTTATTACTTCTTTCAAAGAACCAGCTCCTAGTTTCATTGATTTGTTCTACTATTCTTTTGGTTTCTATTTCATTTATTTCTTTTCTAATCTTTATAATTTCTCTTCTCCTGCCGAGTTTAGGCTTTACTCACTGTTCTTTTTCCAGCTCCTTTAGGTGTAAGGTTAGCATGTGTTTTTGAGACTTTTCTTATTTCTTGAGAAAGGCCTTTATTGCTATATACTTCCCTCTTAGGACCACATTTGTTGCATCGGAAAGGTTCTGAACTGTTGTGTTTTCATTTTCATTTGTTTCCATGAATTATTTTAATTGATTTCCTGGTTGACCCTTTCATTCTTTAGTAGGATGCTCTTTAACGCCCACATTTTTGTGTTCCTTCCAAATTTTCTCTTGTGATTGAATTCAAGTTTTTAAAGCATTGTGGTCTGAGAATATGCAGGGAATAATCCCAGTCTTTTGGTATTGGTTGAGACCTGATTTGTGACCTATTATGTGATCTATTCTGGAGAATGTTCTGTGTGCACTCAAGAAGAATGTGTGTTCTGTTGTTTTAGGATGAAATGCTCTGAATATATCTGTAAAGTCCATCTGATCCAGTGTGTCATTCAAAGCTCTTGTTTCCTAGTTGATCAGAATTCTACTTAGATGATCTGTCCCTTGCTGTGAGTGAGGTGTTAAAGTCCCCTACTAATATTGTATCTTTATCAATGTGTTTCTTTAATTTTGTTATTAATTTGTTTATGTAATTGGCTACTCCCAAGTTAAGGATATATTTACAATTTTTAGGTCGTCTTGTTGGATAGACCCTTTAATTATGATCTAGTGTCCCTCTTCACCTCTTATTACAGTCTTTGGTTTAAAATCTGATTTGTCTGATAAAAGAATTGCAAAAGCTTTCTTTTTTCTTTTTTTGTGCAAAAGCTTTCTTTTGATGTCCATTAACATGCTATCTGGTTTCTACCCCCTCACTTTCAATCTGGAGGTGTCTTTGGGTCTAGAACGAGTCTCTTGTAGATAGCATATAAATGAGTCTTGCTTTTATCCTTGTCTTTTGGCACTTTTAACACATTTACATTCAGAGTAATTATTGAACAATATGAATATAGTGTCATTTTATCACCTATAAAATCAGTTTTTCTGTAGATTGTCGCTGTTCCTTTCTGGTCATTATTACTTTTGGGTTCTCTATTCACTCAAAGGATCCCCCCTTTAATATTTCTTGTAGGGATGTTTGAGTGATCACAATTTTTTTTGGTTTCTGTTTGTCCCGGGAGGTCTTTATCTCGCCTTCCATTCTGAATGACAGTCTTGCTGGATAAAGTATTTTTAGCTGCATGTTTTTCTCATTTAGCACCCTGAATAGATAGGAGTGAGATGGGAGAGGTAGAATATGGCATTACCTAGCACCCTGAATAGATCGTGCAAGTATGTCTGGTCCGTGGGCAGCCTTATGTTTCTACCTTGTAGGTTAAGGACCTCTTGTCTCAAGCTACTTCCAGGATTTTCTCCTTATCTCTGAAATTTGCCAGCTTCACTATTACATGTCGGACTGTTGACCTATTTTTATTGATTTTTGGGAGGGATTCTCTGTGCTTCCAGGCCCTGAATGCTTGTTTTCTTTCCCAGGTTAGGGAATTTCACAGCTATATTTTATTCAAACAAATCTTTTTTCTCATCTTCCAGAACCCCTATGGTTCATATTATTGCACTTTATGGTATCACCGATTTCTTGAAGCTTCCCCTCGTGATCCAGTAGTTCTTTTACTCTTTTTTCTCTGTTTCTTTACTTTCCATCATTTTGTCATCTATATCACTGACTCTCTTTTGCCTCATTTACCCTAGCAGTTAGATCCTCTATTTGTTACTGCATCTTAGTAATAGCATTTTTAAATTCAGCCTGATTAGATTTTAGTTCTTTTATTTCTGTAGCAAAGGATTCTCTAGTGTCTTTTATGCTTTTTTTTCAACACCAGCCAGTATCTTTATAATTGTTGTTTTGAATTCTAGTTCTGACATCTTACTTATATCCATATTGATTAAATCTATGGCAGTGAGTACTACCTCTGGTTCTTCCTTTTGTTGTGAATTTCTCCTTCTAATTATTTTGTCCAGAAAAGAGGAAAGGAAAAAAAACAGCAATAATTATAACGACAACAAAAATATCTTCAGGAAGTGATTCTGGTGTATGCTGTGTGCACACTGTTGTGTTTCGGCTGCTCTTTCCCATTGGTCCTTCCTCTACAGAGTTTCTCCTTGCTTGTAGTGGGGAGTGTTTGTTCCTTTAAGTGGGTATGCTTTGATATGTTTGTGAAGTTAAGTTGGAAGCTGATGTTTTGGAGATTTCTTTAATCAGGAGATTTGTTATATACAGGGATTTGTGTTGTTCTGCTGAGGGAGAGGTCTACTATGCTGACTCACAAGCTGAATTGCCCTTATAAAGATGCTCCTGCCAGGTCAGAGGGAAGGGTTTTAGTGTAGGAGACTCCATCCTCCCATAGAGGTGCTGTGTTTCTCTTTGGAATCTGACTGTGCTGGTGGGCTGGAGGAGGGGAGTGAGATGGGAGAGGTAGAATATGGCATTACCTAGCCCTTTCGTCCTTGGGGGTGGAAGTGCCAGCAGCCATTGCCCAGGAGGTCCTCTAAGAAAAGTGAGTAATCTCTTGTGACCAAGCCGACCTCAGTTACTTACCCTAACCTGTGTTTGTCCAGTCGGTTGGCATGCACAGAGCCGTAGATCTCTTGTATTTTATCTCTGGCCAGTGGCTGGGATTCAAAACTCCAAGTTTTAAAGGGCCTGGTAATGTGCATGCACATTTTTGTCCCTGGCCAGGAGGCTCAGGGCATGCCCAGCTCTGTCCTGTCCCCAAAAAGCCTTTGCACAATGTGCACAAAGGCTAGAGTTCATTGTAATGCTCAGTGAAAAGCTGGAGCTGGGCTACCAGCAATCTGCACTTGACTCAGCCCCCTACTCCCCTTTCTCTCAAAAAAAGCCTTCACAGAGGCTTCAGTCTACTATGGCAGAGAGCAGAAAGCAGCCTGATTATCCACAGTCTGCTCCAGTCTCTACACTCTGCTCTGTCAGTGCTTTTTTCTACTGAAAAGTAGAGGTATGGTGTGTGCACAGAGGTATAAGCCTATTCTGGCTCAGAGCAAAAAGCAGGGCCAGGTTATCTGCCATCTGCTCCAGTCTCTGTGCTCCATTGTGTCAGTCCCAGAAAAGCAGCTGTTTGGCACAAGCCCAGAGGTTTAAGCCTCTTGAGGCTCACACCAAAAACTAAAGAGGTTTTCTGCCCTCTGCACACCCCTCTGATCCTGCTGCTGAGCTCCCCATAATGGTTCCACAGCTGCCCCTTTGAAAGGACAAATATACTCCTCTGTGTGCCCTCCAGGAAGGGAGCAATCACTCCCTGAGCAACCCAGGGATCCCATCACTACAGCTTATTATGGGGTGACAAACCACTGCATTCTTTCCAACTTTATCCTTCTTCCTGACTTTGCTCCTGGAGCAAGGCTTTCTCCCCTTTCTGGCCCCCAGGCTCCCAGTTCCCCAGTTCAGGGCTCAGAATCTTGCTTCTGCTAAATTCACTCTTCCAACTATGCTGATTTTTTTCTGTAATCCTCCAATTCTCTTCCTAGTTGTTCAAAATAGTTGAAGGTTGATCTAGTTGTATTTAAAGGACAAGGCAATTCAGAGTTCCCCTATTACTCTATCATTTGGAACTCCCCCCCATAGTCTTCATCATTTAATATTTCATAAAAGTGCCTATTTATGTGGATTGTTATGACTAAAATGTTTAGTACAATTATTTAAATATATTTTGACATTTCTGTTTTTGTTTTAATGACGTTTTTGCTTTTAATGACTCAAATTTCTTTCCCCCCTATTTTCAGCACACTGATCAAGTTGGTTTCCTTTTTCTTTAAATTTTGTACATTGATTAAATAGAAATTTGAACACAAGGATGGAAATACTTAATTTCATAAATATTTTTAGCATTCCTCATGTTGATTTAAAAATAAAATACATGGTGGGTAAGCAATGAATCTTGGAATACTGAAAAAAAGAAAATTAAGATTAATAAAAATCACTATGAGATAATTTTTGGTGGGATATATTTCAGTATTTTTAAAATTTTTCCTGGGGGGGAAAAGAAAAACAAATGTACTAGTACAGAAAATAAAATGCTGAAACAGAGGAAAGATGCTTTACTAATTATAACACTAAAGGTGTTGTAGTTAAACATTTGGAATAAAAAGTTAAACTCTATAAATATAATTTCTAGGCAACAACTAATCTATTTTCTGCCTCTATGGATTTATCTATTCTTGACATATCATGTAAAGGAGATCATTCAATATGTGGCCTTTTTTTGTTTGTTTGTTTTTGTCTTTTGATATTAGCCATTCTGACAGGTGTAAGGTAATATCTTTTGATTTGCATTTCCCTGGTGATTAGTGATGTTGATCATCTTTTCCTGTGTCTGTTGGCCATCTGTATGTCTTGTTTGCAAAATGTTTATTCAGGTCCTCTGCCCACTTTCAATCAGATTATTGTTTTGTTTTGTTTTGATGTTGTGTTGTATGAGTTCTTGATATATTTTTGATATTAACCCTTTATTGTATGTATCGTTTATAAATATGTAAATATCTTCTGCCATTCAGTAACTTGTCCTTCTGTTTTGTTGGTTGTTTCCTTTACTCTAAGAATCTCTTTAGCTTGATAGACTTTCAGTTGTTTGTTTATGCTTTTGTTTTCCATCTGTAAGGAGACAGATCCAAAAACATATTGCTAAGATCAATGTCCAAGGGCTTACTGCTTACATTTTCTTTTAGAAGTTTCATAAAAAGTCTTTAGTCCATTTTGAGGGTTTTTTTTTTTTTCTATATGATATTACCAATTGGTCCAATTTCTTTCTTTCCTTGTAGCTCCCAGCACCATTTATTGGCGTGAATGTCTTTTCCCCATTGTATATTCTTGCCTCCTTTGCTAGAAATTAGTTGAGCATATAAGCATGAGTTTATTTCCAAGCTTTCTATTCTGTTCTCTTGATCTAAATGTCTATTTTTTGTGCCCAGATCATACTGTTTTGATCAGTATAGCTTTGTAGTATAGTTTGAAAGCAGGAAGTATGATGCCTCTAGGTTTGCTCTTCTATCTGAAGATTGTTTTGGATATTTTAAGTGTTTTGTGGTTCTATATAAATTTTAGTATCATTTGTTATAATTCTGTGAAAAAATGCTGTTGGTTTTGGTAGGGATTACATTGCATCTGTAGATTGCTTTGGGTAATGTGGACATTTTAACAATATTCTTCCAGTCCGTGAGCACAGTATGTCTTTCCATTTATTTGTGTTATCTTCAATTTCTTTTATCAGTATCTTATAGATTTCAGAGCATAGGTCTCTTACCTCCTTTGGTTACATTTATTCCTAGTATTTTATTCTTTTTGATGCAGTTGTGAATGGGGTTGTGTCCTTAATTTTTCTTTCTGCTAGTTCAGTATTAGTGTATAGAAACACAAAAAATTTTAGTATATTATTTTTGTATTGTGCAATTTTACTGAATTCATTTAGTTTTAGTAACTTTTGGTGGAATCTCTAGAGTATTAATCTGCAAATAGTTATAGTTTTACTTGTTCCTACCAATTTGGATGTTTTTTTTTTCTTGTTTGATTGGTGTGGCTGCGAGTTCCAGCAGTATGTTGAATAAAAGTGGCAAGAGTGGGCACACTTATCTTATTCCAAGTCTTAGAGGAAAAGCTTTCAGTTTTTCATCTTTGAGCATGACATTAGCTGTGAATCTGTCATTTATGACCTTTATTATGTTAAGGTACATTCCTTCTGTACGCACTTTGTTGGGATTTTTTTTATTATAAATGCATGTTGAATTTTGTTAAATGGTTTTTCTACATATAGTGAGATGATTATATGGTTTATATCCTTCATTTAGTTAATGTGTAACATATAATTTGATTTACATGTATGGAATCAATCCTACTTGATTATAATTTGTGATCTAATTTAATGCTAATATTTCATTGAAGATGTTTGCATCTATGTTCATTAGGGATTTTGACTATTTATTTATGGTAGTGTCTTTATCTGGTTTTGTTATCACAGTAATGGGTGGCATCATAGAATGGATTTGGCAGCTTTCTCTGATCTTTAATTTTTTGGAGTAGTTTGAAGATAGACATTAACTCTTCTTTAAATGGTAAATAGATTGATCTGTGAACCATCTGGTCCTGGACTTTTGATTGTTGGGGTTTTTTGATTACTTATTCGATTTTATTACTAGTAATCAATCTTTTCAGATTGTATATATCTTCCTGATTCAGTCTTGGAAGATTGTATGCTTCTAGAAATTTATCCATTTCTTCTAGGTTTTCTAGTTTGTTGACATATGATTGTTTGTAATAGTCTTATAATTTTAGTATTTCTGTGGAGTTGGTTGTACTTCTCTTGCCTATCTGGTTGTACTTCTCTTGCCTATCTCTTTTTCTTGATAAGTCTGGCTAATGGTTTATCAATTTTGTTTATCTGTTCAAAGAACCAGTTCTTAGTTTAATTGATCTTTTCTCTTTTTTATCTCTATTGCCATTCTGATCTTTATTATTTACTTCTTTCTCATAACTTTGGGCTGTGTTTATCTTTTTCTAGTTCCTTTAGGTATAAACTTATATTGTGTATTTGGAATTTGTCTTTTTTTTCCCATTTTATTTTATTTTATTTCTTTTCAGTGTTCCAAAATTCATTGTTTATGCACCACACCCAGTGCTCCATGCAATACGTGCCCTCCATAATAGCCACCACCAGGCTCACCCAGCCCCCTCCCCTTTTCCCCTCCAAAACCCTGTTTGTTTTCTTGTTTCTTGAGATAGACCTGTGTCACCATAAAGTTCCCTCTTTGAACTGCTTTTGCCATGTCCCATAATTTTGACAAGTTTTGTTTCCATTTTCATTTGTCTCAAGGTATTTTTTTTATTCTTCAGTTTCTTCATTTACTCATTGGTTGGTTAGTAGCATATTGCTTAATCTTCCTGTGTTTATGTTTTTCCATTTTTCTTGTAATTTATTTCTAATTTCATACCACTGTAGTCAGAAAAAATGGTTGATATGATTCAGCTTTCTTATTGAGCCTTGTCTTGTGGACCTACATGTTCTGGAGAATGTTCTATATACACTTGAAAAAAATATGCTCCTGCAGTTTTTAGAGGGAATGCTCTACATTTATCTATTAAGGCCATCTGGTCTAATGTGTCATTTAAGGCTTCTGTTTTCTTATTGATTTTCTGTCTGGATGATGTTACATTTGGATGATGTAAATGGAATATTAAAGTTCCCTTATGTCTGTTAATATTTGTCTTATATATATAGGTACTTCTATATGGGTGTATGGCTATTTATAAATGCTATCTTCTCTTGCTGGATAAATTCCTTTATGCTTATATATTGCCCTTCTCTTTACCTTGCCATGATTTTTGTTTTAAATTTGAATTTGTCTGATATAAGTATTGCTATCCCAAATTTCTTTCCATTTCCATTTGCATGGAATATCTTTTTCCATCCCTTCACTTTCAGTCTGTTTGTGTCTTTAGGCGTGAAGTGAGTCTCTTGCACGTAGCATAGAGATGAGTCATGTTCTTTTTATCCATTTATTTCCCCTACGGGCATTGATTAATTAACATTTAAAGTAATTGTTGATAGGTATGCATTTGTTGCCATTTTGTTAATGTTTTCTGGATTTTTTGGTAATTTTCTGATCCTTTTTTTTATCTTAACTTTTCCCTTTTGATTTGACGATTTTCTTTAGTATTATGTTTGGTTTCCTTTATATTTACTTTTTGTGTGTTTATTACAGGTTTTTGACATATGCAACACCCTATATGTATACAGCAATCTATTTTAGGTTGATGGTTGTTTAAGTTCAAACACATTCTAAAAGCACATTTTAACCATTCCCACATACACACTTTACCCAAAAAACAAGAGGCCAGGGCCCAATGGATTCCCAAGGGAATTCTACCAAATATTTAAAGAAGAAATACCTATTCTCCTGAAGCTGTTTCAAAAAAACAGAAACAGAAGGAAAAGTTCCAAACTCATTCTATGAGGCCAGCATTACCTTGATCCCAAAACTAGGCAAAGACCCCATCAAAAAGGAAAATTACAGACCAATATCCCTGATAAATATGGATGCCAAAATTCTCAACAAGATCCTAGCCAACAAGATCCAACAGTACCTTAAAAGGATTATCCATCACGAGCAGGTGGGATTTATTTCTGGGATATAAGTGTGGTTCAACATCCACAAATCAAAGTGATAGAACATATTAATAATTTACCTTATTTTAAAACCTTTTAAAAGTATATTATATATATGGTCATAGGAAATATCAATTGTAGCACAATTTTGAAAATGAAACACTACTTAAAATTCAACTGTTTCCTTGCCTCTCCCCATTCCTACCCCATGGATTATTTAAAGTGTAAAATAAAGTAGGTGGAGAAAAAATAATGTTGATTGCTAAGAAATCTAGGAGTAACAATGAGAGACTATTATCTGAACAAAAACACTATTAATTTTTCAAAAAAAAAAAACCATCCCAATATCCATTTCTCATAGTTAGAATTTTTGATTTCTCATAAATTTAAATTTTTCCTTCATAAAAACTTTATTATCAATATTATCATCATGATCAATCTAAAATCGTAATACCAAATACATATTGTGTGAATATATCTAGCATTCATATTTAAATACTTTTTGAGATTGAAATGATAATGTCAACCAACCAATATTCTTTCCCAATCATCTTCAATCTTCCTTTTCTAAACTGTCATCTACCTGAGTTTCTTTGGCCCTTTGCAGAATTGGTTTTTCAGAGAACCTAAATTCTACACCACTAGAGATATGGTTCTTTTGTTTTGTTTTGTTTTTAAGATTTTATTTATTTATTTGACAGAGATGCAAGGGGAGCAGCAGGCAGAGAGAGAGGGAGAGGCGGGCTTCCTGCTGAGCAAGAAGCCTGATACAGGGCTCTATCTCAGGACCCTGGGATCATGACCTGAGCTGAAGGCAGACGCTTAACTGACTGAGCCACCCAGGTGCTCTTGGAGCAGTGGTTCTTAACATTGGCTAAATATTGGACTCACTTTGGGAGATTTAGAAAATACGATGCTTGGGTCTATCCCTGCATACTCTAATTTAATTGACCTAGAGTGCAGCCTGAATGCTGGAATTCTTAAAAGACCTTGAGATAATTCTAAGATGAAGACAGGATTAAGAACCACCATCTGGTTGCGCTTGTTGTAACAAAAAAAAAAAAAAAAACACTGAAGAAAACAGGTCATAATTCTTTTCTTTAAAGCCATCTAAGAGTTATAGATGCAAAGGAATCAAAAAATGAACTAAATTCTGGAGACTTAGGCCTTCTTAAATAAGAAAGCATCAGCTGCTCACATAGCTAGGAGCTGCAACCTAGTCTACTTTAGTCTGTTTTGAGGGGAACTGAGGACTAGTCTTGTCAGAGGCAGGGATACTTTCTTAGGACAAAGAAAATCAGCTGATTTTTTTAAAAAAATATTTATTTATTTGACAGAGAGAGGGATCACAAGTAGGCAGAAAGGCAGGCAGAGAGGGGGAAGCAGTCTCCCCACGGAGCAGATAGCCTGATGCGGGGCTCGATCCCAGGACCCTGAGATCATGACCTGAGCTGAAGGCAGAAGCTTAACCTGCTGAGCCACTCAGGCACCCCATCAGCTGAATTTTTAATGAACATGTGGGGTATCAAGAGGAACTGAAATATGAAAGAGCCCCAGTGGCAAAACTAATAATCCCAATGTTCCAGTTCTCTCACAGAGTATATTTTGTTAAATAAATAATGACTAGGAAGGGAGCAAGGGCATGGAGGAAGATATAGTGGTGCTTTAATCCCAAAGTCTTTCTGGAGAAGGCACCAGACCTCAATCTCAAAACAGAAGTTTCCTTATAAAATGAAACTAATTAAAGTAATGACCCAGCCTCTACCCAGTTAATTTCTTCATAGCATCAAAGATTTTAACACCTTGCAAATAAGAAAGCTGTCTATTTTCTTAAAATTTGTGCTCAGACCCCAAAGCCTTTTTGGAGGGGGCGCCTAACCAAACTTTTGAAATATTTGGAATCAGAAGTAAAATAAAACTATTCAGAGTCGCAAATAACTCCCAGGAGGTTCAGAGATCTCATCATTAACAACTGACAAAGTCAAGAGATCTCTCTGGGGGAAAGTATATCTCGATCTGTTTCTATATACTACATCTATTCAACTTCAACATCAACTGTTATTTTATATATGGTATCTAGAATACAATAAAACATTTTGAGACATGTGAAAAACCCGTGAAGAAGCCAAATCAAAACCCATAAGCATGAGAAGAAAATGTCAATAAAAGCATTATCAAAAGATGCACTACTATATGTGCTAATGGATGTCAACTAGACTTACTATGATTATTCTGCAATATATAATCAACTCATTATGTTGAACAACCGAAGCTATCCAATCATTATGTTGTACAACTGAAGCTAATATAATGTTATATGTCGATTATACCTCAATAACCAAAAGATAAGTTTTGGATTAGTATGTTAAGTCTTAAAATACTATTATAAATATGTTAATGGATTTAGAAGATGCACCAAATGGATCAAGATTTATGGTGTTGTTTAAAGAAATGAAAGTCTATAAAGAATCAAATGAGTACAGCACTGAAACAATTTTTAAATGGAAAATTCATTAATAGGTTTAAGAAGATGTTAAACAGTATGAGAGGACCAGTGAATTGAAGTCAATTAAAATAAATTGAAACTATCATAACCAAAGCAAGCAAGAAAAAACAATAAATAAAATAGAGAATTGGTGAACCGTGGACTAATAAACATTGGAGCCCCAGGAGAAGAGATAAAGAGTAGAACAATGGAAATATATAAAAATGTATAAAATGTAAAGATATCAATCCACAGATCCCCAAATCCCAGTGAACTTCAAGCATTTTAAATACAGTGAATACCACAGCAAGACATCAGAGTCAACCTATTGAAATATAAAATCTTAAAAGAAAAGAAGAAGATCTAAAAGTATGTTGGGGTTAATGTAGAGTATGAAATCATCCATAATATCTGGCTTGTTAAAATATAACTTGGAGGCCACTGAGGGCAAGGGAAGGTTTTGGAGAAGGGCATAGACCTTTGGAATGAGGAGACCTGCATGAGCACTCTGCCATAGGAATGCCCTGGGGAGTTGCCTTCCCCAAAGCTTTCTTAGCCCAAACACCTGCCCTGTGATCTAAGAGATGTATTCATTGTTCCCTAAAGCTACATTTAGCAGAACTCTTAGAACAAGCTGATCAGCACATTGTATCTTCCCTGTAATCAGACTCTTCTATTTTCTTTAAGACCCCTTACCACACATTTGCTTGAGAAACAGAGTAGTAGAGATTTATGGTTATTCTGAAGCATGAATAAAGATAAGAGCAAAGAAGAATGAAGGGTCTTTGTCTCTGAGCATTGACCTCCTTTCCTTCTCTCTTTCAAAGTCTGGAGTAATCGTTCATCCATCAGTACGGGGATTGCTGGCCATTCCCAGCAAAAGTGGCCGGAGAATAAAGGCACATTACTAAATTTGGGTGAACAATATTAAGAATAATAGCTGACTTCCCATAAAAAACAATGGAAATCAGAAAACAGTAGGATAGTTTTAATGTGCTACAGAGAAAATAACTATCAATTCAGATTTCTACCTCCAGCAAAGATATTCTTCAAAACCAAAAGCATAACTAAAGCTAAGAGAATTTCTCACAGAAAGCCCATAGTGCTAAAGGAAATACTTCAGGCTTAAGAGAAATGCTTCCAAATGGAAATCCCTATCTTTAGGAAGGAATGAAGAGTACCATAAACAGCAAATATGTTGGTAAATGTAAAAAAAGAAAAAATTATGAATAAAGTTTTCTTAAAAGACTCATTAGATGTTTGAAGTAAAAATAGCAACAATAAATGGCAGTTTTAAATATATGTAAAAATTAAATATGAAGTAGGTAAATGATGAAAATAAATGGAATTATACTGTTACGCAGTTTTTACAGTGGACTTTGATAAATTGAGGAAACATATCTTAATCCTTAAGGAAATCCACCACGAAAAATATTTTTTTTTAAAAAGGAGTAACTAAAAATGCAATGAAGAAAAACTTGAATAGTAGAAAATACTGGTTTAATCTGAAAGACATCAAACAAGGAAGAATGAGTAGGGAAAAAAGCAGATGAGACAAATAGAAAACAAACAAGATGGTAGACTTAAGTCCAACCATGGGACTCTTTGAAATAAAACAAACAAAAACAACCAAAAAAACTTGGTACCCTGTTCAAATGTATATCAGTACAGTGGTGTTTTGCTATGCATATAAGATGATTAATCAGTAGTCCGTGCTTTTCCACCCACATTTTTACAACAATATTTTATTCTATGAGCACATTTGTATCTGTATTTCTGCAGGCAACATCTCTCCTCATTATTACCATTTGGATAGAAATGCAGCCATGAAAATCCCATTGGCTATGCTACACAACTTTTTAGAGAAGTCACATTTTTTTTTTTTTAAGATTTTATTTATTTATTTGACAGACAAAGATCACAAGTAGGCAGAGAGGCAGGCAGAGAGAGAGGAGGAAGCAGGCTCCCTGTTGAGCAGAGAGCCCGATGCGGGACTCAATCCCAGAACCCTGGGATCATGACCTGAGCCGAAAGCAGAGGCTTTACTTTAACCCACTGAGCCACCCAGGTTCCCTAGAGAAGTCACTTTCTAAGCCTTAAATTTGAGAAGATAGAAATGGAGGATTTCAGTCTACTCTAGCCCTACATACAAGAAAAAGTTATTTGACTACTGAAATATTTCTCTGATTCAGGTTTGCAGAAACCAGATGTTCAACTTGAAATTAGAAGTTACTTCCCAAGACACAGACATGAAAAATAGGGATGCTACAAGTATCTGTGAGAACAGTAGCTACCGATTCTCTTCTGAGACTAAAGTAAAGGATAGGATAAATTTCAGTGAAGATACATGTAATTTAAACCTTGATATACTAATATTTATTAAGCATTAATAAGTTTTTATTATATTTATTCAGGTTGAGTCTGGTTATTTTTTCTACTGTAACAAAAAGTATGTAAATAATTATTAATCAAAGGTCAAACAGAAGACAATCAAGCTTTCTTTCCTGGTTAAATATACAATAGTCTGAATACATATTAACTTTTTCGACCTTTTAGATCTTGCTTGATCATATTGGACTTTATGTAAACTAGAAATACTCTTTATTGTTTTTAACCCACTGAGTTTTGGGGGTTATTTGTTTGAACAGTTATTTCACTCTAATAATGCCTAGATAATGTTTACTGAGGGTAGGTAATTCCACATTTTAAAATATTAGTATTGTACATCAGCTTGATTGAATATGAATTTTCATTTTCATAAATATGAAATAGCTCTTGAAGAAAAGTATCCTGTGTTCTTTTTTTTTTTTTAAAGATTTAGTTTATTTATTTGACAGAGAGAGAGATCACAAGCAGGCAGAGAGAGAGGGGGAAGCAGGCTCCCCGCTGAGCAGAGAGCCCAACGCAGGACTTGATCCCAGGACCCCGAGACCAGGACCCGAGCCGAAGGCAGAGGTTTAACCCACTGAGCCACCCAGGCGCCCCAGTATCCTGTGTTCTTATAAAACTGACATGAGTGAGAATAACAAAGGGGATATGTCCAGTTTTGATGGGTACTTTTTATTTCTTTATAAAATAACAATTGAAATCATTGGAATATGGGGGCTCCTGAGTGGGATGGAAGTGAAAGGATTCTAATTTAATAAGAAAACTATTTTTCATGATTAGCAAAAGTAAAAGTAACAAGGTTAATTATGAATATTTTTAAATAAGTGGGTGATGGTAATGTATGAAAGACTCAAATGCCAGTGGCTTTAAAAAGCCTAACATTATTGTGGCCAGGTGTGTTACCAAAACTTGTTCCACCTCCACCACGACCACAGATTACCTTTCTTTTTTTTTTTTTTTTTTAAATTAATTTATTTATTTATTTGAGAGTGAGAGAGAGCGCGCATGAGAGGGGACAGGTAAAAGGGAGAAACAGATTCCCCGCTGAGCAGGGAGCCTGATGTGGGACTCGATCCTGGGACTTCAGGATCATGACCTGAGGTGAAAGCAGTTGCTTAACCAACCCAGGAGCCCACATATTACCTTTCTAACAAGGTGAATCAGAAGAATTAAATCAGAGGCTGACTCCCAGTAAGAGCTAGTCTGATTAACTGGAAGGCTTTTTTCATGGGGGCAGAAAGACAGTCAAGTGCTGTGCCACTTAATAAAGGAAGATGGGGCATGTGAGTAAAGCAGAAGATAGTAGTCTTTTTCCTAAAGAGCTGGGTCCCAACTAAACAGACCAGGAAATCTTGTTTATTTAATCTGACTTTAGGCTGTTTTGTGCTGTATGTTTACTTCACCAGTAAACTAACATGCCTTGAGTTACTGCTCATACAAAAGAACCCTTGGGCACAAAAATCTACTCTTGTGGAAAGAATTGAGATTGACCCACAGAAAAGAGTAAAGTGATTGACAAAGAGACAAAGATGTTGATTATGGGGAAGTCTTCACGCTGAATGTGAGAGGAGAATGAAATGAAGAAGATGGCAGATTAAGAGCCAGATAACAGACATAGTGAAAGTGATTGCTCTTCATTTAACACAGGCTGTCCCTTGACGAGGTAAGCCCGGGATCATAACCTGAGCTGAAGGCAGATACTTAACCTACAGAGCCACCCAGACATCCCCCTTCTTGGCTTTTAATTCATGACTATCGATATCCTAAATGAAAATAATAAAGAATTAAATAATGCCTCTCACATTTACAGCCTTCTTGACCATGCACCTATTAATTTTGTTTTAAAAACATTTAAATGGAAAACGCCTTAGGAACTC
The DNA here is from genome assembly GCF_963455335.1 of Martes martes. Lineage (NCBI taxonomy): Eukaryota > Metazoa > Chordata > Mammalia > Carnivora > Mustelidae > Martes > Martes martes. Next base: position 21,933,238 of record NC_137889.1, on the reverse strand, counting down.
AGAAGTGAATGAGACCCTGACATCAAGTGGTTGCAGTCTACTGGCAGGGAGCAGGCATGAAAAGAGATCTGTGTAATGCATAATAATATATATGGAGCAGGACACACTTTCTGTCTATGGAATGTGCACGATAGGGGGATTAATCCCTCCTGAGTTAGAAAAGAGAATGCTAGAGAAAATTGTATTTTCACAAAATCATCGTTTGTTCTTTTGCCTTGACATCTAAGTCCAGCTCTCTTCTCATCTGAGTCCTTTCTAAAAGTCAAATTATTAGGAAGGTGTTCTAAATATAGTAATATAAAATATCATAATCTGTTGCCAATGTTTGAATCTCTGGGGGGTGGGGTGTTGAGATAATTTATGCAGTTTCCCCCCAAATTCTTATCCCTACAAATGCTATTACTGGCCATTTCCTCAAGCCCTGTGGATTTTGTGAGGTGTCTTAGTCATAAGCAAGCAGAGTAGCTTTGCCCAAAGCCACTCAACTCTGAGGGCTCAGAAAGTCTGATAAGGATGCTGCTCAAAATCATGCTCAAATGTGTGGGTATGGCCAGGAGGGAGATTTTTTCGCATTAACATTCATCATAGATACAGCTTACTCCTGGTCATCAAAAAAGCAAAAGCAAAAACAACAACAACAAAACAAAACAAAACAAACAGGAAAAGAGAGCGAGAAGTGGGACAGAAATGAGCTCTGTATGTATGTCTTCGTTTTAAACTCCACAAATGCACATGCAAGCTTGGTATTGTAATCACAGTGCTCCAGAGAAGAAAGTATCATTTAAGCAATAAAATAATTCCTAAGTGACATAGATTAAATAAGTGGCAAGGGAAACACTGCAATGGAAATCAGGGGAATCCGACTGAAACCCTTTTCCCAAGACCTTGGCACAGCCTTGCCTCCAAAAAGGCAGTAAATCCAAGAAGAGCCCAATTCTACAGTGAATCTGTGAAATTTGTCAGTGAAGTGTCCTGTCAATGCTGTTGCCAGCCTTCTACATTTTCCATATATTTGTCTATAGAAAACTCTGCTGAATTGACTTTATTCCAATGGCATACACTTTTCATAGTAAAGTCAGATGAATATCCATGATATCTAAAAGTCAGTGCCATCTTGAGTGTTCCATGCCAAAACATCTTTGTAGCCTAATGAAAAATAATGTGTTACTAAATTCTTTCAGGTGATTCAGATAAGGTTTAGGAAGTTTAAGCACTTTTTTTCAAGACTATATAGCTACTAAGTGACAGAACCCACAGAATGTTAGATTGCAAAGTCTATATTCTTTCCATGACATTACCTATCCTCATTCACTACAGCAACTACTACAAATCAATATATAAAGCAGTTACTATAAATAATAGAACTACTAACAGCAAATAAATTTGTACTAATATAAATATGAATATATTTAAATAATATATCATAACAATAACAAAAATAATAATAACAAAATATATATTTAAATAATCCATTCATTTTGCTTTTATAATGGTTTATAGTTTATACATAAGGGGAAAGTGTGTTTGTTCTGTTTTGGGTTTTTTTGTTTTTGTTTTAATCACCAATCTGAGTAGAAGCTTGTAGAGCTCATTCAAAAGTTCAAAATCTGGGACTCAGAGGTGGATGACAGGAAAATTTGATCCAGGAAGCAGCTTCTCCACATTCAAGGACATCTAGTAGGCATGACTGCTTTTATGTTTACTGATGAAGTAATCTGTCAGGTGAAAGAGTGTGAGCTCCCTGTGCACCTGGCTGTTCCTTGGAGTTCTACCTTCTTGGAAGTCCTCTTCAAATCAGAGTAGAGAAATAAATCTTATACATAAATCAATCTGTGGACCTTGCTGAACAGTTTTTGCTTTTGGGTCCTTATATAGCATTAGGAAGATTGAAACAGTTCAATAACTATACTTCTTTTCAAATAATTTATATTTTAAGCTGACTTGGAGAATTTCCTTGTGCCAGTTCAATTCAGTGATGTCCAAGAGCCAATGATGAAAGTGTCAGGGACATCTTTTCTAATGGACCAGCATGAATGGGCAGGTAGGGACTCCTGAATCACAAATACCCTGCCAGCCCATTAAGGCAGACTATGCAGAGTCAACCTTAATATAAGGTTGAGTTAATAAATTTCAGATTAGTTTTCTTATGATCGATCTAAAAATGACACAGAAATTTGTATTTACGTAAAATGAAGTAGGTAAGTGTACAAGCTGTTCATATATTAAAGTTTAAATCCCATTTGTTGTAAGGTGATGTTTTCTGCAGTCCTTTTACTATTATTATGGTGTGATTACTCTAAGTGAAGATCATGTGCAGCAATAAATGGTAAAAATAACTACATAAACTTTTTTTTCATCCTTTTTGTTCATTGTGAAAATTTGTACTAAATTCATCCATGTCCATTTCTCTTTATAAAGGTAACATTAATATGATCTGTTACTCCACTAATGGGGGATGCTTTGTTCAGAAATAGAGCTCCATTATATCTTTTCTTTTGCTTATGCAAATTCCAACGAAAGTGATTTGATGTTTCTTAATTCTCACTATTACATTTAAGAAAAAGAAATAATTTTATTCATCCATGACTATGTATGAATAAAATTATTTCTTCCCTTCTGAAAAATAGGGGTGACTGAACTATTATTTATTTCAAGGTCCTTCAGTGCATCTTTTTTATTTTCTTATTAAAACATCTGTTGTTACATGACAGTTCAGTTGCTTACTAACTACTTGAGGAAAGGCCATGACAATATTTTAAGTGAATTTACAATTTTACATCCTAAAATGAAGAAACAAACAATTATAACTGTGCTGAGGAGGAGACTGTATTTCACTTGGTCTTCTTTCCCTTCTCCTGCCAACTCAGGCAGCTTTGGGCAAGGTAGGTAGTGATGAAAAGAGTCATGCAGATTGACATGCATGAAGCCTCAACAATATGAGGTGTTTTCTGTGTACTAGATCATGAGAGAATTCAGAATCCCACATAGTTATATTTATTGTGTACCTTTATTCAATGCAGTTGAGGACAGGCTCTCATTTGACCCCTAGTAATCAATCTGTCTATGAAATGGTGGCCAAATTAGAGGGAGAGAAGAACGTCAACTAAATTATGGAGGAGGCATCTCTCAATCAAATTGAAAGTTCCCAGCAAGGTTTACAGAAGGTCAGTTGTGTTTAGTGTTGTAGTAATGGGATGGAAGAAACAAAAGTATTACTTACTTAATTTTTAAAAAACTTCTTTGGAACGCAAAGACTATTGTCTTTAGATTTCTTCTACATAACAAAAATATCTTAGTTGGTCCATAAATTGCCTGAAATAAAATGTCTAAACAAAGAGTACTAGAAGCTCAACCTATCACAGCTGACACATGGGAGCGTTTTTTTTTTTTTTTAACAGAAGGGAAATACTGTCCCCCCAAGCCTAATGTGGCTCCAATGGCCTGAGGGAAGGAATCTAGGAGGGTAAGGATCAGGGATGTACCCCCAGAGGATCAAAGGGTAAGAAGTTATACAAATAGCTAGGAACATGGCTTGTCCTAGGCAGCTACCTAGATATAGCATTCCTTTTCTTATAAAGCTCCATGATGGACTTGGCTTCCTCTCTTCCTGCTGGCAGTTGTAGCAGAGAGAATCATAGCAGGATCAGAGAACTGCCTTTGGGGCCAGACTGTCAGTTTTTATCCTGTTACTTGCTATCTGTATAATTTGGGGAAAGTTTCTTAGTCCCTTTGTGCCTCAGTTTCTACATCTATAAAATAGTAATATAACAACACCCACTTCATTAGATTATTATAGTGATTGAGTCTTACCTGAAAAATGCTTAGAACATTGTTTGGCATATTGTTGGCACTTCCCATCTTGTCACCTCAATCAGTACTTTGTTTTGTTAAGACATAGTAGATAAAAACAAAGTCATACACGGATTATTTATTTTTTACATGGATTTTTAAAAAAATAATTTATACTCTTAGTGTTAAGAAGATGAGACTTGAGCTAGAGTATCAGCAAATTTGATATGGCAAATCAGATTTGAACCAAGGGTAGGGTCAGAAGAACGAGGGAGGATAGACAGGATAGGGTTGGGGGTCATTACTAGAAATAGAGAACCAATGGCAGAGGTGCAGGATAAGGAAAAAAATAAATGAGGGCTTTGCTTTTCCCTTCCCTTCTCCTCACCACCACCTGAATCATCAGCACATCTTCCTTAGAGCGGTGTTGGGGTGAGATGAGAAAGAACCCAGGTGGTGGGTTCCAAAACAAAGTGAATAAGGGGTAAAGTGGAGGCATAAAATGCCACATACTTATTTGTTTTTTTTAAATTTAATTTAATTTAATTTTTTCAGTGTTCAAAATTCATTTTTTATGCACCACACCCAGTGCTCCATGCAATAGGTGCCCTACATAATACCCATCACCAGGCTCACCCAACCCCCCCGCCAAACCCTCAGTTTGTCAGAGTCCATAGTCTCTCATGGTTTGTCTTCCCCTCCAATTTCCCCCAACTCAAAGAGAGTCAATTATCATATGGTTTCACTTACTTGTGGTTCAGAAGGGATAACATGGAGGACATTGGGAGATGGAGAGGAAAATGCCACATATTTAAAAGAAAATGGAAGTAAAGGGGTGAGAAGGAAGCAATTGTTCAGAGCCCAAGGAATTTGGAGAGTAGTTGTAGTGATGAACAAAGGAGACAGTCCTATGGCTGTCTGCTATGTAGGCTGGCTTTTTATTCTTAGGAGTCACAACCAGCTGGATTATAAAATGTTGGAATTTATTATTCCTAAAATAATATCTTGCAAAGGAAGTCACAATATAAAATGAGTTACACGATAAATTTTGAGATGAGAGATTGCAATATGAACCAGGATGTTTAAAGAATTTTCCAAGCAGTGGTGGTGTTTAAACTAGGTTAAAATAACAGAATTCTATATGTGTGAACCAGACTCAAAAGGTAGGATTTTCCTGTTCTGTTCAGGAAGACCAAGAATGATAGACATTGAATGAAAATAAGATAGATTGGGATGACATTGAAGAGATCCTTGAACACCAAGATGAAGGTTTCAAAAGACAATTGTACACAATGGAAAGCTGCTAACATATGAGAGAATCATAAATTCACTGCCTCAAGGACATAACTCATGGTCAGGGAAAGCCTAGACCAGGAGAAGGAAATGATAGAAATATGTATAATGAGGGAGCAGTCGGGAAGCTAATAATGGAATAGTGACTATGAAAATGGAAAAAGAGGGTCTCCCCAAGTTGTTGGAGAAATGTAGAAATGAAAGTCAGTTAACCATGAACTGAGACAGTGAAGGAGTATAGTTGCAGTCTTAGGATATGGAGTCAGAATAATGAAGGTTTGGTCCCTAATCAGGCTGGTCACTTGATCTTTGTCTTTGGGAAATTATTTGCCTCCCTAAGTACAGTTCCTTTGTCTGTAAAATGAGGATGATAATATGTACCTCACAGTTTTGTGTGTATGTTAAAATACTACTTTTACATAATTCACTATTGTCTCTGATAATAATAAATTATTAAAAAATATTTATCATCATATCACTCTAATTTCCATAAAAGAATTCTATTATCTTGTTTCTTTCTCTTGAATGTAAGATCTACAAGAGCAGGGATTTTGCCTGCTTTTATATTGATGTATCCACAGCACCTAGGATAGTATCAGAAACATAGCAGATGGTCACTCAATGATAACTTCAAGAAACTATCATTATGATTTGACATTGGGAACCGGAAAAAATAACAGAGCTTTTGTCAAAATAGGTAAGCAGAATGAGGAAACTACACTGGAGGCCAGATGATGAAACATGGGTTTAGATAATTAATTTTGAGGTGTTATTAAAGTGTTAACCTTCCAGAAAACACTACCCACTGCCTTAAATATGTTATACCTGTTTACTGGAAACAATCAGTGAACCCCCTTTGGTCACTAAAATAAAGATCTAGAATGTGGGAGGAATATGCTTGCTAGCTCTCGGTACTCAGAAAGGAACAAGGTTTTGCAGAGTATGGGAGCAGTATTTGATAACAATAGGACACAGAGAACAGGACTTCCAAGAGGGTTTCAATTCTGAGAAGCTAGAAATGAAGCTGACCTATTTCAGATTATCTGGACTTTTCTGTTGCTCACAATACACAGAGCACTCTTTTATTTGTTTTTTGTCTCAATATTATCTCAGAACTTTTATTTAAAGTTCTTTTTACAGTATTCTTTTAAAATTAGTTGTTTATCACTCATTCCCATTTCTTGCTAAATCGTTTCATTTCATTCTTTTAATTAATGGTGGTTGACAGTTTGGGGCAGACAAACTGAAATTTTTAAAGAGCCAATAATAATTCACGGTAATTGAATTGAAACAGTGGGAAAGAGTTGATAAGCCCAAATCTCTTCGTACAGCAGTAAAGTTGAAACCAATATATGAGGAACGAGCAAATTAAAATAATATTTGAGCAATGAGTATGTTAATAGAATAATATCACTAGTGAGCTAAATAAGTAGGGAATAATTATATAAATGTCAGCAAACAAAATTCATTCTATAATGAATAATACAACTCAATTGGAATAGCCATTTGTACAACTAACTATGGGAGAACAAGGCCAAAATGGAAAGATTTATTGAGAAGGAATATTCCCTTTGAGGTTACAAATGCTGCAACAACCTTCCAGGTGAAAGCTAACACACCTTGTATGGATTACTAACTGTACAAAATGATCGCCGATTTAATATTTAATTTCATGGTTTCCGAGAACCGTAAACCTTATTGAGAGAGACAAGTTAAAGTGGACATCTCTGAGGCGTAATGTTTGAAAAACAAGCTGTGGCACGAAAGGGTGAACAGGATCCAACGGTTTGATGAATCCCCGCCCATGCCACGATGGGACAAAGATAGTATACAAACAGAGGCCCCAAGGAGACAGAGGAGGTTGAAGATGAATGATATCAAATGTTACCTTTAATGGAAAACAACTCGGACAGAATGCTTGGGCTTCTTTATTGCTGCTTCCTTGAAACACTTGTCTCGCTTTCCTTTACCACTTTGATGCACCGGCGTGTGCCACCGCTCTGGACGTCAGCAATGAGGTGAGATGCGCGAAGTCTGCTTTTCAAGCTCTTTGGCTTTCCTTCCTTATGTTTCAACCCAGGAGAAAGCCGTAGAGACAGAACAGTTCGCTGTGAAGGGCAGTGAATGGGCACTAGGTGGGGCTCTTTAGATCCCGGTTCCCTTACAGTTACTGTCTCTGCCCTTCTGTCAGCCCTCCAGCAGGGTTTGCAGGTTTAAGGGAGGGGGAAGGATGCCAAAGATTTTGGCCAAGGATGCCCCGCTGAAAGCACACTTTGTTGTAGTCGAAGCTGTACCTCCTCATGGATTTCTTTGATTTAGGCTTGATATTTTTTATTGTATTGTACTTTATTTCCTATGGATTTAACATAATATGTGTCCCCAGAACCAAGTATGCTTAATTATTAGGTTCACCATGTGGAAACGTTCTTGCCTGGGAACAGATGGCTCTTTATAAGGTATATGTCTTTCATAAAATGAATTCCAGGGTGATAACGTTTATACATGGGTGAGTCCGCTCTGTGAAATAAATCTTATTCTTAATGCATGATTTTAGGAATGTATATAATATAATATAATCACCCCCAAATATTTTGATATAAGTAGAATAAAATATAGTTTTTTAAATGCCCCAGACTAAATGTTCACCCCTTGACCGAATGGAATACCTGTGATTTTTTAAGTCCTGGAGGCTTAAATATATAATATATAATAAATACTAAACCTGATATATTCTATATTCCTATGACTAAAGAATAAGGACTTGAACTCTTCATTAGTGTTCTGGGCATGAAAGGGATGTAGAAACACCTGTGATAATCTCTGCCTTTAAGAACTTTTCCACTGAAGTGGAAGTAAGACTTGAAATAAAAGAAAATACCATAGGACAGTCTATGAGGTTAAGTGCTAAAGTACGTTCTGGAATTTAAAACAAGAAATATCTTAGAGATCAAATCATTCAACCCCTTTGTTCTATAGAATATAAATGTTAATCCCAGAGAAGTTATCTCTATAGGAGCACAGAAATCTACTCAAACCCAAAGTCTCCTAATTCCAAGTTGAGGGTCCATACTCCAGCCTCACTATTGCACTCCTGTCACAGCAGAGGAGGATCGAAGAGGCACTTGATGCATGACCGCTGAGGGGTCAGATAAGTTGGCTTCCCAGAGCTGACTACAGATAGGGCATGCACTTAACTTCGCTTATGGAGAAGCCCAGGATGACCATGCAAGAGGCCAGGATTGACATGGGGAAGTAAGAGGAATGTTCCCAGCAGCCACCTACAGTGAGTTGTGGAGACAGAAAAGGAGGAAAAAGGCCAGTTAACCAGTATTGTCTCCACTGTGTCCCACCACACTGATTGGTGCCCCATATGCAGCAATTCATATTTGCTGGATGAAAGGCTCAATGGTCTCATTTATTTCCTCCCACTTGTGCCTGGTGTGGTTATTCCTAGCTTCAGTAAGGACATGGAGGCTATTCACTCCATCAGCAAGTTCAGTCATACTCTGTTGAGTGGAAAGTCTCGTGTTAGACACAGTGATACAGAAAAGCCTCTAATTCCCTACTCAGGAAGTAGACATATTGGAGATTGAACTTTGATATTTTATATGTGCACTGTGCCTCTGAGCTTTATTTCTAGACAGAGAAGTTATCTAACTTTTTAAAGATCACAACTTGAAAGTGGCAGTTAGCTTTCTAAATCAAAGCTTTCAAAAAATACTTTAAAATTCCTACCTTTTCCATTACAATTCACAGCCTGCCCTGTGAGAGGATAGCAGAGAAGATAGTATCATCTAGGTGGAGTCAATTTTGGTTAGAAAATGTGGTTGAGAAGAACAGAAGTCAATGGGGATAAGAGCAGAGAAAAAGGTAGCCTGTGGATACTCTGTGTTCAAGACAAGGACACAGAGAGAGCTGTTTAAATGGATTCAGATCCGAGTACTTTGAGAGATCTGCATAGAGAGAGGGAATATTGGAAAATCAGAAGCAGCCAAGAGAGGAATGGATATCTTTCCAGCAGGCCAAAAGAAATTAAAGAGATATGAATTGAATACACTTCTTTACTGCAGAATTCATATAAAAACACACTCTCTTTCCCCTTGTCTCATGCATAGCTTCACATACATGCCAGAACCCTGTGGTTTATAATTCTTTCTCTGCTTCTCCCTCACACCTCCAATCCCTCACTATCTATGCAAACCTCTCCAGAAATCTCTTTGAAATCCATGGGACAGAATAGTGGTATGGGGATATATCTAATTTCCAAAAATCACAGGTCGTCTTCTACGTTTGGTGTAGATGGGGGTTTGCACTGAGGTTACCCAGAGATTGTCTTGGGCAACAGGGCCTTCTCCTGAGAGCGGGGGCATCTGTGTGGCCTCTGGGCGGCAGGACACACATATTACGGAATCTTTTTTCCCTCTGGCTTAACTTAGTGTGTTTGCAGGCTATCTGCTGATATGTACCATGATTGATTAAGTAAAGCACTCTTCAAACTTGTGTTGGATAAGTAAATGCACGAATCTCAATCTTTCTAAAATAACTACCATGATAAAGTAGAATTATCCTGCAAGCAGTTTTGTAACTCTTACAGATGCGTCCTAACCACACTGACCTATAATGTTTGCATATCCACATGACTATGGTGAAATAGGTAAAATGTGAAAGAGGGAAGGGCTTGTGGCTATTATGTTTACTTTTCCAGACTTCTAGAGCAAAACAAAATACTGCTCACCTTCTGAAAAATGACAACTCAAGACTTCAAATGGATTGGTTGTTTTAAGGGATCCAGTTTATTCTAAACACTGCTTGTGCCCTGAGAAAATGTGACTAAAATATTAGATTGTAAAAAATCACAGAAGCTTTAAATATTTTAAACTGAAAAGCAGTGTTAGAAATGACCTGTTTAGGTGGTTATTAACTTTTGCAGGGAGAAGAGAATCTAAGATAACTGTGAATCACTCCCTGAAAAAATACACATATCAATATAGTTTGCATATAATTTTAGGGAGTGCAAGGATTTCTTTATCCCTACTATCAGACTAAGAACTCCTGAGCTAGTGGAACCCTCAATTAAATTAAAACCTCATTTTTCAGAGATCAGGTGTCTTTCCCAGGATCACACGCCTAACTGGTATTAGAGCAGGACAAGAACCAAGTAGCTCAATACTTAGCCCTCTCTGACTAGAGTTACCAACCAAATTACAGGAAGTCATTACTCGAGGAACTTAAAATTACCTAATAAAGTTAACCATCAGGTTTTTTCTAGTTTTTGTAATTCAAGATTATGCTGTAATGGCACCACTAGTAACTAAAAATTATAAGAAATTTTTAGTTAAGTTATATTATTTCCATTTCATAAACTCCATTTTCTGATCTGCTGTTTCCCTGGTACTTTTTAATACGTTTTTCTTGTTATTTTGAAATGTCTGGGTAATATAGCACTTCAAGGGGGTGTAGAAAAAAATTTAAGACCACCCATGAGAACTACCCTTGGGTATCAGATATTCCTACTACTCGATTATTATGTTAAAATGAGATTCTAGAGTAAGTAGGCTTTAAAGTATCTGAGCGAGTATCACTTGTATTGAAATTCAAAGGATGGTAATCTAAAGTTAGTGTTGTTAGGTTTTCTGATGAGGTGGGCATGTTTATCTTAACAGATAAATCATCAAGAATGATTTCTGTAGGACCAGTAGACAAACTGGAGGTTATAAACTTATGTGTCATTTAAATAACAGATTATCAATATAACAATATATAGCCATTATTTCTTGGTCATTTAGCAACATCAATAAGCATAAAAGAAGTGACATAGTTCTCAATTTTGGACACCTGGTTTTCCTCCAATTGTACTCCCCTCTCATCAGACAGCACTTGAGTTCATCGTACCTTCCCTGTCCTTGCCCTGTCATGGAGATTCTGCTACATTAGCAAAGAAAAGGGAAGGAGGGCTCATAGCTCCTTAGAGAGAAAATAATTTGGGAAAATGATAAACTTACAGATTCACTGAAATTGATTAGGACATTTGAGAAGGCATAGCTAATGGATTTGCTAGATATCAGATGTCCCTTCTATCCCCCCAGTAAACCAGAGATTGATTTACTAAACACAGATATTTCACAGAGTGCTTCAGATAGGATTATCCTAAGACTTTATGCAATATTTATGAGATTTGAGTAACAGTTCAGGACAGATCTTATGTATACATCAGATCTCCAAGGGCAAAACCATATCTCATAAGACATTTCTGTGTCCTCAATATTCAGTATGAAGTCTGGCACATAATAAAATAAAACTTTGTTTTATATCTTTAAGATATCTATTTTATATCTATATTAAAAAGTGTGTTGAATTGGTGTTTACGTATATGTCAAGTGATTTTTGAAGGGTTTTAGGAAGGTCCTGCTGCCAAATTTATTTCTTCTGTGCTTCAGAGTCAGAAACTCTGTTCCTATAGAGTTATTCCCTTAAGTTATGCTTCTTGCACTTGGAATTTTGGGAAATTAGTAGTTAAACATTTCTGCAAAATTTCTTGAAATATATAGCATGGTTTTGTCTTGTAACTGTCCAGGAAAGGAGATATATGCCACAACCTTTTCCAAACTTATTTGACCTGGTATCGTTTTTCAAGTAACCTATTTTTGGACTAGTGTTATACAGAGTATCATTGCTGGTGGATACTAGGAACTTATTCACACTAATGCATTATGCTTTTATTGCCATAGGTAAGGTCGGGGGTGGGGGGCGCTGGTGTGTAGAGAAATCCCATGATGAGGTACTTAAAATAGAGAAAAAAAAATCATGAGGATATTTATCATCAATTTTGCAGATGATGGGTTACTTCTCCAAAGCCCTCTCCCCTGGGTTCCTATCCTGCAGTTACTGCTGATAATGTTAACATTATCGTTAATGTAATCGTTAGTGGTTATGAACATTATCAAAAAACAATGCGAATATTTTTGTGTTTCCACATGGTCAGTGCTTTCTGACCAAAAATTACTGGCATCTGAGCTAAGAGGATAAGTGAATGGCTAAAGCCCTGGAAGTTCCAGACAGTTAAACACCCTACAAAGATGTACATATTTCTCCCTCTTGGAGCCATTTGTTGACATTCTAAGGGGTGGTCAACTTTGCCCTTTTCTTCCTACAGAGGGCTTGTTTAGATTCTATATTTGAGAACAAAGGTTTTTCTCTCTCTCTTAGGAGGGAAACAGCTGTCTCACTCCCCATATGAGCTCTGAGATTCATAATTTCGGGGTTTCTCTTGAATGTTCAAATCCCACTATTGCCTGCACAATATCTGCCCTCCTCATGTTGCCCTGTGAGGGATTAGGACATAGGAAACTAATGCTAGAATTACCAATAAGTAAGTAATCAGTTTGCCTCTGATGCAGAAAGCTTGTGGTTACTGTTAGGATATAATAAATACATGTAGATTTTAAAAATATATCAAGTTTTATTATATTCCAGTTACTCTGCTAAGTGATCTGTGGACAATATCACATTTAATTTTCACAATAACTGTATATGGTAGGTATTAGAATTGATTTATACATAAAGAGACTGAGGGTCAGAACTAATAAGTAATCAGCCCAAGGTCACTTTGCTCTTATTTAGTGGGGATGAACTTCTAACCGAGGTCAGACTGACTCTTAATCACTCTGCTAGAATGTAGATTTTGATACCAGAGAATGTAGCTTCTTAATCATTCTGTTAGAATGTAGCTTCTTGATACCACATTTGATTCATCAATGTATCCCTAAAGCCTGGAAAAGTGCGTGGCACTCAGTAGGTGCTCAGCAAACATTTGTTGAATGATTGCTGTACTGCTATCAGGAGTTCAGAATGTGGGTAACGTTCTTATTAAATCTCAAGTGGCAAGTCACCGACAGAGCCCTCTTATGGGATAATGATTTAATTTAATTATGCAAAACTTTTCACAGGTTTTAAAGAATAGATTATAAAATATTTAAGACCTTAAAATAAGCCACAGGTAGAAAATGCTCAGATTTCATGTAGATGGTAAACTGAGTTCACTACAATGGAATACATGAAAAGCATTTGTGTTGTACACCCAACAAAAGAACAAATGTTGTCTTCTAACAGAGTAAAGATTTATTTCCTTGTGTAATGATTGGTATAACAGTCTCCTAAGAAAATAATAAAATTTAGTTCAATTTGGCTGGTTATATTAGAATACAACATACATGAACAAAATTTACATACAAATAGAATGAAGGGAGGATTGTGACCTTGGGTAGTAAATTTATTTACTGCGTATTTCCATGTAATCCGTTAATTACTACAATAGATTGTGTTAAAATATGTAATCCAATCCTCAGTCTTGTTAACCACCTATACAATACGGAGTTTGGACCTATATCTTTGGACATACAGAAACTGAAACAAACTGATTTTAAATTTTATTTAATAATATAGCTCTCTGCAATTTAAGACTTACAGAAGCCAAAGAGCAGATGAATAATAAATTTGGATACTGGCTACATGGCTGAGATAATTAATGCCAAACTAGGGAACAACTTAAGCTAATGGAAAATATAAACAGAGGTTTTAATTGGACTAAAGGGACTCCTAGCGATGTTAATAATGGATTATGAAACACACAAAAAAAATGTCCTCCAGCAACCACTTTCAATAAAACAGTGGACCAAAAAGAATGTTCTACTTCAACTTAATCCATATATGCATGCTACATTTGCTATTAAATTAGTGACTTTACTTCTTGTTTATTATATCATTAACTAAGCTCAGGGACCCACATACATTTTTAATTATCACTTTACCATTGGCATCCTGTAGGATGTAGGATTAATTTAGACAGAGACATGATTGTTTCTTTCACATAGAGAAAATCATGGACTTGATAGGATTTTCTCTGGGTAAACAAGCAAAAATTATGACATTTGTTCTCTTTCTTTTTGAGCTTATCTTTTTATCCCGTATTGTAAAAAGCTATTGAGTGTTAACTGGAAATTAACCTTAAGGGACTTCAAAAGTAGAAACCCATGTCACACTTCTTCTCTTTCATGTCTAATTGCTCTCTTCTTTCTATCTTATTACCATCTTCTGCTTTCACTGTATTTGCATTTTTAAATATAAAAATTTTAAGCTCTTTACTCCTGGACTTAGAGTTTATATTCTACCAAATCTTTAAGATTTTTCATTCTTTGCTTCTGCTCTCCTGAATTTTGTTTTTTAAGTAAAGGTTCCCATTGAATAACATGTCAACTTTTTGGAGCTGGAAGAAGCTGAAGAAGATTTTTATCATTCAAAAATCTGGAAAGAGAAGTGAGGAGAAGGTTGTTCATAGTCATGATATATATGGCCAAGTTGGGAAACTGAACATCTTTACATTATAATCGTGACTTTGTTTAAAATAGAAATTTTCTGAAACTGAGATGGCTTGTGATAATCTAACTGGGGAGCAAAATGAACCAGACTGAGGACATGTTGGTTGTATGTCCCTAAAAATGCATAAAGGATAAGTCCCGGAGGCCAGCAACACACTCTGAGGTGTTAAACCAATATCCTTTGTTTACAATAATAGAAAAGGGTGCAAAGGCTGGGAAAATATTTTCAAAGCACAAAGAGTGGCTCTTCCAGAAAACCCACATTTGCTGGAGATGGTCTATTGATGATGCAAGAGGCTGGGACAGAGACCTCGCATTATGAACAACTGAAGAGTTGACAATTCCCACGCACTGGAGAAGTAACAAAGGAATAGTAAGTAACTCATGTTGAAATTCCTGCCATCTGGAACACAGTCCTACACTCTTCTTTTACGTAAACTTCTGCTAAATATTTGCTTAAATAAAAAACGATTTTATTTAAAAATGAATAACAAATAGAATCCAAAATAAGATATCAGCCACCATAATATGGAAAAAGAGGAGGGTTTAAAAAAGCAAAAACAAATAGCAGGTAAAAAACACTCACCAGAAAATGGTTAAAAGCAAATAAAAATTACAATAAAATATTCCCATGAATTAAGAAAATTAATTAATTCTGACACAAGATTGTTAACCGAAGACAAAGAAATTCAGATAAGTAATAATAAAGAGATTATAAATAAATAAAATATTAAATATGAGCCAAGCTGGCAGATCTCAGGAAGAAAGTAGAAGAAAAACAATCATTGAACTAAAGGAGAAATTAGATACAACTGAAAGGGATTCCTGGGTGGCTCAGTTGCTTATGCATTTGGTTTTGGCTCAGGTCATGATCCCAGGTTCCTGGAATCAACCCACAGCAGGATCCCTGCTCAGCGGAGTTTGCTTCTCCCTTTCCCTCTGCCTCTGTCCCGGCTTTTTCTCTCTCTTTCTCTCTCACTCACTTTCTTTCTCAAATAAATAAATGAATAAAATATTGAAAGAAAAGAAGGAGAAAGGAAGGAATGAAGGAATGAAAAACCAAAGGATAATTGATCAGTAAGGGACATGGAGGAAAGAAAAAATCAGCAAAATCAAATGGAAATTAATACAGAATTTAAAAGGATAAGAGAAAAGGATAGATATGGAAGATAGGGAAGTGAAATCCAATGTATATACAGGCATATCTCAGAGATACCATGGGTTTGATTCCAGACCACAGGGATAAAGCAAGTATCACAGTAAAGCAAGCCAAATTAATATTTTGGCATTCTAGTGCATATAAAAGTTATGTTTATACTATGTAGTATTTTTAGTGTGAAAAGCGTTATGTCTTAAAAAATGTGTATATCTTAATTAATACTTTGTTGTTAAAAATGCTAACCATTGTCTGAGCTTTCAGGAACTCAACCTTTTAGCTGGTGGAGGGTCGTGCTTTGATGTTGGTGGCTGCTGACTGATCAGGCTGTTGTTTGCTGAAGGCTGAGAAAGCTGTGGCAATTTCTTAAAATAAGACAATAAAGTTTGGTGCATCAATTGTTTTTTCCTTTCATGGAGAATACCTGCAGTGTGTGCTGCTATTTGATAACATTTCACCCACAGTAGAACTTGTTTCAAATTTGGAGTCAGTCCTCTCAAACCCTTCCACTTCTTTATCAACTAAGTTTATGGAACATTCCAAATTCTTTGTTGTCATTTCAACAGTCTTCACAGCATCTTCACCAGGAGTAGATGCCATCTCAAGAAACCAATTTCTTGGGTCCTCCATAGAAGCAGCTCCTCATTTATTCAAGTTCTGTTATCCAATTGAACTAAGTCAGTTCCATCTTCAGGCTCCACTTCTAATAGTGGTTCTCTTCTTATTTCCACCACTTCTGTAGTTACTTCACCCACTGAGGTCTGGAACCCCTCAATGTCATCCCTGAGGGCTAGAACCAACTTCTTCCAAATTCCTGTTCATGTTGCTGTTTTAACCTCTTTTCATGAATCATGATTGTTCTTAATGACATGTAGAATGGTGAATTCTTTCCAGAAGGTTTTTTTTTTTAATTTACTTTGCCTAGGTCTATCAGAGGAATGATTACCTACAGCAGCCTTATAAAGGGTATTTCTTGAGTAATAAGACTTGAGAATTGAAATTACTCATTGATCCATGGGCTGCAGAATAGATGTTATATTAGCAGACATGAAAACATTAATCTCGTTGTACATCTCCATCAGCGTTTGGGTGATCAGGTGCATTGTCATTGAGCACTGACATTTGAACTGAACCTTCTACCCTGCCCTCCGGCGTTGGATCTCAACAGTGAGCTTAAAATATTCTGTAAACCATGTTGTAAGCACATGTGCTGTCATCCGGGTTTTGTTTTTACATTTATAGAGCACAGGCAGAGTAGATTTAGCCTAATTCCTAAGGGCCATAGGATTTCTGAAATGGTGAATGAGCATCGGCTTCAACTTAAAGCCACCAGCTGCATTAGTCCCTTACAAGAGTCAGTCTGAACTTTGAAACTTTGAAGGTAGGCATTGAGTTCTGAAAGTCTCAAATGGTGTCTTCTTCTACTAGAAGGTTATTTTGTCTACACTGAAAATCTCTGCTTAGTATGAAAACCTTCAAGAATTCTCTTAGCTAGATCTTCTGGATAACTAGCTGCTAAGCTTCTACACCAGCACTTGCTGCTTCACCCTGCACTTCGATGTTACAGAGGTGACTTCTTTCCTTAAATCTCATGAACCAACCTCTGCTAGCTTCCAACTTCCCTTCTGTAGCTTCACCACCTCTCGCAGGCTTCACAAGACTGAAGAAACTTAAAGTCTTGCTCTGGATTAGGCTTTGGCTTAGGGAATTGTGCTGGTTTGATCTTCTATCTGGACCACTAAAACTTTCTCCATATCAGCAATAAGTCTGTTTTGCTTTCTTATCATTCATGTGTTCATGGAGTAGCACTTTTAATTTTAAGAACTTCTCCCTTAAAAAAAAAAAAAACAAAACAACCTCTCCTTTTCATTCACAACTTGATTAACTGTTTGGCACAAGAGACCTACCTTCCAGACTATCCTGCTTTACTTCCTTTCCAATCTTAATCATTTCTAGCTTTTAATTTAAAATGAGAGGTGTGCAATTCTTCCTTTAACTTAAACACTGAGAGGCCATTGTAGGGGTTATTAATTGGCCTAATTTCAATATTGTTGTTTTTCAGAGGCTAGGGAATGATAGGGTAATGGCCAATCAGTGGGGCAGTCAGAACACTCACAACATTTATTAAGTTTGCCATCTTACATGGGTATGGTTCATGGTGCCCCTAAATGATTATCAGAGATCACTGATCAGATCACCAAAAAAAAAAAAAAAAAAAAAGCAATAATAATGACAAAGTCTGAAGTATATTGAGAGTTACCAAAAGTGAAATGGAGATAGGAAGTGAGCAAAAGCTGCTGGAAAAATGGTACCAATAGACTTGTTCAGTGCAGGGTTGCCACGAACCTTCATTATGTTATTAAATAAAAAAAAGGGTGTCATACTTGCCAATTGCAATAAAGCAAAAATGAAATACTGGAGAAAATTGATAAGAAAAAAAGTGTGAGTTGGAAGGTTGTCATGATTTCTGTTAGAATTGGATGCGTCTTTCTTTTTCATCAACCTGGGAAACTACCATTTAAATATTTAGTGAATTTGTGTATTTTCTTTCACTCCAACTTTTGTTTCTTTGGCTTCCCTTTCTCCCTCAGTGACAAAACAAATGGCACAAAAAGATTTAATCCACAAAGAAAGAAAAACAAAAGAAACAGTTTCCAGCCTAACAAGTTTGTTAGGCAGCCAGGGTCTAGCATGCTTGCCAGCAAGATATAAAAACTGGCAGCAGTTGTTCCAGTTTTTGTCTCTGGTTTCCTTGTTTAGCTGAAAAATAAAATATTAGATAGTACTTTAAATACATATTTTTGTAAGGAAAGTATTTTCCTGTTTGCTAATATGTCATTCTTTTTTGATCCAAAAGCAATAATAAATGCACGCCTTTGTAATTCAGCTTCTCTAGTAAAGATATTAAAAAAAAAATCACAGTTCTCATTTGTTCACTATTTAATAAAATAAAAGCTTGGTAGCACACTTCAGCCGCTAGAAAAATGTTAAGAGTAGCTTGTGAAATATTTAGAGTCCAGTCAGTATCTCGAGTCCAGTAGCAGTCTGTTAAGTAGGAAGGGTAACTAGGACATTAGCCGAAAGTTCTAATAGTGTATAGATACCTACAGATGTTAATATAAAACCTAATGGCACAAATTGCAGAATCAAAAATGGTTTCAAAATCTGTATTAGTTTCTTAGGGCTACCATATCAAAGTACCACAAACTGTGTGACTTAGAGCAAAGAACTAGCCTCCCAGTTCTGGAGGCAAGAAGTCTCAATTCAAGTTGGCAGCAGGGCCACATCCCCTCCGAAGGCACTAGGAAAGGATCTGCTCCAGGCCTCTTGCCTAGTTCCTAGTAGCCTCACATCCTCCTCGACTTGTAGATGGCTGTCTTTTCCCTGTGTCTTCACATCATCTTCCCTCGGTGCGTGTCTGCCTTTGTGTCCAAATTTACCCCTTTTTTATGAGAACAACAGTCACAACATTGGATTAGGGCCCACCCTAATGACCTTATTTTATCTTGATTAAGTCTGTAAAGACCTGGTTTCCAATAAAATCGCATTCTGAGGTGTGAGCACTAGGATTTCAACATGTTTTGGAGGATGTAATGCAGCCCACAATAGTCTACCCTCTGGTTCCCCAAAATTGATGTCCTTCCTACATGCAAGATATATTTACCATCTCAACATCCTGATGCTGGAAAGCCTTTGACATTCTCGCATCAAGTTTCATTTAAGCATTATCAACAATATCAACTCAAAGTCCCAAATCTCATCATCTAAGTTATTCCAATTAACTCTGGTGAGAACTAGGGTATGATTCATCCTGAGCCAAATGATTAAGTTTACTGATAAAAACTTAGGGGAAGCGTTCTGGCTCTAGAAGAACTAAGTCCAAAAACCAAAGGTACCAAAAAAAGGTACGAAATAGCAAAATCTGGGGGTAAAATATTTTTTAAGTGCTGCAGCAGTGAAAACATAGCAACAATTTTGAGCCAAAGCTCCGGAAATGAATTTATCATTTTCTAGTTCTCTGAAGGTATTTTACTTACCTTAGCCTGGAAACAAGATTTTATCTGTATCATAATCAATAAGAAAAATATAATCTATCCTTCACGCAGCAAAGCCCAGTTGAACTTTAGCACTATTCTTTGAATCCCTCTCAGTACACCCTATCCAGGCTGTTCCAAACTTACGCTAGTTGTCTTTAAGTTTACTTGTAGAGAAAATTTCCTCCTCCCTTTTTAAAAAATAGAATATCCATGAATATCACATATCACACTAGGTTTTATTGAAATGTAATTTGATAAATACTTTGTCGAATGTATCTGAAATAAGAGATTATTCCTCCATAAAAGGTATTTTTTTCAGTCTTACACAAGTTAGAATTTAGTGTTACACAGAAGAGCTCATGCTTATTTTACAAATGCTCACACTGCTTACACTGAAAAGCCCAGTGGTGTTCCATCAGTTATGGAGAAACAGAGAGGGGTGTATTCAGGATCCCTAATTTGCCTTTGCATCGGGTTGAGACAACAGACGGTGGTAATCTAATGTGAGAAATGTGGAGAGGCATTCAAAGGAAGAGACTGAATATACAAATGGATTATGGGCAGACCATATATAACAACAAAACTCTAGGGGCGCCTGGGTGGCTCAGTGGGTTAAAGCCTCTGCCTTTGGCTCAGGTCCTGATCCCAGAGTCCTGGGATCAAGCCCCACATCGGGCTCTCTGCTCGGCAGGGAGCCTGCTTCCTCCTCTCTCTCTGTCTGCCTCTCTGCCTACTTGTGATCTCTGTCAAATAAATAAATAAAATCTTTAAGGAAAAAAAATAACAACAAACCTCTAATGGCAGCCTCTGCAGCAATCAGCCTAGAATGGTCAGGACCTGGTCAAGGACTTAGACTTGCCTGTTTTTTAACCGCTACTTCCAACTCCAGACAAACCAGAAAAAGCTCAGCATGCTCCCCTGACCAGTCACCTAAGATGTGCCCTTTCCAGTCAGTGCATCTCCAGCTTCCCTATGCCAGCAACTTCTAATCAGGGTATTTCTAGATCCTTTATTTCACTATAAAGCTTTCTTACTTCTTTGGCTGCCTTTGAGTCTCTGCCAAAGGCAAGTGATTGTGGCTGACTTCTGTGCTGTAGCAGTCTGAATAAATAGCCTCTGCTTGTTCTCATTTGGGTGGTCTTCATTTATTCCCACAGAACACTTCACCTTAAAAGCAGGAGAAAATGGCTCAGATGAAAATCCAGACCTGGAATCATTTACCCTTAAGTGCAGCAGGACACAACTGCCCACCCTGGTGAGTAGTATTCACTAAACAACACCTTTATATTGATATTTTGGGTACCATTATGAAGCTAGAAGATCCTTATCTTTTGTATTTGTATTTTCAGGTAAGAATATGCTGAAAAAAGAAATTAGAGTTATTTTCAAAGCATAGAGGGAGCTCATTGGTATTCACTTGTCACATATTTGCTGTTTGGAAGATGAAGAATGATTATGGTTGAGGTGGGGCAGCGCAAATTCTGAGTGCTCAAAATAATCTAAATGATCCAGAGTAACTTCATACATTTCAAAATGCCCACTGTAGCTAAAAATGCCATCCTTCAAAATTACATTTTTAAGTGATCTCTAAAATCTTTTTAAAGGATGCATGAATTCTGTTTAAACTCATCAGTCATGTATCATGCTTATGCACTACAGACTCTAAGCTCAGTTCACAAGCCAAGATATCTGTACACAGAAATACAATATGAGGTGGAAAATGTCATGCTGATGGCATTTTACCCAGAGCTAAAAACTGATTCACATCAGCAAATTTTCATTTTAATGTGTTCAAGTTTGTCCATGAATTTTCCCAGGCAAAGAAACTCATTAAGTGTGTTGAATGTTTTTGAAAAAAATTTTTTAACTTCTAAATGGTTCAGTAATTGATTACTAGGAATTATTTTATCAGAGTCATTAAAGAGCATGAGCTTAAGGTCCAATAGCTAAGGCCTTACCAACAAAATACTTGGATAGGATGTACATAGGAGGCTCTCTCTGCCTTGTAACCTAAATGTGTATATCTCCCACAGGATCTATAATATTTCAAGGCAAATATTTGCATACATGCCTGCTTTTTTCTAAAGGATCTCGATTTCCTCAAGAATAAACACAGTGCCTTATTAGTACTTGAGTATCCCAGCGCTTTGCTGCCAGACTAAAATATAGTCGGTACTTAATAAATGTGGAATGAGTGAATAAATGAATGAATGAAAATGCCGTTGTGTTTACTTCCTGCCCTTGGCATTGAATATAATTTCTGGCAGTAGATACTGGGAATGCCTGAAAAGACATAATGGCATGGCCATAGGATTTGGTAAAAACTGAGTTACCAGTCCAGTGAATATTAGCTTTGAAACTTTAAGTGAGAGAATTATGGAAAGGTTGACTTCTTTCTTAAGTTTCTAGTTCCTATGGAGAGGAAAACATACAGTTGACTAAGAGAGAAATGGCAGTCTAAAGCAAAATTTGCCAATAGGTTCCAAAACCTTTCATTCCAACTCAACAGAAGCAAGAAATACTATGCTTTAGGAGAATTAGGAGATTGGCTTGAGCTTGTGATGGAAATTCTGTTAACAATTACATAGGAAAGATACAGGACAGGTCTATAGATTTTCAAGAGCCCCAGGATAAAGACTGTACATATTAAGCCTATTGGCTAACCTTACATTTTGCTGATAAATAGAACTACTTTAGGAAAATGTTGCTGGGTGTTAAGTATGTTTACTTATACTCTATATATGAACAGTTGTTTGAAAGGACCTTATGGAGGAGACTGTGGGGGTGATTCGTGCATCACATAATAGTTGGACACTAAAAATAACGAGATATCTTCCACCTCTGCGATTATTTATTTCTTTGAGACAACAGAGTGATTCTCAATTCAGCGCTGTCATGAGTTAGGACCATCATGCACTTACTGAACCTCATCTTCCTCCTCTTTCTAAAAGACAGGGTCACGCTTGATACTTTAAAACATTTTCTTGTTCTAAAATTTTAAATTCTTTAAGAACCAAAGCTCTAACGGAATAGAAGCATTGTCTCTTACATCTAATTTTCTTAATGCTGAGCCAATACAAGAAAGGCATCACATTCAGTTCTAGATTATATTATCCCTCCGTGGAAATCAAATAATAAATACATCTGTACAGAAAAGATTTATAATAGAAAAATTATTGTTATTTGCTGCTTGTGTACCAAAAATATGGGGTGGTTATTCTTTAAGGAGCTGAACTTCCCCTCAGTTTGATTTGGCTATAGGATTAGAAACCTGATTTCTGCACTGTTATTTTACATCCAACTATTAATTCTCTCTGAATAACAGAAATTTATACATCAGTTTTGTAATTAAGTACAAACAGTTTACATGGAGGGATCTTACACTGTCAAAATTTTTTTAGTATTTGACATATTTGCCTAAAAATTCTCTAACTTTTTATAGATCAAATACACAATGGTGTCTTATTTGGAAATACCTACAATAATGAATAAGTAAAACTCCTGAAGTTCTGACTACAATATGAAAATATTGAAATTTAGAGAAAGAAATGTTTTCTGACTTCTTTATGAATATTATTCTAATGTAAAGGCATAGAATCATAGAACTTTAAAGATGAAAGTAACTTTTGAAATTACAAAGTCCACAGAATTCTTACTTTTTATAAGATAAAACTGAGATTATGGCTGCTTAAAAAAAGATAATATTGGACTTCAGAGGAAGGATGATGCTTCGATGGGGCCTCAGCTCTTCAGTCTGATCTTCAGGGGGAGCTCCATAAACCCTATTGTGTTGACAGAGGATCAGGATTTATCAGGATCAGAAAAACTGGTTCAGGCTTGCCTAACTTTTAAGAGACGATGCCATAAGGCAAAATCCAATATATTAATTTGAACTAAAGATTTTTGTACTATAAAGCAAATACAAAAATCACATTGGTTGATCTGCTTATTTTCTTCCTTTAAAAAAATCTACAAGGAACAGTACTTGTTGAGGATAATGCCAGAGCAAAGGATTTTAGTGGCTGTTGTCACTGAGCTACAGGGACAGCTAATCTGTTTACACTATAAAGATATGACTTCAATCCACTACAAACGGGCTGTTGTCCTAATTCTCCAACAAAACTGATACTGTAAAAGTTACTAATAATTTCTGTATTGGTATATACAATAGTCAACTCTCAGTTCTTCTTTTACTTGTTGTATCTGCAGCAAATGAAAGCTGATGATCTCTCTTCCCTGAAACAGTTATTACCAGCACACTATCTTCCAGGTTTCCCACCTCAACAGACTGCTCTTTCCCTGTCTTCTATGTTGTTTCCTCATCCTTTTTTCCAATTTCTTAGCACAAGTTCTCCCAGAGCTCAGTCACTGAACTTCTCTTCTGTATCTACATTCACCATAGGGCAGTAGTTTCCAAAGTGTGGTCCTCAGACTAGCAGCATCAGCATGACCTGAAAACTTGTTAGAAATGCTAATTTTTGAGTCCCTCTAAAGACCTAATTAATCAGAAACTCTGGGATTGGGGCCCAGCAATTTAGTTTTAATAAGCACTTCAGGTAATTCTCCTGAATGCTAAAGTTTGAAAAACATTTCCCTAGGGGATTTTATAGATTTTAACTTACTAATACCATTTGTAAACTTTGGCTTCTGGTTATTTTAATATATGTAGCCTAGTCTCCTCTGAATTCTAGATTTATATATTCATTGCTGATATGATTTACCCATTTCTATGTATAATAGGTGCTTCAACAGTTACTCAAAGCTAAGCATCTGACAATACAATTCTTTCCACTTGTATTCCCCATTTCAGTTAATGGCCAAAACTTCCTTCCAGTTGTAGAAGCCCAAATTCTCAAAGTTATCACTCGAAAGTGACAGTCTCACTTTCTGTCATGCTCCGTATCTAATTTATCAGGAAATTGTGTTGGCTCCACTTTTAAAATATGTACTGAAAAAAGGCTACATCTTGTTATTTCCACTACTACCAGCCTGGTCCATTCAGCATCATCTTTCATCTGGATATGTGCAATAGCTTGCCAGCAGGCCTCCCTCCATACCTATCTATAATCTGTTTCAACACAGCAACTAGAATGATCCTTTTAAAATAGAATTTGGAAATTCAGTTCTGCTTTAATGGTATGGTACAAGCACATTAAATCCAATCTGCCTCATTACAACCAAGATCTCTGAACAAAATACAAGGATAAAAAGAAACCAAAGTTACCTGTAGACTTTCAAAAGCAAATGAAAGGGAGCAGATTATGTGAGGAAGATAAAATTCAGAGAAGCAACCTCGCTGGCTGGAGGTGTTTGCTTTAGTTTCTTGTAGGTATTGCTTCAATTGTTTGGTGATTTTTAGGCACAAAGGAGACTACCAACATGAGCAGACAAAACTCCCCCATCTTTCTGGGGGAGTAAGAAGGTAATCTTCTTGGAGGAAAAAAAAAGAGATAGGGCTAGCCTAATTCTGTGTGTGAACCTGAACACAGCCCAAGCCTTGTCTCTGAGTTACTGATACATGAAATGAACCTGAAACAGTATGTCAAGGGCTTTGAGAAGTGACACAAAATTTGGACAGCCATAGAGGGCAATACAGAATTCATGTGTGAACCTAACTCAGTTGATTGGCAGTTAAATCAACAACAATGTAAATGTTTTACAAAGGATTATAATAAGACCCAAAGTATTTTTTTTTTGACCCAAAGTATTTCTATAACAACATTGAAAACACAGGATACAATTGAAATTATTAATATGCAAAATAATAAATAAGTAGTAGCTGGGTAAATAAATAACATGCTAAAATGTGGCCATTTAAAAAAAAAAACAAAACACTATTAGTAAATGCCAACCCTGAAATTACACATATCTTGGAACCCAGACAGAGACTTAAGGTATGATTTTAACTGTGCTCCATAGTATAAATGAAAATGCTCTTGAAAGGAATTTTAAAAATGGGAGGTCTCAGCAGGGAAAGAAACCAAAAGGAATAACATTGAAAGTTGAGGTGGAAAAACACAACATCAGAAATAAAAATCATGCTGTATGGGCTAACTATAAAGATGAAAATGAGAGCAAAATGAGTTAATGAACTAAAAGATTTAGCTCAATATAAAGAGTCCCATCTGAAGGACAGAAAGAAAAAACTTGAAAAAGAATAAAGATTCAAGGACATGCATGATAGTATCAAAAGGTCTAATAGACATGTAAGGAGAGTTCCAGAAGGAGAACAACAGGGGAGAAAAAGAAATCTTGAAGAAATAATAGTAGAAAGCTTCCAAATTGTGTGAAAGACATATAGGTGAGCAAACCACAGATAAGGTTAACTGGAAAACAAAAAACTTGCCAAATCGTATTATAACCAAACTGATAAAGAAAAAAAAAAAGATAAAGAAATCTTAAATGCTTCTGGCAAAAAGAGATGTACTACAAGCATAGAAACAATTATTTGAACAACTGAAATTTCTCATCAGAAACCGTGGAGTCTAGAAACAATGAAGCAATACCTTCAAATGCAGAAAGAAAAGAACTACCAACCCATAATTATATATTCAGAAGTATTCTCCAGAAATGCAGACAAAATAAAGGTATTTTCAGATGAAAGAAAACTAAGAGACCATCAAACCATTACTGAACATCCAGATTTCTCCCCAAAAAGAAAATAAATAAATACAAACACACATACATACTTACTTCAAGTTGAAGGGAAATAGCATCAGAGAGAAATCTAAATGTTCAGAAAAGCTTGTAACAAAATCAGCTCTTGTAACAAAAATGGTAAAATAGCCTGTGAAGTTAAAATTTAAATAGATGTAAAAATATATATACATAGATGAAAAAGATAATAAAATTACAAAGGTCAGTGTGAAGATGTTTCAAGTTTATAGATTTTACATAAGTATGGTATTAACTCGAAGTAGATTTTGAAAAGTTGGTATGCAAATTGAAATTCCAATTCACAGCTAAAACTATGCATATTAAAAGATATATGTTAGGGGTGCCTGAGTGGCTCAGTGGGTTAAAGCCTCTGCCTTCGGCTCGGGTCATGATCCCAGAGTCCTGGGATCGAGTCCTGCATCGGGCTCTCTGCTCAGCGGGGAGCCTGCTTCCTCCTCTCTCTCTCTGCCTGCCTCTCTGCCTACTTGTGATCTCTGTCTGTCAAATAAATAAATAAAAATTAAAAAAAAAAAAAGATACACGTTAACAAGACAGGAGACAACATATGTTGGCAAGGGTGTGGAGAAAGGGGAACCCTCTTACACTGTTGGTGGGAATGTAAGCTGGTACAGTCACTCTAGAAAACAGTATGGAGGTTCCTCAAGATGTTAGAAATAGAGATATTCTATGACCCAGCAATTGCACTCCAGGTATTTACCCCAAAGATACAGAGGTAGTGAAAAGAAGAGGCACACACACCCCCAGTGTTCTAGCAGCAATTCCGCAATAACCAAACTGTGGAAGGAGTCGAGATGTCTTTCAACAGATGAATGGGTAAAGATATGGTTCATATATGCAATGAAATATTACTCAGCCATCAGAAAGGATGAATACCTACCATTTGCATAGACCTTGTTGGAATCGGAGGGGATTGTGCTAAGTGACGTAAGTCAAGCAAAGACAATTATCATATGGTTTCACTCATATGTGGAACATAAGGAATAGCGTGGAGGACCACAGGGGAAGGAAGGGAAAACTAAATGGGAAAAAATCAGAAAGGGAGACAAACAATGAGAGACAAACCATGAAAGACTCTGGACTCCAGGAAAGAAATAGACGGTTACAGAGAAGAGGAGGGGGAGGGGGTAACTGGATGATGGGTATGAAGAAGGGCATATGTTGTGGTGAACACTAGGTGATTTATGCAAATATAATGAATCATTGACCACTACATAAAAAACCTATGATGTACTATATGTTGGCTAACTGAACATAATAATAAAAATAAATAAAAAATAAATAAATAATTAAAAATAATTTTAAAATATATAGGTTAAAAAATAAGAGCTAGGAAGTAAACTGAAATAAATGGAAAATTTTAAATAATACACTATAGCAAGAAAGGGGGGATAGGGGAACAAAAAGCAATGAGAGTAGAATATAAATAACTTGATAGTTGTAAATCAAAATATCTCATTAATTACATTAAATCTTAATGGTTAAAATACTTGAATTAAAAGGCAAATGTTGACAGAGTCTATCAGTAGGAAGGCACTGCTATATTCTTCCAAGTGTTTAAATATAAAGGCACAAAGAATGTGAAAGTAAATAGATCAAGGATGTCAGTATTATGGTGGCAAAAGATAACTCTTTCTTCCCTCATCAGCAGCAAGAATTCAGCATATGTCCACAGACAACGTACCTTTGAGGGAATTGTGGGATTCACTGCCACATACCAAGGGACGCAGGAGAAGTCTCACCCACCCATTCACTGGGTAATAGATGGAGAGACTTTGTATCCAGCTATGGATCCTGCAAAGGCCCATGAAATGTCTAAACCACAATCTGAGAGTCCTTGGAGAACACGGACTTAGACAGTAACCAATGGATAAGAGAGCATTATCAATCAATAATTACTCTAAGTGTAAATGGATTGAATCATCCAATCAAAAGGCATAAAGTGGTTGGATAGATAAAAAATAAGACCAGACAATATGCTGTCTAACAAAAAACTCACTTCAGCTGTAAGTACAGACATCAGCTCAAAGTAAAAAAAATGGAGAAAGATATCTCATGCAAGTGGAGACTAAAGGAGAATAAGAGTAGTTATACTTATGTTAGAGAAAATACAATTTATGCCAAAACTGTAACCAGAGAAAATAAGGTCATTATATAATGCTAAAGGGATAAAAACACCAAAGAGATAAAACAATTATATGAGGATATATGCAGCCAACATCAATATCTAAAGCAAACACTAACGTATCTGAAGAGAGACATAGAAAAAACAATAATATTAGGGACTCCATTATCCCACTTGGAATAATCAACAGACAATCCAGTCAGAAAATCAACAAGAAACTTTGAAGTTGGACTGTGATTTAGACCAAATGGACTTAGAAGACATATACAGAACTTTCCATCCAACAGCAGCAGAATACACAGTCTTCTCAATTGTTTACATAACACTCTTTGGGAGAGATCCATGATAGGTCACATAATAAGTATTATGCAAATTTAAGAATATTGAAATAATACCAGCCATCTTTTCTGAACACAGTGGTATGACCCTAGAGTCAATAATAAGAGAAAAGCTGTAAAAATCACAAATATGTGAAAATTAACATACTCCTGAACATTTAATGCATCATAAAGTAAATAAAAAAGTGAAATAAAAATTGTCTTGAAACAACTAAAAATGGAAACAAAACATAAAAAAAAAAAAAGCCCAAAAACCATAGAGAGGCACCTGGGTAGCTCAGTCAGTTAAGCACCTGACTGTTGGTTTCAGCTCAGGTTGTGGTCCCAGGGTCATGAGATCAAGCCCCATATTAGGCTCCATGGTAAGTGCAGTCTGCTTAAGATTCTCTCTCCCTCTCCTTCTACCCCTCCTGCTCGTGTTCTCTCTCTCTCTCTAAAACAAATAAATATTTTAAAAAACATAGGATCCCATAAGCAATTCTAAGAATTTTATAGCAACAAATGCCTACATTATGAAAAAAGAAAGATCTCAAACAAATAACCTAATTATATACCTCAAAGAACTAGAAAAGAAAAAAAAAAAAAAAGCCCCAAAATTGGCAGAAAGAAGGAAATAACAAAGATGAGAGCAATAATAGAGATAAAGAAAGAATACAAAAGATCAATAAAACTGGCTGCTTTTTTGAAAAGATAAACAATATGGACAAAGTTTTAGCTAGCCTAAGGTGAAAAAAAGACTCAAATCAGAAATAAAAGAGGAAACAGTACAACTGATACCACAGAAATACAAAAGATCATAGAGACTGTGATGAATAATTACATGCTAATAAATTGGATAACCTAAAAGAAAGTAACAAATTCCTAAAAACACCAACTATGAATCATGAAGAAATATAAAATCTGAGCATAACAATTACTAGTAAGGAGATTAAAGCTGTAATCAAAAAGATTTCAACAAAGAAAAGCCCAGGACCAATGGTTTCACTGGTGAATTCCACCAAACATTTAAAGGAAAAATAAAGCCAATCCTTCTCAAACTTTTTGGAAAAATTGAAGTGGCAAGAACATTCCCAAATCCATTCCACAAGGCCAGCATAACCTCATACAAAATCTAGATAAGAACACTATAAGAAGAGAAAATTACAGACTAACATACCTGAAGAATATAAACACAAGAATTCTCAACAAACTATTAACAAACTGAATTCAACAGCACATTTAAAAATCATACAATAGGACAACACGGTCAGCAGGATTTATGCCTACAATGCCAGGATGGTTCAACACAGGTAAAAGAAGAATAATGCTACATCATATTAATAGGATGGCAGATAAATCATCTGACCTCTCAAAAGATGCAGAATAAGCATTTCCTAAAATTCAACATCTCTTTATGCTAAAAACTGAAAAACTGGGTATAGAGAGAAAGTACTTCAGCATAATAAAGGCCATATGTAACAAGCTAACAGCTAATACTCAGCAGTAAAACATTAAAATCTTTTCCTCTAAGATCAGTAACAAGACATGGGTGCCTGCTCTCACCACACCAGTTCAACATAATATTGGAAGTCCTAGCCAGAGGAGTCAAGCAGTAAAAGATATCCAAATTGGAAAATAAGAAGTAAAATTGTTTATGTTTGATGATGATATGATCTTATATAGAGAAAATCCTAAATATTGTACAAAAGCACTGCTAGAACTAATAAGCAAATTCAATATAATTGCAGGATTCAAAATAAAAATACAAAAATCAGTTGCATTTCTATACACTAAAAATAAAACATGTGAAACAGGAAGAAAACAATTAGATTTACAAGAGCATCAAAATAAATTAGAATTAAATTAACCAGAGAAGTGAAAGATCTGAACACTGAAAACTAATAGACTTTGATTAAAAAATTTCAAGGAAACAGGGTGCCTGGGTGGCTCAGTTGTTAGGCAACTCCCTTAGACTCAGGTCATGATCTGTAGTCCCAGAATCGAGTCCCACACCAGGCTCCTTGATCTGCGGGGACCCTGTTTCTCCCTTCTGCCCTCCCCACTCTTATGGTCTCTCTCTCTCTTACTTTCTCTCAAATAAATAAAATAAAATCTTTAAAAAAAGAAAGTAAAGAAAAATACATAAATAGAAACATATTCCATGTTCATGGATCAGAAGAGTTATTATTGTTAAAAAGTCCATACTACCCAAAGCCATTTATAGATTCAATGAAATGCCTATCAAGATTCCAATTGTATTTTTCACAGAAATAGAGCAAGCAATCCTAAAATTTGTATGAAACTCAAAATGACATGAGTAGCCAAAGCAGTCCTGAGAAAGAAGAGCAAAGGTGGAAGTATCCATCATAGTTCCTGATTTCAAACTATACTATAAACCTATAGTAATCAAAACAGTATGATATTGGCATAAAAATAGACACATAGACAAATGGACGATTATAAAGAGCCCAGAAAGAAACCCTAGCATATTCATCAACTAATATTTGACAAGGGAAAATAGAATACCCATCTGGGGAATAATAATCTCTTCAATAATTGTATTTGGAAAATTAGATATTCACATGCAGAAGAATAAAATTAGACCCCTACCATATAGTACTCACAAAAAACATTAATGGAATGAAATAAAGACTTAAACATAAGATCTGAAATCATAAAATTCCCAGAAGGAAACAGAGGGAAGCTTCTTTGAAATTGGTCTTGGCGACAGTTTGTGGTTGGTTATGCCTTTTTGTTGCACAAGCAACAAAAGCAAAACTGAGTAAGTGAGACTTCAGACTAAAAAGCTCTGCACAGCAAAAGAAGCAGTCAACAAAATGAAAAGTCAACTTACAGAATAAGAAAAAATAATTGCAAATCATATATCTAATAAAAGGGTAATACCCAAAATATATAAAGAACTCATACAGTAGAAAAAAATCTGATTTTAAAAGTGGATAGAGAAACTGAATGGACATTTATCCAAAGATTTACAAATGGCCAAGAGGTACATTAGAAGGGGGTCAACATCAGTAATCATCATAGAAATACAAACCAAAATTACTATGAAATATTACCTCTTGGCTGCTAGAAGAGTCATTATTGAAAATGACAAGAAATAACAGTGTTGGTGAGGATGAGGAAAAAGGGGGATTTTGTACACTATTGATGAGTTTGTAAACTGGTACAACCACTATGAAAAACAGTATGGAGTTTCCTTCAAAATTAATAAATAACATATGTAGTCATAGTATGTGTTATATATATTATATATTATAAAAAAGATCTGAATTCCTATATTCTATATTCACTGCAACATTATTCACAATAGCCAGCATGTAGAAATAACCTTAGTGTACTTAAACAGATAGATAAAAGAAGATGTGTTATATATATTACAGAGACACACACACACACACATATATACATACACACACACAATGGAATATAGCCATAAAAAATATAGATGAACCTTGAGGATGTTATGCTAAGTGAAATAAGTCAGACAGAGAATGACAAATACTTAAATGCAAAATTTATGAAAGCCAAACTTGTGGAAACAGAGTATAAAGCTGGTTTCCAGGGGTAGGTTATGGGGAAAATGGGGAGATATTTGTCAAAGGGTAGAAACTTTTAGTTATAAAATAAATCGGTTATGGGGATCTAATGTACAGCATGATGATTATTGTTAATAATACTGTATTTTATCTTTGAAAATTGCTGAGACTAAACCTTGAATGTTCTGACCACCAATAAGAAATGGTAATTATGTGATGTGTTGGAGGTGTTAGCTAAAACTCTAGTGGTAATCATTTTGTAATATCTAAGTGTATTAAATCAACATGTTATATACCTTAACCTTATGCATGTTATATATTGGTAATATCTCAAAGCAGAAAAAAATCCAAAGCTTAAAAAGAAAAAAAAAGAGAGAGAGAAAGTAAATGGATCAAAAACATATCCCATGGAAACTGTAATAAAAAAGCTAGAAAATCAGGGGCTCCTGGGTGGCTCAGTGGGTTAAGCCTCTGCCTTCGGCTCACGTCATGATCTCAGGGTCCTGGGATCAAGCCCCGCATCGGGCTCTCTGCTCAGCAGGGATCCTGCTTCCCCCCCTCTCTCTGCCTGCCTCTCTGCCTACTTGTGATCTCTGTCTGTCAAATAAATAAATAAAATATTTGAAAAAAAAAAGGCTAGAAAATCTTTTCAATATTAGGTAAAATAAACAGAATATTACTAGAGATTATGAGGAATATTTCATAATGATAAAAGAAATAACCACCAAGCATAAAAATTTTAAATTCATGTGCGTCTCAAAATACAAAACAGAAATTGATTGAATAGGAGGGAGAGATGGACAATTTTACAATTATAGCAGAGAATTTTTAGACTCTGTCTCAGCACTTAACAGAACAATAAGGCAAAAAATTAGTACATACATAAAATACACAAAAACATTATCCACAACTTTAAAAAATTGCTCTTTATAGAACACTACACCCAACAACTGCAGAACACAAATGTTTTCCAAGGACAAGTGGTGCACTCACCAAGATGGATGACACACCAGGCCACAAAAGACTCTTCATAAAGGTAAAGGATTGAAATCATACAAATTGTATTCTTTGACCACAACAAAATCAAATCATACATCACTACTGCTACTAAGATATCTCAGAAACCAGCTAACTAGATCTGGAAGTTGAACAACATATGCTTGACCCATGAACAACAGTCAGAAATCCATATATAACTTTGACTCCCAGAAAGCTTAACCACCAATAGCCTGTTACTGGAAGGCTTACCAATAACATCAAGTTGATTAATACATATTTTGTGTATTATATATAGTATGTATTATATTCTTACAATAAAGTAAGCTAGAGAAAAAAACGTTTTAAAAAAGCATAAAACACATTAACTGTACGTTATTGAAAAAAATCTACACTTAAGTGAACCCATGCAGTTCAAACTGAGGTTGTTCACAAGTCAACTATATTTTTAAACAGTTCATGGGTCAAATAAGAAATCACAAGGAAAATAAGGAAATATTTCAAAATGAATGACAATGAAAATATGTAACATTTGTGGAGTACTGCTAAAGCAGTGCTTGGAAGTAAATCTAGCATTTTAAATGATGTCATTGGAAAAGAATATTGACCTAGGATAATGCATTACAAAGCTAGAAAAGGGAAAGCAAAGTAAATTCAAAGTAAGTACAAGGAAAGAATCCATAGAAGAAAAAAAGGAAATGATAAAAATAAAACCCCAAATCAGTAAGATAGAGGAGTGACATCAGCAGAATAGTGGAACAGGAGGTTCCAGGCTCTACCTCCCACCAGAAACACTTACTTCACAGCCATCCACAGAATAAAGGACCCCCATGAGAGCTCCAGAATTCATGTCAGAGGTTATACAACACCTTGGTGCGGAGCACAGAAATGAGAAATCACAAGGCATTGAAAGGCATAAGAACAGGTTCACCTTCCCTGCATTACCTCTCCCCATGCCAGCACAATATAGTACTGAAAGAGATCCCCCCTGTCAAAGAGTTGTGTAGATTAAATAAATAAATAAATAAATAAATACTATTAAAGTAATTGAAAGGACAGTAAAATAGAAAAATAGTACTAGAAAAAATGAACAAAGCTGAAACTTGGTTCTGTGAAAAGATAAATAAAATTAATAAATCCTTTTTTAGATGAATCCAGAAAAGAGAAGAGAAATCATCAATATCATGAATGAGAAAAAAAAACATGAGTACAGTTACCGTAAACTCAAAAGGGAAAATAAGAGTAAGTCATTAAACACTGTAAGCCAACAAATTCACTAATTTTGGTGAAATGGACAACTTTTTGAAAAAAAAAGTCACTTGCAAAACTGATACAAGAAGAAACAAAAAAATCAGTTTAGATCTATATCTAACTTAAAAATTGAACTTTTAATTTAATACCTTCCCCAAAGAAAATTCCAGGTCAAATGGTTGTTATATTCAAGGAAGAAATACTGCTGATGTTACAGAAAGATTTTAAAAAACTAGAAGAGTGATTTCTACCCAACTAATCTTGAAAGCCCAGCATAACCCAAATACCATGATCAGACAAAAATATAACAATAATAGAATTGCATACCAATTTCCTCATGAGTATACATGTAGAATTCTTAAGGAAATACCAGCAAATTAAATCCAATAATATATAAATAGCATAATACATCATGAACAAGTAGTGTTTATACACTGATTAAATATTAATTAGTGTAATTCAACATATTAAAAAACAAAGGAGAAACACTAGATGATCTTTCAGTAAATGCAGAAAGAGCATTTGACAAAATTTACCAGCAATTTGTAACAAAAACCACAGCAGACTAGGAATAGCCGGGAACCTCCTCAAATTGATAAAGTCTATCTGAGTAAAACTGACAGCCAACATCATACTTGGTGAAAGTTTGAATTGTTTCCACCTGAGATTGGGAACAAGTCAACAATTCCAGTTCTATCCAACATTGTATTGGAGGTCTTAACTGTTGAGTAAAGAGTCAGGGAAGAGGAAGCTGGGAAAATATAAAAGGCATAACAATTAGAAAAAAATAAGAAAACTTTTCCCTTTTGTAGATGATTTGAGTAAGTAGAAAATCCCAGGTAATTGACAAACTAACTAGATCTAATTCATGAGCAAGTTCACAGAACATAGTTATTTTTAAAATATCAATTTTAATCTTTTATAGAATATTCACTGTGGGAAGATACTATTAGAAAGGCAAATCTCAAATTAATCAATAGATTCATTTCCGGAATGTCTTAAAAAATTGACTCACTGATTCCGAAATACATAGAGAAATGCAAAAGATATAGAAGACCCAAAAACAATTATGAAAGAATAAATTTGAAGAACCACCTTACCTGATTTTGAGACTTATTATAAAGCAACAATATTTTAAAATTTGGTATTGCTTAAAGATAAACATGTAGATTAATAGAATAGGATAGGATATCCAGAAGTAGATCCACACAGATATGGTCAGCTGATTTTCAATAAATGCAGAAAGGCAATTCAGTCAGGAAAGGGAAGTCCTTCCAGCAAATGCTACATCAATTGAATATCTATATTAAAAGAAGAATCAACCTCTATCTCACCCCATACACAAAAGCAGTCAGAAAAGATCACAGCCCTAAATATAAAACATGAAACTATAAAAATATTTAAAAAGGAACATGGGAGAAAATTTTTCCAAACCTGAATAGGCAAAATTGTCTTAGAACACCAACACGCGTACACACACACACACACACACACGCTCTCATACAACAATGAAATGTTTTCCATTAAGTTTATAAGCTTCTTATCTGTAGTACGTAACATTACAAAAAGGCAAGCCACAAACTGAGAAAAAACATTTACAAAATATATATTGTATAGGGGGGCCTGGGTGGCTCAGTTGGTTAAGTGTCTGCCTTCTGCTCCGGTCATGATCTCTGGATCCTGGGATCAATCCCCACATCGGGTTCCCCACTCAGTGGGAGTCGTCTTCTCCCTCTGCCTCTCCCCCTAGCTTGTGCTCTCTCAGTCTCTCTCTCTAAAATAAATAAATAAAATATTTATATTGTATAAAAGTCTCTTACAGATACATAATAAAAAAATAAACTCTAAAGTGGGCAATTGATTTGAGAAGATTCTGCATAAAAGACACACAAATGGCCAATCACACATAAGATGCTCTACATCATTAGTCATAAAAGAAGTGCAAGTTAAAACCACAATGCAGTATGATTACACTTCAAAAAGAAAAGCTAAAATTACAAAGATTGACCAGACATAGCATATGTAAGGACACGAAGCAACTAGTGTTTCTCCTATACTTATAGTGGGGATTTTAAATAATAAAGCCATTTTGAAAAACTGGCAATTTCTTGAAAAGTTTAACATACGACTCCCATGTGTCTCCAGCTTTTCCATGCCTAGGAAACAAAAATATATGGCCACACAAGGATTTAAATCTTCAATCTTCTGTTCTTCCCTGCAGTCTCTATCCACTGCACCTATTCTATTTATTTTTCCCCAGAAATTATCACCTTGTAACATTTATTATGTGTATTATCTAACCTTTATTAGAATATAAATTTCATGAGTATGGGGATATTTTTCTGTTTTATTCATTCTTATATCTTCAGAACCTAGGACAGCATTTGGCATGTAAAAAATGATAACTAATATCTGTTGAGTGAGTAAGTTCCTATTAAGAAATACTGAAGGAGGGGCACCTGGGTGGCTCAGCCTGTTAAGGATCTGCCTTTGGCTCAGGTCCTGATCTCAGGGTGTCAAGGGATCTAGCCCTGAGGTGGGTTGCCTGCTCAGCAGGGAGTCTGCTACTCCCTCTCCCTCTGCCCCACGCCCTGCTCATGCACATCCTCTCTCTTTCTCAAATAAATAAATAAAATCTTAAAGAAAAAAGAAAAGAAAGAAATACCCAAGGAATCGTGTATCCTGAACCTGGTAGCAACAAACTGACAATTGATTGCTTTTTTTGGTGCCTCATTTCTGGATGCTGTTTCTCCATCAAACTGTTTTGTGCAACATAATTGGTCAGATTCTAGCTTTCTTGGTAATAGTCTTACTCTAGTTATGATTTCTTTACAGAGCATCTTGGTCATCTTGATTGGATTTGATGTGATGAAGGTGGTAGTACCATTGATGATAAGAGGTAACAGTTATCACAGGCTTACTTTATGTGAAACATCAAAATGCTTTAAGGTGCTCTGTAAAGATACGAATTTTCTCTTAACACTGCTAACAACCCTCTAGGGTAAGTGTTGGTCTTCTAATCATACCACAGATGAAAAAACTGAGGGATAGGGAAGCTAAATAATTTGTGCATTGTCAAGTAGCAGTTATGCCTGAGCTATGACCTCAGACTCATATTCCTCAACTAATTATTGATCCTATTGGATTTCTACTTATATATAGTCATATCAATTAAATGTTATTTTTCCCATTTAAATTTCAAAAAGTAATAATTTCTTTTAAGAAATAAAGAAGAGGAGGAAGAGGAGGTATATTGAAGGTTATTACTGTATCTTTCTATAGGACTAAAGGCACAGAGAGGGTACATTAAGTCCCCAGGATCACACAGCTTGCTGATAACTGAGCCAGGGGGTCTTCTGGGTCCTAAGAGTATCTCCCATCTCCTTTCCCATGTGTCTCAGTTGACATAAACTATAATTTATCCAGCAAATTGTAGTAGGTTTGTGACTGGTTTTTAGGTGACTACTTAACCACTTTTGGTAAAAGATTTCTGATTAATTCCCATCCCAGGAATCAAGTGTGGTAAAAGCAGAGTCACACTCAATTTATTAATGAGCATCTTGAGAAAAGGTGATGTATGTGGACTAATGAAACAAGTCAGATTTAAAGCTGAAATGCTCTGCAGTGATGACCCCTTTCTTCCCTTAACTATCTAATCCTACTAGAAGAAAGCAGAGAAAATGTAAATGTCATTAATATTCATCATTTTAGGAACCTAAATTAAGCTCGAGGTAAATAAAAGAAATTCTGACCACTACCTTCAATCAGAGATCAGACCAGTTGATGAATAAGAATGTTTGGAAAAGGGAGTAAATGAAGATGAAAGGGCAGGGAGAGCAGATCCCATTCTCCCTATTATTATAAACAAGCCCAGATTCTATAAAATTTCAACCACTCTTAAATGCCCACATTATTACTTTTGAATTAAAAGAATATACATGAGGCCCTATAGCTCAGGGGTTAGAGAGCTGGTCTTGTAAAAGAACATTACAATAGCTAACCTAATCATTTGGCATCATTTTCATATAATAGATACTCATTTTGAGTATTGCTAAAGGCAGTGTTACTAAATTCAGATGAATTTTATTAGCTTTCAGCTCTATATACCAACTGTACAAAGTATTGGAAGACATGCAAATATGAGAAACACCTAATTACTGTCCTCAAAGAGATTATTAGATAGTATGGAAAGAAAGGAATTGATATAGTGTCATTATCATGAGAAGCTGATAGGACAGTCAAGTAGATATACCCATGACAGTTAAAAATGAAGACTAGCACTCAGAAAAATTTTAAGATGTAAATATAAATGAGGAATGGCCTGCCTAGAGGTAATGATGAGAAGGTTGAGATAAATTAGTTCTATCGTGGATGATAGAGATAAATTAGTTCCAGAGAACTCAATAAAACCAAGAAATTTGGAAGAGGAGGAAGAGTGGAATAGTGAATGGTAGTATTGTAATTTTATGAAATTAAAGTATAAGAAGAAAGAAATAACAAATATGTCTATGGAAATGGGGTTGGCAATGAATTAAAGAGAATGACTGATGTTCAGTCTGCTGACTTACATCTGGGAGAGTGTTAATTCAAACATAAACTTCCAGAAGAGCCATCAGTGAATTTTCATTATGGAGGATGAAATAAACCCTATAATCAAGAATGTTCTGAATTTTCACCAGATAAAAGAAATGATTTTGTCCATATTGACTTGTCTTACTGAGAAAGACAAGGTGAACATGCTACATATTTAAATAAAGTCTTCACCATTAAGTTAGCAATGACACAAGAACCACAAATAGATAATTATACTGAATTGGTGCCAGCAACAATTTCGTTTTGATATTTAGTTCTTAAAATAAGAGGCAGTTGAAAACATATGTTTCAGTTGTAAGACATCATTGTTGTTGCCCTTCATATCTGTATACCTAAGAGGTAAAGTAGTCTCATTTGTACCATTCTGTTTGAATTTCCTCTTCTGATCTTTTGTGTCAATCAGAGAAGATTTGGGAAATTAAAGATTTCTGTGCACTGTAAAAGCTCATTTTTAATGACTTGTCAAATGCAAAGGCTGTGGGGTAAGAATGAGAAAAATGATAAGATTCAAGCTGTATGATTGACGATCTAAGAACGTTCAATTTTGCCAATTTTATGAAAATTAAAAATAGAGTACATTTGAAGGTATTTTAAAGAGGCAAATGAAAGTACAATCATAATTTAAACAGGAAGACAGCTCTAAAGAAAGTCCCAAAAGCTGTTTGAAAAGATTCTATTGAAGTTACACAATGATAATGTGCAATCATTACTTGATGTTTGCTCTGAGTACATGTTCTCTCAATCATCGAAAAGAGTATTGAACAGCATGTGTCAATTTTTTCTTAGCATATCAACTGAGGAAAGAAAACTTTTTAAAAGTTTGTCTTGACATCATCCTGTGACAGGATCTCCTGATAATCCAAGTTCTTCTGCTACTGAATCTACCTAATCTCATCTCTGCTCTTCTCCAAGGTTCTAGAATTTAAGGCTGAAATTTTATGTTCACCGTGATCTCTATCCCTCTTCCTCTTTACCATCTTCATAATGCTCTCTTCAGCTGCCTCTTCCTTTCATTCCTAGGGTCTCCAGTGTGAGTCAGGGCTTCTGACTTGGGTCTAGTCCTAGTGGCAGTCTGCTGGGTTTCTCTGCCCCTCATCTTTCCTCAATTCGCTTTCACAATTCAAATCCTCTGGAAGAAGACTCTGAGATGGAGTCTGGGGGCAAGATCTTTATTAGAGATCAACACCTGGGAAAGAGAGTTGGAGGAAGCCAGAGTGGAGAGGAAGGAGGCAATTGATGAGAAAGGCCCCACAAAGTTTGTCCCAACAACACAGAGCTTTCCAGAGTGTTGGCTCTGAGAGTTTCCACACTGGGCTTATATTCCACAATCCACACACCCCTCTCCATCTAGATCAGTGAAAAGACATGACCTGAGGGAGGCAGCTCTTTGTGCTGACCAGACCTTGAAAAAGCTGACAGTTTAAGACTGTCTGAAGACTATAGTTTCTACAGCTGGGCAACATTTCATGCCTGACATGTTAGCCATGTTCATTTCCTAAAAAAGTATATTAAAAAATGTAGTCGTTTCAGTAACATGGATTTAGAGGCAAAAAACCCTAGAATTTGAGTCCCCAAACCTTCCAGTTACTAGGTGATTTACTCTGGGTGAATTATTTAATTGCTCCAAGCATCCTATTCACATGTCAAAAAATGATTACACACACTTATTTGAGTTGTTATGTGGATTCAATGAGGCCAGGAATGCAAATTTCCTTTTTTATATAAGATTTATTTATTTCAGAGAGAGAGAGCTTGCCTATGCATAAGTGGGGGAGGAGGGATGGGGAGAGGGAGAGAGAATCCTCAAGCAGACTCCCTGCTGAGCACAGAGCCCACATGGGTCTTGATCCCAGAACCTTGAGTTCATGACCTAAGCTGAAATCAAGAGTCAGCTGCTTAACTGACTAAGCCACCCAGGTGCCCTAGGAATGCAGGTTTCTTAGAATAGTGCTGAGATACAATGGACTTAAATCAATGCCATATCCTCCTTGGCATCTTAATACATTAAATATTGGGGACTAGCTTCCCTTTCTCAAAATATTATAATCTCACCCTTTCTATGATACTGCATTTTCCTAGTTCTCCTCTATTGCTATAACATCAGTGAATTCTCCATTATCTGTTTTTTCAACCTTTTGAGCTATAAACAATATGTAATATTGCATAAAGGTAAGGTGTACAACATAATGATTGATACACTTAGATATTGTGAAATGATTACAATAGGGCTATACCTAACACCTCCATAGTTATCTTTTGAGTGTGTGTCTGGTGAGAACATTTAAGATTTACTCTCAACTATATTCAGTTGTATAAATGGTCTTATTCACTGCAGCCACTCTGCTGTGTATCACATCCCCAAAACTTATTCATCTTATAACTAAAAGTTTGTACCCTTTGACCAACATCCCTGCATTTCGCATGCCCCCGGACAACTGTCATTCTACTCGCTGTTACTACGAGTTCTTTTTTTATTGTTATTGTTTCCCTGTGTAAGTGAGATTGTACAGTATTTATCTTTCTCTGACTTATTTCACTTAACATGATGCCCTCAAGGTGCATCTGTGTTGTCTCAAATGTCAGGATTTCCTTCCTTCTCATGGATGAATAATATTCTATTGTATATATATATATATCTACCACATCTTCTTTATCCATTCATATAGTCATGGACAATAGCTTGTTTCCAGAACTTGGCTGTTGTGAATAATGCTGAAATGAACATGGGAGCAAAGATACCTCTTCAAGATCCTGACTTCATTTCCTTTGGATACACACCCAAAAGTGAGATTGCTGGATCATAAAGTACTTCTACTGTTTTCCATGATGGCTGTACCAATTTATATTCCCACCAATAGTGCACAAGGGTTCCCTCGATTCTACAAATTCACCAACACTTGTTATTTCTTGTCTTTTTCGTGATAGCCATTCTAACAGCTGAGAGGAGATACATCGTGGTTTTGAATTGCATTTCCCTGCTAGTTAGTGGTATTAGCATCTTTTCATATGCCTGTTGGTCCTTTGTATGTCTTCTTTGGAAAAATGTCTATTCACTGCCCATTTTTAAGTAGACTGGTTTTTGCTTTTAACTTGTATGAGTCCTTCATATATTTGAATGTTAACTCCTTATCACATATGTGGTTTAAAATATTTCATGATTTTTTAGGATGCATTTTCATTTATTGATTTTCTCTGGCTGTGCAGAAGCTTTTCAGTTTGGTGTAGTCCTAGTTAGGTACCTTTTGTCTTTGTTGCTTATGCTTTTTTAAAAAAAATATTTTATTTATTTATTTGACAGACAGAGATTACAAGTAGGCAGCCAGGCAGGCAGAGAGAGAGAGGAGGAAGCAGGCTCCTTGCTGAGCAGAGAGCCTGATGAGGCGCTCGATCCCAGGACCCTGAGATCATGACCTGAGCCAAAGGAGGAGGCTTAACCCACTGAGCCACCCAGGCGCCCCTGTAGCTTATGCTTTTGGTGTCATATTTAAAAAATAATTTGCAAGACCAATGTCAAGATTTTCCCTGTGTTTTCTTCTGGGAACTCTATGGTTTTAGGTTTAAGTATTTATTTCATTTCAAGTTTTTTGTGGATAGTATAAGATAGGGGTTCAATTTCATTCTTATGTGTGTGATGAACCAGTTTTCCAAACATCATTTATTAAAGAAACTATCCTTTCTTCATTGAGTATATTTGGCTTCCTTGTCAAATATTTATTGATTGTATATGTAAGGGTTTATTTCTAAGTTCTCAATTCTGTTCCATTTATCTATGTGTCTTTTTATGTCAATACTATACTATAATTACTATAGCTTTGTAGTATAGTTTGAAATCAGAAAGTATGACTACAGCTTTGTTCACTTTCTCAAGATTGCTTTGGCTATTTGGGGTCTTTTGTGGTTCCATAGAGTTTTATAGTTGTTCTAGTTCTATGAAAAATGCCATTGGAATCTTGGTGATTGCATTGAAACTATGGATGGCTTTGGGTAATGCAGACATGTTACCAATATTAATTCTTCTGATCCATGAACCCGGGATATCTTTCCATTTATTTGTGTCCTTTATTTCTTTCACCAAGATCTTATAGTTTTTAGTATATAGCTCTTTCACATCCTTATAAAATTTCTTCCTAAATATTTTATTTTGTCAGTTCTGTTGTAAATGGGATTGTTTTCTTTAATCCTTTTTCATATATTTGGTGGGTTCTAAGAAACACAAATGATTTTTTATGTTGATTTTTTATCCTGCAATAATACTCAATTTGTTTATTAGTTCTAACAGGTTTTTGGAATAGTCTTTAGGATTTTCTATATATGAAATCATATTACCTGCAAACAGAGACAATTCTTCCCAATTCAGATGCCTTTTATTTCTCCTTCTTGCCCAGTTGTTCCAAGTGGAATTTCCAGTACTATGTCGAATAGGAATGGAAGTGGGCACCCTTGGCTTGTTCCTGATCTTAGAGGAAAAGCTTTCAAATTTTGTCATTGAATATGATATTAGCTGTGGGTTTGTGTTATAAGGCCTTTATTATGTTGTGGTATGTTCCTTCTATGTTGAGAGTTTTTCTCATGAAAAGAAGTTGAATTTTGTGAAATGCTTTGTCTACATCTATTGATGATCATGTGATTTTTATCTTTCATTCTATTAATACGGTACCTCACATTTATTAATTTGTCTATGTTGTACCATCCT
The DNA here is from genome assembly GCF_963455335.1 of Martes martes. Lineage (NCBI taxonomy): Eukaryota > Metazoa > Chordata > Mammalia > Carnivora > Mustelidae > Martes > Martes martes. The sequence goes on along the minus strand of NC_137889.1, from coordinate 21,889,382 downwards.
TGCATCTCAGGGATATATCCCCCTTGATCAGGATGCACATCTTTATAATGGACTACTAAATTTTGGTTGAAAGATTTTGTTGAGAATGTTTATGTCCATATTCATAAAAGATACTTTTCTATAGTTGTCTTTTCTTGTAGAGTCCTTATCTCACTTTGGTATCAGGGTAATGCTAGAAAAATGAATTTGTTCCTTTCTCTTCAATTTTTTGGAAAAGTTCAAGAAGGATTGGTGTTATATAATTCTTCTTTAAATGTTTGGTAAAATTCCCTAATGAAACCATATGGTCCTGGACTTTTCTTTGTTGGGACATTTTTGATTACTGATTCAATCTCCTTACTAGTAATTGTTATGTTCAGATTTTTTATTTCTTCATGAACTCATTCTTGGCAGGTTTTGTGTTTCAAGGAATGGAATATATCCATTTATTCTAATTATCCAATTTGTTGACATATAATTACTCATAATAGTGTCTTATGATCCTTTGTATTTCTGTGGTATCAGTTGTAATATCTCTTTTACTTCTGATTTTATTTCTTTGAGTCTTCTCTGATTTTTTTCTTAGTCTAGCTAAAGGTTTGTCAATTTTATCTATTCCAAAAAGTAGCTCTAGTTTCACTGGTCTTTTCAATTGTTTTTCTGGTTTCTCTTTCATTCACTTCTATTCTGATCTTCATTCCTTTCTTCCTCCTGCTAACTCTGGGCTTAGTTTACTCTTCTTCTAGTTCCTTGAGATATGAAGTTAGGTTGTTTATTTGAGATCTTTTTTTCTTAATGTAGGTGTTTATCACCATAAACTTCCTTAAAACTGCTTTTACTGCATCCCATAAGTTTTGTTGTATTGTTTATGTTTTCATTTTCATTTATTTCAAGTTATTCCTTATTTTCCCTTTGATTTCTTTTTTGACCTTTTGGTTGTTCAGGAGTGTGTTGTTTAATTTCCATGTATTTGTGAATTTTCTAGTTTTCCTCTTGTGTTGATTTCTGGTTTCACACCGTTGTGGTCAAAAAAATATTTGGTATGACTTCAGTCTTCTTGCTAAGACTTATTATGTGACCAAACATGTGATATGTCCTGGGTAATATTTCATGTGTGCTTAAGAAAAATCTGTACATTCTGCTGCTGTTGGATGGGATGTTTGCATATGTCTGTTACATCTGTTTGGTCTAAAATGTAGTTCAAGTGCAGTGTTTCCTAATAATAACCTGTTTGGATGATCTATCTGTTGTTGAAAGTGTGCTGTTGAAGTCTTCTACTCTTATTGTCTTGTTGTCTTCTTCCCCTTTCCAATTGGCTGATACTGGCTAAATATATTTAGGGTGCATCCAATGTTGGGTGCATTCACATTACAATTATTATATCCTTTTGATGAGTTGACCCCTTTATCATTATGTAATGATCTTATTTTTCTCTTGTTACAGTCTTTGGCTTAAAGTTTATTTTGTCTAAGTATAGCTACCTTTTCTCTACTTGCATAAAATATCTACTTCTATTCTTTTGCTTTAAGCCCATATGTTTCTTAAAGCTAAAGTGACTTCCTCGTAGGCACCATATAGTTAGGTCTTTTTTTTTTTTTTCATTCAGCCACTCTAGGTCATTTAATTGGATAATCTAATGCATTTACCTTAACAGTAATTACAGGTTGGTAAGAAATTACTAATGCCATCTCATGTTTTCTGGCTATTTTATAGTTCCCTTGCTCCTTTCTTTTTTGCTTTCTTCCTTTGTAAACTAATCATTTTCTAGTGATATGCTTTGATACCCTCTCTCCATCTTTTGTGTATCTACATAATTTTTTTCTTTGTGATTATCATGAAGCTTACATAAAAATCTTGGGGACATAACAGTCCACTTTGCACTGTTAACAGTTTAACTTCATGTGCATTAAAACTACCATTTTATTCATTCCTTTTATGTTTTTTATTTCATAATTTACCTCTTTTTGTGTTACATATTTATAAATTATTTAGCTATAGTTATTTTTAATATTTTTTCTTTTAACCTTTTTATAGTTAAGTTGTTAACAACTAACATATTACAATATTCAAATATTCTGAACTTGACTCTATACTTACAGTATGTTGTATATGTTCATGAGTTTTTATGTCACTAATTTGCATTTTTCATTTCAGCTTAAAGAACTCCTTCCAGAATTTCTGGTAAGGCAGTTCTAGTGATAATGAACTCCCTCAGCTTTTGTTTATCTGGAAACATTACTTCTCCTTCACTTCTGAAGGACAACTTTGTTGGATATAATAACATTCATAGTTGGCAGGTATTTTTTTTTTTTCCAGCACTTTGAATATATCATCCCATTCTCTCCTGACATGTAATGGTTCTGAGAAATCTATTGATAGCCTTATGGGAGTTCCTTACAAGCTTCTTTTTCTCTTGCCACTTTAAGATTCTCCCTTTTGCTTTGATTTCTGACAGTTTTACTATAATATGTTTTGGAGAGGTCTCTTTTGGCTAAATTTTTGGGTAGACTTGCTAGCTTTATGACTTGTCTAAATCTCTACCCACATTTGAGGTATTTTTGGCTATTCTATATGTAAGTTTTCTACCCCCTTCTTCCTCCTCTCTTCTTCTTCTTCTAGGACTCCAGTAATTCACAGATTGTTTCTTTTCTTTCTGTACCACTTTCCTGCTTCTCCTGTCTCGACCTGATTGATAAGCTGGTAGGGATACTTTGAATCAGGGCATCAGTTGCCAATACTATTTAAAATATCAGTTTTTTTCTAGACTACAAAATGATGCTCATGAATATCTTTCTAGGTTCACCCCTCTGTGAAGTCTATCTCTAGTAAACTTCTCATTTATGAATATTATGATCTTTATGCATTTTTATCCAAACTTGTCTTTTTAAACTCTACTTGATAGCAACAAATTGTCTACATTCTTAGAGCTGTATTGGTCAATTACTCTACAACAATGGATATGTCATCCTGGATTCCAGGTTCTGCTTCCCTCTCAGTTCCCCATTATCACATCCTGACTGCCATATTCTATTAGAATGACTTAGATTGGTTTCTCAGTCTTAGATCATTATGACTAGACTCGCATTCTTGCTGGCCCATATCCAGATTAACAGCTCTTTATATCTATGTTTAATACCAAGAATGTATCTGACTTCTTGAGTCTGCCCTTCAAAATTTGTCCTGTCTAGAAGCATACAAATCAGGATAATTATAGACCTGATTGTAATCCAAGGATCTTCTAGGTTGCCTCCTTGTTGTTTTATGTGCCTTTTTCCCCCAACTTGAATCTCTCCTACAGATTGCTGTTGATTTGAACTCCAAAAACAGAACAGAATGTTCACCATGATAGTGAAGATTTCACCATAGATTCTATTTGCTTCTTGCATCTAGTAAAAATATTTTGACTATTGTAAAAGTCTCTAAAATCTGGCTTTGTTCTGCCCATTCAATACTGGATTTTTTTCTGATTTTCCTCCATAAAACCCATCTAATTCATCTGCTTGCTTTTTTACACTCTTTTTTACACTCTCTCCCATCCCACACCCATAAATCCTCTATGACCTTGTCCAAGAATTCACTCTGCTCTTTACCCTGTTAGAATTCCCTTCCACTTTGTATCCATTTTTCAGTTTCCTTGAAGCCCAAAGACATCGTACCAGTTCTTCCTCCTGTGTAATACTTTTCCTGTTGTCTCAGCTTATATAATCTCTGTTCTGGTGAAAGTTTTTTGTTTTGAATTAAGCATTTACTGACATTTGTCATATGATTAATATCTTTTTATATATCATCTTATTATCAAATAGTGTACATCAGTAGTCTTCTAGTTATAGCAGCATTTTATGTATTTGTATATATATAGTATGATATTGTTTGTTTCATATATTCATCTTACCATCAACTAGCTTCTAAGCATTTTATGGATAGCCAATGTTTCTCATATTTCTCTTATGCTAAGAAGTACTTAGTACAGACATAACTTTGTCATTAGCATTGAATATGCAGTAGACATTCAAATACTTGAACCATAAGCCATTGGGTTTTCAGTACATCCCAAGATATTCTGAGTATTTTTTGTACAATTAGTTATATGACACTATTTACCCTGTGCTTTTAATCATGATGTGAGGGAATAAACTTTATTTTATTCATTCTCTGGTGATAAATTTATAGGTATGAACATAATATAAAATCTTTGGTTTGTACTGCTGGGGACTAACATAGTTTAAAATTTCATGTTTTGTAGGTTCCTTATATTTTAGCCTTTGCTATTCCTAGAAGGCAGTGGTTCTCAAACATTAGCATTTATTTAGAATCACTTGGAAAGCTTGATTAAACACAGATTGCTAGGTACACCTGAGAGTTTCTGATTCAGGGGTTTGGGGATGGTGGCCTGAAAATTCACAAGTCTGACAGGTTCACAGATGATACTGCAACTGCTACTCCTGGGACCACACTTAAGAACCAGCGATCTAAGAAATGAGAAATCCAGATATAGAACCAAATTCTTTATCATTGAAGGGTATCATAAAGAAATTTGGGAAAAGAGCCAAAACTAAAATGCCAGGAGCAGAACATACTTCAAGAGAGGACATTGCTCTCCTATATTAAAAGTCTACATCTATTAATTTTAAGATCCTCTCTTTGCAGCCTATCTGCCCACAACCAGTTAAAAGTTTGCTATTCTTGTTTGCCTCTGTGTTGTATGTTTTGATCAAAGGGATGGATTTTATACATTTTTTGTAGTGAGCATTTTCAAATAAATGAATGAATGTTTCTTTATTATAAACTTTAAAATAAATATGATTTTGGTTAAAATAATTTTTCAACTTTATATATTTGATATATAAAATGTGGAAAGAAAACTAGTATTACTTACTTGGCATCTATTCGTAATTTGAAACAGCAATAATTTTCCTTGTGGGAAAATTTTCCTTTACATGCTTGCATATTATATGTATAGTATATACATAAAATATATTAGTGCAATCAATAGAAGAAAGCAGAGTGTATGGGATAGGAACCAATACTTTGGTCTTTGAGGGATCTGAATCTGGCTATGAAGTGTTAAGCAAGTTATTTCACCTCTCTCGACTTCCATTTCTTCATCGATAAAATTCAAATAACAATATTTCCTTCATAGACAATCTCGTAAGGAATAGATGAGGTAATATACTTAGCCAATGTCTGGCATATAAAAAGTATCTGAGAAATGATTGTTATTATTATTCTTACTATTAATAAACAGTACCTGTGGAAGGTGCTCAGTAAATGTTTAGTGAGACAGTGAATGAAACAATTCATCTTACCAGGATTTCAAAAAATATAATACCACATTCAGGTGAAATAGATAGTTATTTACCCCAATATATTAACATATGTCAACAAGCTAAGAAAAATAAAGGACATCACATGATAACATAAACACAGACACAGTAGTTTGTGATGTTTGCTTTTTATGTTTTAGTTCATGTTTGTGTTTTGTGTGCATTTGTATTTAGTCATGGCAATTATAAATGCTTTCTGTATTATAGGGTTAAGTGAATGTTAACTAACTACCTACAAGCCGTTTAGAACATAAAATGAGTATATTTTCTGCTTGTAGTTTCTTTCAACTCATTTTTTGTGTTTGCTGAATCTATCATATTGCTGTCCTACCTTGCTGTGACTCTGAGAACTGTAGTATTGGTGTCATGGAAATGTACATTATTTCCAAGGTGTCCTTTGGGCATGTACATTTCAAGACTTGATTTCTTTGTTCTCTGGTTGTACAGAAACCAGGGTGCTGACTTGGTGGAGAGAATATATGGGACGGTTACACTTACCATGAACAACCTAAGTCCTGATGAATGTTTTCACAGTTGCACTCACTCCACTACCTCATGCTTCCGAATAGCAAATAGGAAAGAACCTGAAAGAGTTTTTAAGAGAGAAACTCTGTGCTTTCACTAACAGGAATAGTCAGCAGTGAGTGGTGGTCCGTTACAACTAATGATGACATTATTATGGGAATTACTGCTGAATTTACTATGTTTCTTGTAACAGCAAGTTCTAAAATACTAATTGGGAACTTAAGTTTCTGTCCTTCACATCTTAGACTTCATTCTCCAATGAAATAGAAGAGGAAGATATGTTGGAGGTAGAAAAATAAAAATAAAAGATTTCTTTTTTCCCTTTCATGCGTAACTTTAGAGAGCTAGTGTCATTAGGCACTGTAAATCTCCAATTCTGCTGTAACCACAAACTCAGTCTAAACTATGATTGTAACTCACTTATATATCATTTGAATGGCACTGAATTACAGGCAGCTACTCCATGAGGGCTTTTAGTTGTTGGGAAAGCTCTGAATTGTGAGTTTGTGAATAAGTATGTTATGTTCCCAGGTACTACAAGTTAAAATGTGGATAAAAGCCTTGGCCTTAACAGTTGTACTGAATGAACTGTCATTTGGGGGGAAATCACCATTTGAATTAAGTTTCCCAATAGGTGGCACCAGAAAACTGCACAATCCTTTAGGATAGAAGAGGTAGCACTTCCAGGACTCATTGCTGAGGGCTGCCTATGCCAGGGTGCTTCAAAGATCTATCTCGTCCCATAGTATCTCCCTTTTTGTTTTATTATCTGAATTTTCACTATGAGTATTATTATTGTATCCAATGACATAAATTGGGCATTTGTTCTCAGGAGAAGATTTAAAATGCATGTATTGCTATTCTGTCCGTTATATCCTCAGTATTCAAGTATTCCCAGCATACGCTTATGTAATGGGTGGCCCAAATCACAGTTGATCTTAGCCAAAAGGCTGAGAAGTGATGGGGTGGCCCAAATCAAAGAATGAGACTGTCGGTTATCTCCCTTAGAGCTCATCTTCAATTCTCTCCATTATCTAAATCTGTTGAGATAATTTAGGAATCTGACTCATAAACTAGGGCACAGCCAAAGATTGAACCTTGTAAAAGAACTTAGAGACTTCCCTCTAGGTTATCTTTGTCCAAAGATGGCTGCTAATGGGGAAAAAGCAGTCCCTCATCCTAACGGCTGTTGATCTTGAAAGTTCACCCGATACACTAGGTAAACTGCCTCACTGAAATTTAGATTCAAGATATCTACACCTCTTCCTCTTTCTTCTGAAAAATTTTACAAGAAGAGGCAGTGAGGTTGCCTCATGATTTGCTATTTATAGGCCTGTGTTAGCCCTTCTTCCACATTAAGTGCTATAAGACAATTTATTCTGGAATTTTCCCCAGAAACAATGCTAAGTTTACTATTTTATAATTTGTGGCACTCATTTTTAGAAAACATTTAGTGATGCTGTCTACCAAGTTCATTAATAAGGGACTGAAATGGAATTTACCAGAGTCAAGAGATTTGAACTCATTGCTCAAAGGATGAGAAATAGAGAGGCAGGGTGCCAAAAGAAGTGGAGTTTGCTGAATCTTGGAAAGGCACAATTCTGTCTAACATGACCCCTGGAACAGGTATAGATTATCTTGCAGAGACTGCTGACAGAGTCTTCTGTTCCCAGTTCCAGTTGTTCTTCCTATGCCTCTCCTTTCCTTGCTAGAGTTTCTCTTATACATTTCTCTTGGTTTGAGCTTCAAACCAACTTTTCACTTTTTCATGTGGCTACCCCATTCAAAAATTATAATAGTTATAATAGTTCCTAATAGTCTACTGAGTGAAAACACATTTACCTCTTTTAAGGATCTCTGAATTTTTACTTAATCTTTAATATAGTTTACCCTTGAACAACACAGTGGTTAAGGGTGCCAACCCTGTGCAGTCAAAAATCCACATATAACTTTTGACTCCATAAAAACTGAACTACTAATAGCTTACTGTTGACTAGAAGTCTTACCAATAACCATAAACAGTTGATTAACACATATTTTGTATTTGGTACATATTCTCACAATGAAGTAAAACTAGAGAAAGGAAAATGTTATTAAGAAAATCATAAGGTTTACTCAGCTGTAAAAAATGTTTACTCAGCACCCATTGGTGCTGGGCTGGCTCAGTCAGTAGAGCATGTGACTCTTGATCTCAGGGTTGTAAGTTCGAGCCCCACATTGAGGGTAGAGAATGCCTAAAAATAAAATTTGCCATTTGCAATATGGATGGAGTAGAGAATATAATGCTAAGTGAAATAAGTCAGTCAGAGAAAAACAAATACCATATAATTTCACTCGTGTGGAAGTTTAGGAAAAAACCAGTGATGGAAAAGAGAACGTATAGAGAACAAACTGGTGGTTGTCAGAGGGAAGGTGGGAGGGGGATGGGTTAAAAAGGAAAAGAAAATCATGAGGTGGAGAACACACTTACAGTACTATACCATTTAAAAATCCATGTATATGTGGACCTACACAGTTCAGACTCATGTTGTTCAAGGGTCAACTGTAGTAAATAGTATTTATTACTATTTCCTCCAGAAACTCCATCTGATCAGCATGCTGACTTCCTTACTATCTCTCCCTGCCCAACCCCCAAGGCCTTTCATGATTATGTCCATGGACTTGCTCTTGCTCTTCCCCCAATTAGACCTCCCTTCCATCATCTAGTTACTAATACTTTATTCATCTTCCTGATCCACCTGTGGGTACTACCTCCCTTGAAGGTTCATAGTCACTTCCCAAGATTTTATGTGCAAATCATTTACTGATTATTTAGTTTATTATTCTATTAATACCTTTTATACCAGATCATTGTCTCATTATCTGTATTAATTGTGCTTCAATTATTATAGCATTTAATTTGTGTGTTTGTGTGCATCTTGTTTCTTGATGTATTTTCTTAGCAACTAAATGAGAAGCAGTCTGTGGATAAGCAATGTATATTTTCTCATACTTAGTAACCAATATATCTTACTTTTTTAAAACTTAGTAACATTTTGCACAGAGCTAACTTTACTGTTATTATTAAGTACATAGTCTGCATTCTCTGCGTATTTGAATTCTGGGCCTCTGGCCTTTCAGCATATCTCTAGATATTCATAAATATTTTTGTACAATTATTTGTTAATACTTAACATTGATGAATCTCTAAGTCCAGAGGCCATCTGAAATCTTTGGTTTGCTCAAGGAAAATATTTTGCTTAAGGCAACTCTTTAGATAATTGAAATGAGCAAACAATAAGGACATATTATGTATTTGTGTGTTAACGTAAATGCAAATTTCCCATTTAACTTCTGGGCAAATGGATATTTATGGACTTGAAAAGATTCAAATCACTTAAAGTGTATCAGCAACCAAAATGCCCTGAAAATCAACCAAGTGTTGAATCAAAAAGCATATTTTCTACAGTAAATTTCCTGGAGGTGGTTAAAATGAGATATCTGTATTTACATTTTGGTAAATTGAAAACTACATCTTTCTCACTTCTTCAGTTTACTACTCATACTTAAATATGAATTTGTTCTTGCAAAGGGTCAAAAATTTAAAAAAAAACACATTAATTTATTTTGGTCAGCTTGTCTCCACATCCTTCTAAAAGAAAGGGTTTTTGTTTTGTTTTGTTTTGTTTTTATCATGGAACTTGATAAGAATACCACAGACATACTTTGTCAGAGAAAGACTAAACATAACTACAAGTCAGTCAAAAATTAAATTGAGTTCTTAATCCCTTAATTCTAGCATGAGGTGCCTGCTGATGGTCTATTAGACCAAGTAAAAATGATAAGTAAATTCATTTAAAAAGTCCCAAATTTCTAGGCCATATGTGCATAGTTTTCTAATACAGGACTAAATACAAAAGCCTTCTATGTCTAGGCACTGTTCTAATTACTTTATGGTTACTATCTCAGTAGTCCTCACAAGACTCCAGTGAGATAAATACTGTTGATGAAGTTCTAAAACATAGATGAGGTTCGGTGGGGTGAGGTTCGGAGCCGATGACCAAGAAAGAACTCTTGAGACATCTTTGGTGCAAAATGGTGGTTTATTAAAGCACGGGGACAGGACCCGTGGGCAGGAAGAGCTGCCGCCCCGGGTTGTGAGGGATGGCAGGTTATGTACACTGCAGTTGGGGGAAGGTGAGGGAAAGGGAGGTTTCAACGGAGCTTTCATATGCTAAAGAGGGCCTACAAGGTGCCAGGATACTGGAGGTCTTGCAGCTTGATCAATGTTGTCTTTTCCCTTTTGGCAAGCCATTAACATCAAGATAGTTGGAAGATACCTAAAGAATGTCACATTTGTCCCACCCTGGAGTGGTGGGGGTGAGGGGGAAATTGCGAGGTGTCAGCCTTTTGCTTTGTCCTCAGCCAACCTTCTGCTCCCTCATCACTATTATTATGAGGGAACTGAGACACAGGTTAAGTAACTTGCTCAAAGTCACAAAAAGAATAATAGCTTTGATTTCATTAATGTTGAAAGACCAAAGAATAATACTGAAAGTCTAAAAGGTAAAGTCTCATATCATGGAATAAGCTTTTGATCAATCCCAGGAACATATAGATATTAGGTACCCAATATAAACTTGTCAAGTGAAGAGGATTCCCACATATCATATTTCATAGATTCTAAGAAACATATAACTTTTACTTTCAATCACTTAAATTTTTATGTTTGCCATCATTTTTATCAGCACCACACTCTAACCAACTGAGCTAACCGGCCACTTGGTTGACATCATATTTAATGTAAACATTAAAATATGCCTTCAAATTTATAGCATTTTTCAATTTCTGCTGGCAAGAAAATAGTTGTAAGGTGGTTGCTATTATCTGATGCATTCTGGTAGGCTCAGGATAGAAAGCATGAGAATTTGTAGGATGGCAACAGAGGCTCAGAGGAAAACCCCAGATAGAAGTGATATATTTTGTTTTTTTCAGCTTCCATTTTTTTAAATAAATGCTGCATCACCAATACTCTTAATGGTGCAGAGGACTTAGCTACCTTAAGTTGAAAGCTATTTCAGATGACTCAGTACCCAAATTGCAAGAACTTTCAGGAACATTTTAACCAATCTAGTTCCATTACGTTTTCTTTTGGTTAGTGGACAGCATCTAAATCTAAGCAAACTCTTCCAGCACGTATAAAACATAAATTCTGTGATTGAAAAAATTGTGTCCTGCATTAATGGTAGCATTTTTTTTTTTCTTAGCATTACTGAAATTCACAGTCCATCTTACTTTCTTGGGATATTGGAATCAATGGAATAAGGCAAACTTTCTTTTAAGATTTTATTTATTTATTTATTTGGCAGACAGAGATCACAAATAGGCAGAGGTAGGCAGAGAGAGAGGAGGAAGCAGGTTCCCTGCTGAGCAGAGAGCCTGATGTGGGGCTCCATCACAGGACCCTGGGATCATGACCTGAGCCGAAGGCAGAGGCTTTAACCCACTGAGCCACCCAGGTGCCCCAAGGCAAACGTATTTTAAATATCACCATTCATATACTTCTAGCAATAGCTGTCTGTTTTCTGCCACTGGGAGTGATTTGAGCATCCACTGTTCTCCCTTACCTAATAAGTTGCCCTTCTTGGGACCAGTGGCCACTACTGAGGTGTGGATGGCCTGGAGTATGTGTATTTTCTCAGTAAGAACCTAATTGAGATAGAGGAAGCCTGTGACCTAACCAGAACCTGGCCATATATATATATATTTTTTAAAGATTTTATTTCTTTATTTGACAGACAGAGATCACAAGTAGGCAGAGAGACAGGCGGAGAGAGAGGAAGGGAAGCAGGCTCCCTGCCGAGCAGAGAGCCCAACGTGGGGCTTGTTCCCAGGACCCCAGGATCATGACCTGAGCCCAAGGCAGAGGCTTTAACCCACTGAGCCACCCAGGCGCCCCTGGCCATATTTTTATAGTAGTCACAAATCTACCTATTGTTATCTCTGAGACTGTTTCTTTAACAAGGAAATGAACATATTAGGATCAAGCACAATTTTTCAAAATTGTGTTAGTATTTATATCAATGTATACATCATTTCCTTCAGATTTTGATTCCTATAGAAACAGTACGTACAAACAGGTCTCCAGAATTTTTCCACAACACCCTATAAATATTTACTGTCTGTGATTCTTTTGAAACTTTTAGTCTACAGTCCACTCGATGCAAAAACTCAGATAATTTTACATTGAATACTTATTTGCTTATAAGCTTTATATTCATGGCAGCAAATGTGTTTCAACTTAAGATGCACTTTAATGCCTGCTGACAACACAATTAAAACTTTGCATCTAAGTTGGATGTTCCCAAAACCTTGACAAGAAAACCAATAAAAGTAGTCTTGCATCCTGCGTCCTATTTCTTTGGAGAATAAAAGGAATGCAAATTAAGTCAATAAGAAACCATGGGCAAAATATTTTAATGGATCATCATCAAAGAGAACATAAAATCCTCTGTTCTTCAAATACCTATTACTGGGGTTTTTTTTTTTCTTTCTATTTTTAATCTTGCTGAAATCAGTAACTGGAGAATAGCTCTGCCATTTTATGCAGACTTTTGCTGTTCAGATAAATATGACAGCGCTCAATGAAACTTGAAAACATAATTAACACCGGATAATTTTTCTAACCTTTACCACATCTTCAAAAAACTATATGGTTTTTTAAAGAAGTCCATGCCACCTGTTTACTTCCTCCGGTTTCCCTCCTCATGTGCCTTCTTTTTCAAATTAAATTCAAAGGTCAATGATAATAGTCCTCTGACTTTTCACACGCTGTCCTTCCTTGCTTCTCACTTGCTTCTTTGTGTTTGCCCTGCAAACCCCATCCTGGTCAAATCCAACACTACATCTGTGTTTTACACCATCCATGCAGCTGAATGTGTCTGGGAAAAAACACAACCACACTGCCTCGTTTCACTCTAAATTCACGTCTAGAGCCTACACTTCAGTGTCTTCACCAGATTCAGTTTCCTCTTCCTTCTGGGCACTTAGCTTGACCACATCTCCTAATCTCCTTCGAAGCTGGCAGGATCCCTAGAACTTAGGTCCCACCAGTGGAATGTGGGCAGAAGTGATGTATGACTCCTAAAAACCTGAGAAATTGTCCCTCCCTTCCTTTTCTCTCCTCTCCTCCTCTCCTCTCCTCTCCTCCTTTCCTTTCCTTTTTTCTTCCCTCCCTCCCTCCCTTCCTTCCTTCCTCCCTCCTTTCTTTCTTTCTTTCTTTCTTTCTTTCTTTCTTTCTTTCTTTCTTTCTTTCTTTCTTTCTTTCTTTCTTTCTCCCTCTCTCTCTTTATCAGATCCATGTAGAAATTTTAGTGGAGAACTTTGAATTTAGGCAGTGGGTTGGGAGGGAGGGGGTGGAAATGCTCAGTGAAAAGACTGTGTGGAACAGAGAACCTCTTCCTCTCAAACTTCTCTGGAATGTAGCAGGGTAGAGGGAAATTAAAAAAGCCTTTATTACCCTCTGAGGCTTGTTTGTTAGAGGCATCTGCTTACACTTATTACTACAATTATCATAAACAATGAATCCTAATACCTCAAAACAACCATGCTGAATTCCCCAAGCTGTTCACAGGTCTTTTCTCTTAAATGATACTTCCACACTTTTTCCTCTTTCCTCAAACCTGGTTCGGTGCCCTCTCACCCAGTGTTCACCAGAACTCATGTCTAAGACGACCTTCCAGTGTGCACTGGCCCCCATGCCTCTCAGTTGCTCAAGCACATTGCTCCAGTGAGTCTTCCATCTCTTGCAAAATCAATTTTTCTCTATCAATTTATTCTTTTTTATAAATGTATTTGACAGAGAGAGAGATCACAAGTAGGCAGAGCAGCAGGCGGTGGGGGGGTGTGGGAGCAGGCTCCCTGCTGAGCAGAGAGCCCAACTGGGGCTCGATCTCAGGACCCTGAGATCAGACCCAAGCCAAAGGCAGAGGCTTAACCCACTGAGCCACCCAGGTGCTCCTATTAATTTATTCTTATCAAACAACCAACAAGCTACAATTTCTCTCAATAATATAGAGCATAAATTGGGGCACCTGGATGGCTTAGTCATTTAAGCATCTGCCTTCAGCTCGGGTCATGATCTCAGTGTCCTTGGATCAAGCCCAGAATCCGGCTTCTTGCTAGCGGGGAGTCTGTTTCTCCCTCTCCCTCTGCCACTCGCTCCATTCATGCTCTATTTCTCTCTCCCTCTCTCAAATAAATATTTTTTTTTAAAAAAACAACACAAATTAATATGGCAGAAACATGTCTAAAAGATCAAGAATTATACTGAATATGATTGACTAATTTCCAGTTAAAAGTCAGAGAGTACCAGATTGGATTTTTAAAAAATTCCAGTTATACTCAAATTATCAAAAAAATTCTTAAAAATAAACACTTATATTTATGATTGCTATTTTTGCTTGTAAATTTTCTCAAAACTTCTCCTGTCAACATTTTCCCCCTTCGTTCCACTGAAGAAGCTCTTCCCTCGGACCCCCACATTACTAACCTGTTGTCAAGTCGTTCATGTTCCCTGGAAAAGGAGCAACATGTGGTGTAGTTGCCTGCTCTTCCTTTTGGTTTCCAGGACACTTCAGTCTCATGGTTTTCTCCCTACTTGACTGTTCCTTGCTACTTCTGCTTCATCACCCTGATCTCTTATTGTGGGTCACTCAGAGTCTCAGTCCTTGGTGCTCTTCTATAACTATACTCATTTCCTTGGAAGTCCAATCCAGTTATAGATTTAAATACAATCATTTGGGGCACTTAGGTTGTGCAGTCAGTTAAGCATTGCACTCTTGGTTTTAGCTCAGGTGGTGATCTCAGGGTCATGAGATCAAGCCCTACATCAGGCTCCTCTGCTCAGCACAGAGTCTGCTTAAGATTCTCTCTCCCTCTGATGCAACCACTCTGGAAAACAGCATGGAGGTTCCTCAAAAAACTGAAAATAGAGCTACCCTATGACCCAGCAATTGCACTACTGGGTATATATCCTAAAGATACAAACGTGGTGCTCCGAAGGGGCACGTGCACCCAAATGTTTATAGGAGCAATGTCCACAATAGCCAAACTGTGGAAATAACCTAGGTATCCATCAACAGATGAATGGATAAAGAAGATGTGGTATATATACACAATGGAATACTAGACAGCCATCAAAAGAAATGAAATCTTGCCATTTGCGATGACATGGATGGAACTAGAGGGTATTATGCTTAGCGAAATAAGTCAATCGGAGAAAGACAACTATCATATGATCTCTTTGATATGAGGAAGTGGAGATGCAATGCGGGGGGGGTTGGGGGGAGCTAGGAAAAGAAAAAAATGAAAAGATGGGATTGGGAGGGAGACAAACCATAAAAGACTCAATCTCAAAAAACTAGGGGGAGGGGGATTGGGAGAGGGTGGTGGGGATATGGACATTGGGGAGGGTATGTGCTATGATGAGTGCTGTGAAATGTGTAAACCTAGCGATTCACAGACCTGTACCCCTGGGGATAAAAATACATTATATGTTTATTAAAAAAAAAAATAAAGATTCTCTCTCCCTCTTTCCTTACCCCTCCCCCCTATTCTCTCTAAAATAAATAAATCTTTAAAAAAATAAAATAAATAAATATAATCTCTGTATTGACACTTCCCAAGTTTACATGCCATCCAGACTTCTACCCTGAACTCTTTTTATCCAACTCCCTACTTAACATGTTTACTTGAGTGCTCTGTAAACATTTAAACCTAATGTGTCCAACACTGAACTTCATTTCTTCCCTGCCCTAACTTACTCCACACAGTCTTCTCCTTCAGTTGATGGCACTTCCATTTTTTTCCACCTTTTCAAGCTAAATTCTTTGTAGTCACCCTTGACTCCTCTCTTTTTCAGACCTCATGTTCAGTGTGTCAGCAAATCCTGTCAATGCTCTGGAGTAGATTGCTTCTCACACCTCCACCAATAATACTTTGGAATTCCAGTAAGAATCACATCCTGCCTGGGTTATTATAAAGACCTCCCAACAGGTTTCTCTGCTTCTGTCCTTGCCTCCCTATCATCTATTCTCCAAATAAGAGCCAGAATGATCATTTTAGTGTATAAATCAAATTACAGCTCTCTTTGTTCATAACCTCACATCTCTCCATTCTCTCGAAGTGAGAGATTGAGTATACAAAGGGACAATGGCCTCCAACTTTGATATGATAATATGATAATAGATATGATGATAGAACTTTGACCTCCAACCTCTGCAGCAACTAGGCAGGGATGACGAACCACAAATTCTGCAGTAACCTGTCCAGGAACCATACCACAACCTCTGCAGCAATTGGTTCGGAATGGTCTGGACTTGGTCAAGCACTGAAAACTTCTCTCTCTCTCTCTCTCTTTTTTTTACACTCGCCACTACCCCTGATTCCAACTCAGGGCCAACCAGGAAGAGCCAAAAAAAGTCTCCAAACCAATTACATAAGGTGTCCTACTCCTAGTTAGCCCACGTCCAGCCAGCATCCTCTAATCTGATCATTATCTGAAGATTTCTCTCTCCCTTTCTTTCTTTCTTTCTTTCTTTTTTTTTTTTTACTGAGGTGTCCTACTCCTAGTTAGCCCACGTCCAGCCAACATCCTCTAATCTGATCATTATCTGAAGATTTCTCTCTCCCTTTCTTTCTTTCTTTCTTTCTTTTTTTTTTTTACTGTAAAGTTTTCCTATTTCCCTGACTACTTTGGGTCTCTGCTAAACGCAAGTGATGGTGACTGATTCCCTTGATATAGCAAACTCTGAATAGATCATCTCTGCCTGTTCTTACCTTAGGGTCGTCTTTGTTTATTTTCATAAGAGTAAGACCCCAAATTTCTATGGCCTTCCAGACTCCCATTGAGTCACTGCTGGATTACCACCTTGACCTTATTCTCAGTGCCTCTGCTTTGTTCCATCCACACCAGCCATACTGGTGTCCATGATATTCCTTGAACACACATGACATGTTCTTGCCTTAGGGCCTTTCCACTGATTACTGTTACAGTTTTGAATGATTTTCCTTGCACCCTTCATATCTATATGGTTCCCTCATTACTTTCTTCAAGTCTTTGTTAAAAGTGACTTTTTCAGTGAGGTCTTCCTTTAACTACCTCCTCCCCTACTCCTACATTTAAAATATTATTCTTTGTTGTACTTTGTCCCATCTTGATTTTTCCTGTCATTACGGTTTTCTAATATCATCTTTATATATGGCATTATACATATCCATACAGAACATATATTATGAAATAATTATTTTGTGTCTACACACAATATCGTGAGCACAAGAATGTATTTTGTCTGTTTTGGTTGCCATCGTACCCTAGTGGTTGAAACAGTGGACATTCCATTGCGTATGTTGGGATGGAAGACTTTTCAGTTTATTCCTTCTGAATTCTTAGGCTTGTGTAGTAATTAGATAGAAATAAGACAGATTAACAGGAGAAAAACAGATTTTATGTGTAAGGGAGCCCCAGAGACATGAGACTCAAAGATTATCAGCAGCGGAGCCTTATAGGCCATGCTGAGCTAAGGAGAAGTGGGTAACCCAAGAGTCTTGGGTTTCAAAGGGGAAGAAAAGTCACAGGAAGATGAGTAGAGCAAATGTTTGGTAAAAATATGTTTGCCATGTCATGCAGGTAACTCTTTCTGATAAAAAGTTGTCTTTGGCATTAGCCTTCTCCTGGTAAAGGCCCTCTGTCTAAATTCTTCTAGACAGTTAGGGGAAGGTAAGCAGTTCTGAGTCTGTTGGCCTTGGTTGTCTTCAAATTTAAAAAATGCACATGCCAAAATGTCATATTTGGGGGTGGTGTATTCTGTTATTCCTTACTTAGATGACTTATAACATGTTTGTGTGGAGTGATTCTTGAATACCTTGGTCTATTTTCATAACATGGGAGCAAACTAACTTTCACCCATCAACTCTCCATAAGGAAAGTGACAATTGAAAATAATCAAATGGCACAAGTTTCCAGTTATGAAATAATCCTGTACCCCACCAGAAAGAGACATTTAAGGTGGTCATACAAAAATATATCCAACATAGTCATGGGGGTGTAATGTATAGCATGGTGACTGTAAAAGAATATTTTAAAATTTTAAAAAAGAAAATGAAGGGGCATCTGGGTGGCTCAGTCAGTTAAGCATTTGACTCTTGATTTCAGCTCAGGTCATGATCTCAGGGTCGTGGGATCAAACCCCATGTTGGGCTCTGTGCTAGCACAGAGTGTGCTTGCCCTTCTCCCTCTGTTCCTCCCCCAACTTGGTCTCTCTCTCTCTCTCTTTCTTTCTCTCTCATATCTCTCCCTATCTCTAAAGTAAATAAATAAAATCTTAAAAAAAAAAAAATGAAGATTGCAGATTATTTTTATCTGTTCCACACTGTAGTCTACTGTTTGAATACAAGGCATATTTTAATTTCACACTGTGCAAAATGGGTTTTGCTGTGATATTCAACATCTTGTGTCTAATGACTTGGTGTCGAAGAAATATTTTAATATATAATACTCTAAGCCAGAAATTTTCAAACTACAGAATGCATCAGAATCACCTGGAGGATCTATTAAAATACATGTTGCTGAGCCCCACGCCCACAATTTCTGATTCTGTAAATCTCATGTACTTTGACAATTTGGAGTTCAAAGGAGTTCTCTGGTGCTTCTGCTACTGCTGCTGGTGATCGAGGACCACATGTTGATAATGCTGTTCTAAGGCTTGCTACTAAAAGTGTGATCCATGGACTAGCAGGATAGGCATCACCTGGGAGCAAGTTAGAAATTCAGAAGCTCAGCCTTTTCCCCAGTTCTACTTAATTAGAATTTGCATTTTAACTAGATGATTTAACAAGGTGCATTCTCTAGATGATTCTTATGCATATTAGAGTTTGCAAAACATTAAGGTTCTAAAGAACAGGAGGAACATAGGGTCAAATGTTTTCCCTAAGGCTGGGTGAAGGCCAGTATTACCAGATGTAAAGAGAGCCAAATGGTGAGAAGCTTTAAATTACATTTAATTATATATATGTTTGTAGTCTACAGAAACATCTTTTAAAAACACAATTTATTGTAGGTTGCAGAGCATCAGGTTCAGTGAACCAGCAAACCAGGTGGCAGACAAATCAGAATCAAAGGGTTTTGGGGGCACTAACAGGACCAGGTGAACATCAACACACACTTGAGCCTAGAAGTTGTTTAAAAGGAGAAGACATCAGGCAAATTTCCAGTTATCTAACTCTTGGGAAGTATAAAAGACTTTTACATGAACTACTTCTGTTTACCATGCATGTTCTTAGTTTCATGGAAGAAGTAACGATGGCAGGTCTGGAGGGGATCAGTTCAAGAGTAATCCGAACAACTGGAACCAGGCTGGAGGCAGAAATGGGCAGTGAAAGGTCTATATAGAAAGACGTTTCCTACCTCCTCAATTTTTCTTTGTCTACCATCAAAACTTTAATGTGTAGTAATAAAATGCAAAGGAATATCAAGAAAGGCTTACATATTGAAATAAATGTGTTCATTTTATTCCCCCACTACTCATGACACAGCGTTATTTCAAAATGATTCTGTTCAGTTTATGTTTAATATTTTAAAATAGAACTTAGTATTAAAATAATAATGGGATAAAATTTGTGACAAAAATTCTCTGCAATGCTAGGGTTTCTCAGGGAACAATTGTTACCGGGTAAAGGAAGTATGTGCACTGAAGATGGTAGGTAATTGTTATACAATCAAATCTTTTTGAATACAGGTCAGAACATAATGCATTCCAAATCTCTACAATAAAATTATATGAGGTAATATGTTCACAATATGTTGATAAGCTAGTATGTGTAGGAGGCTTTAAAAAGATACTAGTGTAACTAGGTATTTACCCAAAGAAAAGAAAAACACTAATTCAAAAGATATGTTCACCCCTATCTCTTGCAACATTATTTATGATAGCTTAATTATGGAAATAACCCAAGTGTCCCTGGATAGATGAATGGATAAAGAAGATGTGGCGCGCGTGCACGCATACACGCGCACACACCCACACCCACACACACAGGAATATCACTCAGCCATAAAAACATTGAGATTTTGCCATTTGTGATAACGTGGATGGACCTAGAGGGTATTAGGCTAAATGAAGTAGGTTAGAGAAAGACAAACACTGTATGATTTCACTTACACGTGGAATCTAAAAAACAAAACAAAAAGCAAAACAGACTCCTAAATACAGGGAACAAACTAATAATTGCCAGAGGGGAGGGAAGGGAGATGCGCAAAATGGGTGAAAGGGAGTGGGAGGTACAGGCTTCCAGTTATGGAATGAGTACACAGGGATGAACGGTACAGCATAGGGCATAGAGTCAATAGTGCTGTATGGTGACGCGTGGGAACCTCACTTGGGAGCCCAGTGTAAGACGTAAGAGTTGTGGAATCATTATGTCATACACTTGAAGCTAATGTGATGTTATGTGTCAACTCTACATCCACTTAAATAATGATACTAATGTAAACATTTTTAAGCATATCTATTTAGCCTTTCATGCTACTGAAATTCCCTGCGAATATTTATTTCAACCTGGTATAAGAGAATATATTTTGTTGTTATAGCAAACTCCTCAGTTCTCATTTGCTGAATGTGACCTTTCTTATCTTTAATTAGAAAGGTTTTATTTGATTTCAGAAATTATAATGTTGAAAGAAGTTAGATTTTTACAGTCAGGTATAGGCTTATAAAGTCATTTTATAGCCTAATAACAATAACATATTTCATAGTGGTTTAAACTGCCTTCTATGTGTCAAATTAGGATGATAATACTAAATTTCCTAAGACATGTAAGCAGTTCAATGTAATATTTCTTACTAGGCTTTGCCTCTCTTCCCTGGAAAAGAATCATCAAATATAGCCATGAAAGTACATTGCCTGAAAGAGAAAACCTATTTTAAAACCTGAAGTGCTTTTTAAACAATTTGAAAATGATTGCCCTCATTGTTTACTTGCTACCATGATTATAAGTGCAATAAGGAGAGTAAATGTTCAGAAGAAAGGAGTGAACATCAACATCAACCGTGTTCTTTAATTTTTTTCTGTCTCCTCCTGGCCATTATTGCCATGTGTTGTTTGTAAGGATCACACATTTACCTAAAGTGAATACTGTTTTTATCTAGCAATTATTTGCAGGTGACATAGTGCATACATAATAATTGCTTATGCTTATTAATCTTTAAAATTTTAATGCTGGAATGACCACTGGGCGTGACTATAATTAACAATTTTCTGCTACATTTAGCCAAATTCTGGGTCTGTCACTACACAAATAGCTTTTCCTTTGAGAAGATATGCTTCATTTGCATTACCTAAGAATTCTGTCTGCTATCTGATTAATGGTTCTCAGACTGACCACATCGTCGGTTATATGACAGAGAGAGATTTCTGGATCACAAAAAAAGTTATTAACCCTGTGTTTATTCAGTAGATGCAGTTATAGCCATGCCACACATGAGGAAAATATGGCTTTCTATGTGAGTCTACAAAAAAGGAGACACCGGGTACAGAGATGTCCTATCTCTCTTCTCATCTAGGGCTCCACTCAGACGTCAGGCTCTATGGCTATAGGAAAACCAGGGTGTTTCCCATCACAGCATCATTCTCTTTTCTCCACCTTGTCAGCATCTCTAGATGTCCCATTCACCAGCTTCAGGCGTCTGCTCTATAAAACTTTGTCTATTCTTTCAAACACTCCAAGCAACACCACGAAGGGTTTGTGTGAGGACACAGTGAGCAGGTGCCCTCTGACAGTGAAGAAGAGAGCTCTACCAGAATCTGGCCAGGCTGGTGCTTTGGTCTTGGACTTCCAGCCTCCAGAACTGAGCAGAAAGAACTGTCTGTTGTTAGAATCCCCAGTTCGTGGTGTTTTGTTACGCCAGCCCAAGCTGACTGAGACCCCAACCAGTCAAAATTCTCTTTGTAAATTTAAAGTTCAGTGAACATGTCCAATCTCAAGCATTTTTTTTGTTTGTTTCATTTGAAGCTTGAAGGATCAGTTCCTCTCTGTAATCTAAAAGAGCTATTATATCTTTAAATAAGCAAGCTAAATTTCTAGGCAAAAACAACAACAAACCCCCGCCCCCCCAAAAACAAAAAACCTCACATAGGAATTTTGCAGTTATTCCTATTTCTTCCCATACTACAATATGCATAATTAATATTTGAGAAGGGGCACTTGAATCTTAGTGGAATTTACTTGAGAACCATGAACCACCAACACAGTTTATTAATACCATGTGTTTTGACAAGAATGAAGATAAGTGTTAATTACCTGGTGATTTCTGGGGCTCTTCATGACTGCAATGTGGGATTTCACCCAGTGTCTTCCCAAACACTCTCCCACTCTGTATTATGGATTAAAATACATGTAGTGAATGTTGTGCTTTAATTGAGGACTCAGGCATTCCTCATTCTACTGCTGGGTGGGTGTCTTCAGAAAAAAAAGTATGCACAGCCAAGTTTCTTCTCTAAGAATAGATGCCGGGTTTGCTAAAAACCACAAGATACGGAAATGGACAGGTCATTTTGTTTTATCTCCTCATGAATGCTAGTTAGAAGGATTTAACAAGAAATAATAGCAGAGTTCAACTATTCCTACAGTAAAATCTGTGAAGAGCAACCATGCTCTATTAACTGCCTCAATTGTTGAATTCTTTGAACTGTCCTTCTCCCCCTGAACACACCACCAATCTCCTGGAATGTTCTCAGGATTTAGAGCACGAAGCCACATAGTAAAAATTTATCCCTGAAAAGTTGAGAAACACAACAGGCTTCATACTCACTGAAGGGTTTAACGGACAGAGAGATTGATTTGCTATTCTCATGAAATGCTTCTCTTTGCAGCAATACAGGAGTCTGTGACTGTTTTGTAAACCATCAGGAATAATTGTAGTTACAGTTTTATTAGTAGCTGGGGGATATAGTTATATTTCCTCTCATCTTGATTTTCAGGCAACTTTGCTGTGGAGTTTTCTGCATCTTAATTTAGAAAATGAGCTCAGAGCACACTCTTGCCATCGTCCCTTAACGAGTACACACTGGTCAGCTGGACATTATTTACAGGAAATTCTTGATATTCCTTCCATGCTTTCAAGATCTTACCAACTAGGCTTAATGGGCCTATTTTAGTCACACTCTTCAATGTAAATATTCACATTTATTTTAAAATTAAAATTTAAAACTTTTTGTTCCCCTCACACAGGGAATGAGACTTGGAAAGGCAGAGATATTCTGCCTTTTTTTATTTAATATTGAATTAAGTCCTCATAAAACTGTGCTTTTCAAATTTATAAATTTGTGTCTTTAGTGCCCTTGTTTTGTTCTTTCTCACCTCTGAGTTCCCCTCCTGCATTCTGAGGCCCTCCAGGTTAGATTCTGAACATGTGGATAACATGTCTCCATCTCAAGCATCTGCCAAGCACTGGGATTTTTAAAAGACACCCAGGCCTCATGTGGAAATAGAAGTAAATTTTTTGATGGGAAAAGTGTTTCTTAGCAAGGTAGAATCAAACTACATCTGTTCTGTGATATATAAATGCAATCCCATCTTTATTATCAGAACAACCTGACTAAAGTTGTATTGAAATCAAACTAGTTGTGTATTAGAAGAATGAGAAATACTAGTATTAGATGCCCCTAAAAATAATCCATGCCCTAAATCTAACTTGGAATTAACATTAGTATTTTGGAAGAATGGGAAATTATTAAGAATAAACAAGACAACAGGTTCAAAATGGAGTCACTCGTGCTAAGCCCCTTGTCACTGAACTGTGACTTAATTACAGTTTCAGTGCTTCCGGAAATGGTATTTTAAAACAGTCAATCAGGACTGCTCTATGCTGGTCACCTGATCAGATTATTAGATAGGTAATCCGCCCGAGGGACCCCTCTTCTCCCCTACAAGGAACCAACCCTGCAGTAACCAATTCAGTTTTTGCCTAGTCCGGCTACCTCATTCCTGCTTCCTCTGCCTATAAATTTTTTTGTCTTGCGTATGTCTTTGGAGCTTCTTTCTACTTGGTAGGTTCGATGCTGCCCGCTCTATGAATCGTTGAATAAAAGTAGTAAGATCTTTAAAATTTACTCAGCTGAATTTGAGTTTTTAACAAAATGTAGTAGTTGGGTCTACCAATTTTGAATCAGAGGGATCTGGGTTCAAATCTAAGTGTAACAGCACACATGGTGTTGGATGAGCTGTTCCACCATTCTCTATCTTATTTTTTGCTGTTGTTTATCTTTTCAGTGGAAAACAGCAATAAGCTTATCTGCCTCCGACCTCCTAAGGCTTTTGTAAGAATTGAAGGTGAGGATCTTGGGCGGAGGGCTTAGCACAGACTAATATTCCCACTGATTCAGGAGCAGCCCCAGGGTAAGCACCTACTCCTGGAGAGGTTGAAGTGAGTCTGAAAAGGTCAATAGCATTACAGTGAGGGTAACCGAGTGGGAACTGTTTATTCCCTAGCATGAAAGGGATGCAGTAATTGCAGCCTGCAGTATACAGCTTGTTTTCTCCTAATCTTAGCCTGAAGCCCTGGAGGGCTGCCTCCCTCAGGTTCTCCTTTACCTGCCCACATCCTAGATTCCACCGTCCTTTAAAAACACACCCTTAAAGATACCAAGTTAAAATCCCAAATTAGAGGTTCTTTGCCTAAAGTTGGTTACACATCTGCTTTCAGCTCAGGTCATGATCGTATGGTCCTGGGATCGAGCCCCACATCCTGCTCCCTGTTCAGCAAGGAGCCTGCTTCCCCCTCTTCTCCTCCTCCCCACTTGTGCTCTCTTTCTCTGTCAAATAAATAAATAAAATCTTAAAAAAGAAGAAGAAGAAGTTCTCTTGCCTGCTCTGCTTGCACTGGGGCCGCTGAATTTGGCTGAGGAAACATACACAAGGTCATCCTGATGGACATCAGTTCACATTCTCCCCCCAGCCCTACCCCACACACTCAAGGGAGCCCTTAGCACTTCCTCCCAAACCCACCATGTTTCCCGAATCCCATTTCTCTGCCACCACCACCCCATGACAATTTTGCATCTTCTCTTTTTCCCTCAGAGCATCAACACCTGGTCTCCCATTTTCATCCTGATAATCTAGCTTCCTATTTCAGGGAGAAAAATCCTAACAATCAGAGGAGAAGTTCCACATGTTCCTGTGGCTAACAGCATTGTCCCATTTTCAGTGCCTTTCCTCTGAAAGGGGGAGGACTGTCCCTTTCAGCTCCTGTTCCAGGCTGGCCCCTCATTTCGAGCTCTGGATCCAGTCCTCTCTCACTTTCTCAGGACATTGCTCCAGCAATTGTACCTCCCCTCCTGCATTGTTGCATGATATCTCTCTTATGTCATCCAAAATACGGTCATAGAGCACATTTTTTTAAAAGATTTTATTTATTATTTATTTGACAGAGAGAGATCACAAGTAGGCAGAGAGGCAGGCAGAGAGAGAAAGGGGGAAGCGGGCTCCCCGCCGAGCAGAGAGCCTGATGCAGGACTCGATCCCAGGACCCTGAGATCGTGACCTGAGCCGAAGGCAGAGGCTTAAGCCACTGAGCCACCCAGGCAGCCCATAGAGCACATTAAAAAAAAAATCTTTCCCTTGACCTCAGGTAACGTTCTAGGTACTGTAGAGGCTACTTTTAGGCAATGGCCCTGAGCAATGGAACGCTGAATGAGGTAGAAGAGCCCACAGTGATCCCCTACCCATCCTGGCTGAATACAAACAGGTCCATTAGGCGACCTACCTCAAAATACCCATAAGCCCTAGCTGACCAATGGGTTACTTACACCCAGACACATTAACAAAAAAGGAAAATCCCATAGGTTCCCATAGTAATGGAGGATGGTAGGAAGAAAAGCAGGCAGGGGCAAGCCCACCCCTCAAGAGGAAACTACCCTTAAAAGGAAGAAGACCCCATCCAGTTATTCTACACCACCCTGGAAGGAGCCCTCTACCCTTTCCCAGGTGGACAACTGTCTAATATGTGGATGAGCATGTGGGCAAAAACATGATGGGGTGACAGGTACATGGAGGGTTAATCAGATTAAAGCAGCCCACACCAAAGAGCCCATAAAACCCCCTAGATTGAAACACCAAATCTGCAACCTCTTAGGTCCCCTCCCTCTTCAGGAGCCTTGTATTCTTGCTCAATAAATTTTGCTTTGCTGCCCACCACTCTTCGTAGGTCTACCTCTTCATTCTTTGAAGCCGGCTCACCAAGAACCAGGGGCACTAAAGGGAAAGAAATCCTGAAACAATACCTCCTCCCCTTCCCCCTTAACTACAGCTCCCCCTCCACTGCCTCCAGGCAGAGAGTCTCTCCTTTGCTGCCCTGACCATTGCTCCTTTGCAGTACACTCAGTAAACGTCTATGTCCTTTGTTCTGCCTCCAGTGTATTCCCAGCCCTTCCCCACCCTGTGCTGCCAGCCTCCACCAGAGCACATTGTCCCACAATTACTACCTATTTCTTTATGCCTTTTAATAGAAAAAAAAAAAATTCAACACAGTTGTCTAATTTTACTGCTTCCAAATACTCGGGCATGGTCCCTTGAACTAACTTTAGTCAAGGTTTTGCACAAGTCACTTAGCTGAACTTGCTTTTGTCAAGGTGACCAAGAGCCTCACACTGGCAAACCCAAGGAGCAGCATTTAGTTTTCGCCTTCTTGACCTGTCAGCAGCGTTTGATTCAGCTTATGACTCCTCCTCTTCAAAACTTTTCTTTCACTTGGCTTCCTGAACACCATCTTTTTGGTTCTTGGATAGTACGTGTTGGATAGCTAGTTTGTGCAACCAGACCCTGAATGTCCTTGTTAATCACTGTCTTACGAATGTAGAAGTCCTTCCTCCCTCTATTTTCCCAGTAATCAGAACGTGCAGTAGAATGTGTTGTTTAGTGTTCAAGGTCAGAGTGGGGGTTACACACTCTTGTGAAAGAGTTTTCAAGTGGTACCCCTTGATCTCCTTAGAAATGCTGGCGATGCAAGGTGAGGAAGCGTCACTGATAGTTGCTAGAGGAAGTTGCTATGATATAAAAACTCTGCTGCACGTAGATCCCAGCAGCGGATTCTCAGTCCAGCCAGTGGCTCCTAGACTCCCTGTATGTAAGTGCCCCCAACAAACCTATAGTCTCAGTAGCTATCTCTAGGTCTTTTCTTTGGCCCCACTAGACCATCACTCACTCTAAGCTGGACGTGTGCTGGGTGCTGCTATATAGTTCTCCTGCTTTACTGCCCATCCCCGCCCTCAATCTGCATAGCTGATCACTCCTCCTCTCCACGGCTCAGGGTTCAATGCTGTTGGGACTCTGTAATTATCTAGATGATCTCTTCCACTCCCGTGGCTTTCTGTACAGAGGTACACTGACAGCTCCCGAATGTGTATCTCCTGCCTGGACCTTGAAGGAGAGAAGAATACACCATTTTGACATTTTGATTATTTTGAATAAAAAGTACTTGAGCAACAGCTGGTACAAGAAGGACACTTGCCTTTGCCTCTCTGAAAGCAGGAGGTAGATCTCCCATGTGGCAGGTACCTTCCTATAAGGAGGGTCTCATGCATCTTCATCATCAGAGAGAGGGAATTAGGACCAAGGAGACAGTGTAAACAAACTCCCAATTTACTACTCTATGCTCAAACCCCTTTGTTTTGTCAATTCTTCACAAAGTTACTGTTTCTTTCTCTAAAAAAGTGTTACAAGTGACCTACTTTGGTCACTTCTGTGAGTTTCATGTACTTCTAAAATTAATTTTTTTTCTTCTGTTAATCTGTCTTATGTCAATTTAATTATTAGATTGGCCAGAGAACAAAGGAGGACAGAAGGAAAATTTTTTTACCCCTACAACTCTGCTCTCTGGATTTACCTACTCACTGCTTGCTGGGTGGGGTGTCTCAATATTAACATGCCTAAAACCGGACTCCTGATTCCTTACTCACCCCATCTGCCCATCCCAATTCTGGCAATTCTTCCTGAATCGGTATATGAAAACTCTTTGCATTTTTGTGCCGGTTTCCTGAGCTCCAGTTCCCACAGGAACACACAAAGGTGACCAGATGACACCAGCCTCTAGCTTTACATGCAGGGTGTTCTGACCATCTCCACTTTCCTCCTCCCATTCCAGCCTCCATCACCTCTCACCTAATTTTATGACAAGCCTCCTTATTGAATTCTCCACCTCCACCTTTGCTCTCTTATTTCTCCCTTCATTCCCTTAGTCTATCTCCTTACAATAGCCAGTAATCTTTTTAAAATATGTCTGATCATGTTATGCTTAAAACCCTCTGTTGACTTTTCACTCAGTAAAATCCAAAGGCCATGAAAATGGCTTACCGGCACCTCCACAAGCAGCCCCTCTCTCCCTCCTCCTGCTGCCTCCTGGCGTGCATGTCCTACCGCTGGTTCCAGTCCTCATTCTGTTCTAGCCACACTAGTCTCTTGTGGCTCAAAAACACCAAGCAAGCCCAGGTCTCAAGGCCTTTTATTTGCTGCTTCCTTTGTCTGAGAGAGTGGGTTACATGGCTTACTTAGGGTTACCTTAATTTTGCACTCAAATATCACCTTACCGTAGATGACTTCCTTGACCATCTTGTAAGGTAGTTGCTATCATTCTAATTCAGCCCGACCTAGTTTCCTTATGTTGTTTGACTTTTCCCCCATTACATTGGCCCTATATTTGTTTAGTTTGATATTTACTGCCATAGGATATGTACTCACAAGAGTAAGAATCTTGCTGGTTTTCATAGTTTTATTCTCAGTGACTAGAACAGTACTAGCCATTTAGTAGGCGATCAATTAATATTGTATGAATGACTAAGTGACTGGAGTAATCCCTAACTGCATTGTTTGGAGTTTTTAGACCAAGTATGTGAGAATCTTAGGGTGTGGACGGAGACCAGTAGAAACCAAGGAAAAATGTATCAAATTAAGAATAATATTGTTATGTTTTTTGTGTTAAAAAAGAGTGGTTTACTGGGTATTTACCCAAAGAAAACCAAAACACTGATTTGAAAAGATATATGCACCCCTATGTTTATTGTAACATTATTTACAATATCCAAGCAACCCACATGTTCATTTATAGATGAATGGATAAAGAAGATGCGGAGTGTATACATACAATGAAATAGTATATAGGTGTGTGTGTATATGTATACACACACAGCATCTTCTTTATCCATGCAACATACATACATACAATGAAATGTTACTGAGCTATAAAAAAGAATGAAATCTTGTCATTAGCGACAACATGGATGGACCTAGAAGGTATTATGCTAAGTGCAATTGGTTAGAGGAAGACAAATTCCATATGATTTCACTCATATGTGGAATCTAAAAAAACTAAACAAATGAACAAACAAAAAAGCAGAAACAGACCCACCAATACAAAGTAGAAACTGATAGTTGCTAGAGGGGATGGGCAAAATAGGTAAAGGGGAGTGGGAGGTACTGTCTCAAACTTACGGAATGAATAAGTCATGGGAATGAAAGATAGGAGTGGTGTTATTACAGCTGTGCCATGAATGTCAAGGTATGCACAAATTATCAAGATGGTACTTTTTAAATGTCTACATTCTGTGGAGCAGGTTGGCAAGTTAGTAGCTGGTTGAGGCTAAAGTTAAAAGTCATATAAGCAGCATTGCTATAAAGAAAGTTCATCTCAGAAGAAAGCATTATCTATGAGGTTTCCAAGTGGTGTTGTCAGGGAAGAGCTAAAAGAACTCATGTTGACTCTCCTGGGTTTCTGTAAGTCTTGAAAGCAAGGTGCTGACTGCCCTCTGCTGTGAACAGTCTGTCCAGGGAATAGCCTTAGAAATAGTAGTGTCTGTCTACAGCAAACAACAAATTTGCTTACAGTCTTGGAAGACAGAGTGGTTTTTCTCCCTGGAACAAAAGTCAAACATGGCTAATGCCTGTTTTAAAAAATTTGGTTTTGTGGGTCCTCTGGTATAGCATAACCCACCACATTGGCTTGTGTCATCTGGTCATCTTTGTGTGTTCCTGTGGGAACTGGAGCTCAGGAAACTGGCACAAAAATGCAAACACTCTGGCTACTGCTGTTGCTTTGAGTAATTATCTTTTATCTCTGACCTGAAGTTTCATGTCATCTACCAAATTCTGTGAAACTGTGGTAGGCTAACTTGTTAGTTCTCAAGTAGGGTAATATTTCAGGATTTGTAGTCTGACAGGATTGGCAAGGATGGTGGGATGCTGACAAAGACTTGCCTTGCTAGAAGATAAGGAACAAGGATTTCATGAGCTGATTAGCAACACATGAGGGGAGTCTGTGGGAATTGAACATGTTGCAAATTGTGTGATTGGTTGGACAATAAATTGTCCTTCCCCACTGACCATTAACAACGGGAAACTGGGAAAGTGGTCATAGGCCAAGAAGAGCAGAAGCATACCGAAAATAGTTGCCTGATTGGTATGCCATTGTGGTTGACACAATGTGGTTCCTCAAGGCAGAGGAACTTACCTTAAGACCCTAATGGTCAGCCCAAGTCCACTGCATTGTAACAACTAGGGCTAAGCTTCATCCCCGGCAGGCAGAAGTTTCCTACCCTTTGTAGGCAACATTTACAGAGTTGTGTGTCTGCACTGAGTGTGAGAAGAGGGAAATGTGGGACTACTCTGAGGAGAAACTAAGCTATTTGTTGGAACCTTGACTGGTTCCCTTGGGATATGAGGGCGCAGGCTCATATAGGAAGAGTGGCAGCAGCTGGGCCATCTTACAGCCCAATCCCTCTTCAGTCAGTGATGCCAATTGTAGAGGGCAGCAGTATAGGCCTCAGCGACTGGCTTTTTCTTTGGGGCGGCATGTTTTTGGTTTGTTGTTTTTTTGTTTTGTTTTGTTTTTCTTTTTTGCGGTGGATCCTGGCTGCGATAAGAAAGTGTTAGCCCTTTCAGGCAGGTCTCTCTGAGACAATTTAAGTCCCAGGGCAGCCATAGAAGACATTGACAAGTATTCTGCATTTTGCTGGCCTGGATTGGATTTAAATGCTGACAAAAAGGACCTACTGGAGAATGAGAAGCTGACCCAGTGAAATTTAAGTAAATTTCTGTGGCCAGCCCCACCTTGCCGAAAACTTCCCTGGTCCTTTTACTGAGTTGAGGTAAGAGCTTAAGAGATGTTAAGTGTGGCAGTAGGGCTCCAGGTGTCGCATATTAAAGTGGGCACCTTAAAAAGCAGCTGCATCTGAGCCAAGCGGGTGTCAGAGTGCAAGCTTGGGGGTGTTGTTGGGAAGCAGCATGCTGGTGGTGAGGGAGCAGAAGGTAAGCTGAGGGCAAAGCACACACCAACGCCCCACTGCCCCACACCCCCCACTCCCACCCACCCCCTACAGACCCCTGAGGTGGGATATGTGTGAGATGGAAACTGTGTCTGTCTTAAAGTTAGTGTTTTGCTAGAGACTAAAAACAACTTTATCTTGACAATAGCCCAACCCCGGGGATCCTGTAACTCTTCCTTAACCTGCAGACGTCCCTTTAGAGGCCTAGGCTATCTTTATCGAGCCCCCCCCCACCCCCATCCCTCCACAGCTTAAAAGTGTATCATCAGTCACTTATCAAAATTCCAACGGGGTTTATAATAAAAACATCTCTTTCCACCAAAAACCTCTGAAGAATTCACTCTCAGACTGCAATTCAAATCACATCAATGGGGCTGCTGGGTGGAGGGGCTCCCCAGGGCAAGCGAGAGGATCTCACCCGTCTCTTCCCCCCATAGAGTACTAGGTGGAGTGGAAACACTCAAGGTTCATTTGGTGCAATCAGAGCAGCTGCTACGCTGCTCAAAACTACGGGTCAGTGTGAAGCCTTGGAGAATGGTGCAGAGCCTCGCTCTCTATGCAACCCCCTCAAACCCCCCCGCCCCTCGCCCAACCCCCTGTCCTCTAGTCTCCTTTCCTGCTGACCTCAGCTACTTAGAGGACAGCCAGAGTATAGTTGAGGCCTCCCTCCCCAAGCGGGTTGAAAGACTGTATCTCCCCACCTGAGTATGGTTGGGAATTTTGAATGGGGAGGAATTTAAACGTTCATGGCTTTTGGATATAGTTGCCTCAGGCATAATCATAAACAAACTAGATGCAGCTGACCAGGTTTGCAAAGACTTCACAGCAGGGAAAGGGAACTAATGTGACCTAGTGGGCCTATCTTATGTTCTCTTGTTGCTGTTTTTCTACATCTGTATGTATAGTAGAAATTGATGTGTGATAATTGTACTTCCTTGTCCCATAATGCCAGGGGCATTTTTCTTGATTGGAAAGAGCCACATGCAGAAAACCACTAGTGGAACGTGGAAATAGCTCCCCACTTTGCGTGCCCCTCTTCCCCTGGCTGGTCTTACAGAAAGAGGATAGCATCTCAGAACGGGGAAGGAAAGTTGCAGACTTGATGAAGGACTTAAAAGTAAGGAAGTAAAATAAGAGATGCACTAGTGGAATACAACAGTCTTGCACAATTGGCAGGAAAATCGGCAGCTGTTCCTTCCACGGCCTCAGCTGATGCAGACCCTGGAAGAGTAGTTGAATCTGTTACACAGATCGGTAGCTCTTGCTATGTCTTGTTTCTTAAGCGTCTAGGCCCGGTTCGCTGATGGCTTGGCTGAGCTGAAGCCCATGAGTATAACTCAGCTGCTGGGGCTCTTTAATCCCCGTAGTAGCTCTGCAGAAAAAGGTGGTTTACTTCAGTCCACGGACATAAATCCAAGTCCTTCGGATAGCTCTGCCTGCTACAATCCTTGGTGAACTTTGTCTTATTTTTACTGAGTCTTAGCCAATGGCATGGCTGCATGGTGTGACAGTTGGAAAGCTGTAGAGTAGCATATTAAAAATACCCTTTTGGAGGTCCAGAACTGGGGAATGATTCACAGCTGCTGGTCAGACTGTCTGGGTCACTCACATAAACACACAGTAAGAGCCTGCTCTTTAATGAGACTAAACTGAATTAAGCACCAGATTGTCACCTTTGCTTTCTGGATCTGTCAGGACACCAGGCATGGTATCCCATCCATCAGTATACCCTGAAAACCAAGGAAGGGCCTCTTTGTTTCTGATGCAGAGGCAACTAATACAAGCCAGAGTTGCGACTCCTGCTGCAAGTTTGTCTTCAGGTGAGGGAGGTCACATAGTTGGGAGTGTTGGTCCGCTCTCCTCCTGGAAGATTGACTGCATTGAACTTTGACCTCCTCTCAGACTCCTGATGGTGCTTCAGCACTGGTGACAAGTTTTCAGTTTGCGTTGTTGCTGTTCTAGTCAGTTCATCTACTTTGGGACATTCTTTGGGATAGACAAAGGGCACTCAGCTGGTGGTATAAACCCAAAGGACAAGTTGGAACAATTGACCTCAAGCACTCCCTCCTGAAGAATTGATTACATTATTCAAACTGCACTGGAAACCATCGTGTTCACCAGTCAGTTGGGAGGCCACAATAAAGGGCCTGCAACCTTTGCACAAAAACTAGTCTAGTTGTTACTTAGGGGACTCTGACTAATGTAAGCAACACTTTATTCCCAGAGGCATCATGTCTTCCCAGGTCCATGCTGCTTGTAAAAAGACAAGCGTTTCTTAATTCCCTCTTGAAAACATGGTGACTCATACCTTAGTAGACTTGAGAGCTCTCAGATGACCTCAGATCTCTCCAAAATGAGGCCACCCTGGGTTGATGAAGGGAGTAAATGGCACACTATTCACATGCAGTCTGTAGGCAGTAATCTGTATGTGGGGAATCCTCCAATTAGAAATGATAAAATTTGTTCCTGACTTTAGCTGAAGTGATCAGTGATGTCAGCTTGGCCCTGGAAGACCATCAGATCAATTTCTGCTTGTTGGCCAGGGTTGTTATGAGGACAGAACTGCCCTGTGCCTTCTGCTTGGGGGCAAGGCAGGGTGTGTGCAGATGCTCATACAGGATGTATGAGCAGGATGCTGTGTATGGATCAATGTTTTCGGCCAGGTAGAAAGGTCAGTACAGGAACTTAAAAAGCTACCTGGCCTTCCATGGTTAACCCTGATTGATGGCTTACTGATTTGTTCAGGTGATTGGATCTGGGATTTCAGAGGCCATGATTAAGATCACAACTGCTGCTTGGACTCCTGTTGCTAATAGTCTCAATGAAATGCTATGTAAGATGAAGGATTTGTCCCAGCCTCCGTTCAGGTGGCAGAGTGGCTGTCAGAGTGGCTTCTAGAAGGTTTATCAGAAGCCAGGATGGGACAGAAATGAGGAGCAGATATTGTTAGGAGATAAATCTTCATAGGCCTCTCACATTCTTCTTTATTTTGTAAGGCACTGGTTTCCCTTTGTTCCAAACTGGCCTCTAAAATATATTTGTACAGGCAACAGCCGGGGAAGCCAGACAATTTGTTTTTCTGGAGCAAAGGGCAGGCATACTCACATATCCACTGCTAGAATAAAGGTAACATTTCCCTCAGAGCAAAGGGCAAACATGATCATTGCCTCTTATAAACATTTGGGGTTCCAAAGCTTAGGGTTCCTCTCCTGTAATTAAACCCATTATAAATACAGGCATCCTCTGGCTTTCTTTCTGTTGCTGATTTGGAATTGGAGCTGGGAAAACTAGCAGGAAAGATACAGCTGTTCTGGCTCAGTTACCGCTTTGAGTAATAGACTGTCTTTTATGATAAGGAATCTGATGCCTTCTACCTACATTCATGAAAATGTCAGGCTAACTTGTTCACTTGGAAGGAGGATAAAAATTTCCAGTTCTTTACAGTTCTTGATGATAAATTTCAGTGAATTCAAATATGCTAGAACTATTCCTCTATTTGGGAGGAATCATCAATTTTCTATAATAAAAATGTAATCTGATTTTCTAGTTAGAGGGAAAGATGGAAGACCCTGTGATCACCTCCCTAGAATAGTTTATTAGAAAAATAAGAGCTTTTATACTGGCTGTGTCATTGTGAGGAAAAAGCTCACTCTCAAAAATGGCTGGCTTTTCAGAAAAATGTGATGGGAAAGGAGAGAAAGGCAGAACACAGCAGAGTGACTTTCAAGGGCCAAGATAGTGCTGCAGGCCTAGCAGCAGATCCTGGAAGGGCCATTATGTAGTAGAATGTACGGTGTTCCAAAAGTACCACGATTGAAATGTACAGTTCATTCAGTACTTAACAACTGGAAGCCCTGCCTAGTGGAGGGAGAAAAGCATCAGGAATGTCAGGCAATGGTCAGGGTCTAGGAAAGACCAGTGTCAGTTTTTTTGACCCTTACTTCTTTGAAAGAAAGTGTCTTGGACCACTCTCCCCATCTCCTTCTCTGCTCTAGTCTTGTTGACCTACTCTGGTTTTCTCAAACACACCAAGCTTTTTCTCTTCATAGGGGTCTTTGTTGGAGCTATTCTTCTGCCTGGAACATTCCATCTCATAATCCTTGGAAAACCAGCTGCTGCTTGCATGTGTTCAATTCATTCAACAAACATGTAGTGAGACCCAATGCATGCCACATTTTTTCTATACTGCAAGGATAAAGCAATAATAAAACTAAACACGATGATTTAAGAAAATTCCGCCCTCGTGGAACTCTTATTCTAGTGGAGTATGTGAGGGCACACTACGCACTATCTAAATAAAACCTACTGTGATTGAATTAATGATCAATTTGAAATGAGAAAAATAACTGGTAGGGAAGATAGTAAATGACAAGGTAATTGTGAGGGGTTTAAGTGGGGTGTAGGGACTATCTCACAAGTTAACATTTGAACGAAGAACACAGGAGGAGGGGTTGAGTCACATAGAAATCTGGAGAAAGACTAGTTAAGGCAGGAAAAAAAAATCCGAATTGCAAAGGCCCTGAGATGGAAGTATGATGTGCCATGTTTGAAGAATAGTCGAGAGGCCATTGTGGCTCGAGCAAGGGGAGAGCAGGATGGCAGAGGAGAAGCTAAAGTCCTCGAGAACCACGGCTGGATGTTGGTGAGCTTTGTGACCATTGTGAGGACTTGGGCCGCTCCTGGGTGTGAGGAGAAGCAGGTTCCATTTTCAGACAGGCCAGACTGATGATTGGATTGATCAGGGAGAGAGAGAAATAGGAAGATGTAGGAAAGACTGTGGAGTGGAGCTGAAGCCACCTTAGGGAAAGCCACAAGGCAAAGGACCTGGGGTGGAAATGGAAGGAAAACCTTGTGTAGTCACCCAGAAGGTTCATCGATTGCAACAGAAAGGAGAAAGGCAGCATGAGTGACCGACGTGGTGGCAGGCCCCTGGAGAAAGTTTTGTTCTCCAAGCAGTTTGTGACTGCTACTCTTTCCTTGGTGGAATAAGAGGCTGGGTCCTCAGCAGAGTGTCAGGAAGGGAGATACTGGAGGTTTGGAAAGTAGTAGATAAGTAATGGACTAGAAAAATGTGATCTCACTGCCAGCAGTGTCAGGGGTCCTGTAGAAATCTGTGATCATGGATTTCAAATGCGACTCTTCTCAGCATGCTCGTGTGTTTGTCTCCAGGGTAAATCCAGCTGTAGGTACAGACATGAAATTATCTAGTCTTCGTTCATGTCTCAGCTTAAATGGTACCTTCTCAGAGACTTCTCTCTCCCTTCTCCCACAGTGCCTCCCCACCCCACAGTGATATCCACCTGTTTTAATTCTCTGCATAGCGTGTAACACTGTTTTTCTGATCTAGTTGTCTGGGTGCTATCTATTTCTCATATGGAAATGTGAAAGCAGATGTATATTCTACCTCATACCCTGCTAAGTTGGAAACTATGCTTGGTACATATTAGTTGTGCAATCAATGATGAATGAATGGTGACTCCCTTTATAGTGTGTGCACGTGCATGTGTGTGTTGGTGATGGGTTAACAGCAAATGCAATTGCTTTCTAAACCTAAATCCAGACTTGAAGGCAGACAGATAACCCATAAGCCACGGCACTCTCCTCATCCAAATAGAATTGATAACCCATATGGAAACACCAATAGCCTTCTTATATTCAAGAATGGAAAGTATTGCAGAAAGTTCAGTATTTCACTTTTTCC
Source organism: Martes martes (assembly GCF_963455335.1). Classification (NCBI taxonomy): domain Eukaryota; kingdom Metazoa; phylum Chordata; class Mammalia; order Carnivora; family Mustelidae; genus Martes; species Martes martes. The sequence goes on along the minus strand of NC_137889.1, from coordinate 21,852,507 downwards.
CCCAATAGTGGAGTTTTCATGCTAGAAAAAAAAGAGAAAGGATAAAAGTTGGCCACATAGATGATGTCATAGATTGAGATTTGTTACTTAAAGCATTTTATAAACTAGAATGGAATAGCATGTACGTATCATGAAGAGGATAAAAACATGGCTCACTGGAGGCCCACGGTTTTATCAAGAGGTCAAATAAGTAAATTTCTAAAACTGTGAGTGGCAGAGCTCTCTGACCTCTTACCTTCAATTTTTTTGTGTATGTGTGTAAGGTAAAAATGAGGTTTTTGTTTGTTTTTATTTCAGCGTTGGCACAGCTGTGAAATTTATTGGGAGAAGGTTAGGTATAAAGTAAATGGAAAAAATTCTAGCAAAGCTGGCCAATAATGGGACAGTGTTTCTCAAGAGTGGATTCCCCAGTCCTGTTATCCAAGCAGGACCAGCCTAGGTGGTCGCTAGTCCCAGTTTGCAGTGAAATCCGTGTGCTTGCTTCAGCAGCACATATACTAAAATAGAATTAAATCTATGCCATGCATTCACATTGGCTGATCTAGGCATATAAATATACATATAAAAACAAAGGATATGTCCTGTTTTTGTGCCTGAATGATAGAATTACCACTATTTACTATGACACGTATTTCTATTTAAAGGCAAACACAGGATGAGGGAGTGTGTATGTGTGTACCTGAACATGGATGTATGTGCATTTGTATAACCGACACCATAGATTAGGAAGGTGCTGGTTTTCCAGTTAGCCTTTTTTTTTTTTTTTTAAATCATTACATTAACATCTATCCTGGCAAATGGACAAATTAAAGACAAGACTAATTCAGTAAAAATAAGCTTGCTGGTGATTCTCACAAAGCATTCAGTTGGGGTAAGGTTGTTAATTTTTTTTTGTTCCCTAAGATAAAATCTTTTTTTTTTTTTTCTTCCATCCCTACTTCCATCACCCAGGTTGAAGTTGATCAATTTTTTGTCTTGAATATTCCGACTTCCTCCATGCCTGCTCCAACCCAATCCATTGCCTACGTGGTTGTGAGAGTGCTGTTTCCAAAAAAGCAAATCTATGCCTCTCCCCTGCTTAAAAATTGCCAGTGGCTTGTGGACAGACTCAGCATCCACTCCATGAGAAGGCTTTTCAGGCTTCTGTGTGATGGGAACCCTGTAGATGCCTCCAGGCACATTTCTGCCCCTACCTCCTTCACTCATGACCTCTCAGCCATGTTGAAATGATCTCGTGTCCTCAAATATACCTTGATTCTCCTCACGTTCCAGTGTCTGCTGGGTGTTCTCATTTGTGTGTTCTGCCTGACCTCCTGTGTCACAAGGCATTTCTCTGTTACCCTTGCTCTTCTGGAGGTGGGTGTCCTTCCTCTGGGCTCACACTGGCCTATCATTTTATGCTTCCTTGCCATCTGCTTTTCTTTTTCCTTGTCATTCTGTTGCGGGAAAATAATCAGACCTATGAGAGGCCAAGTGACACTTGGGGAAGTAGGAGAACTTAGATTTATTTGGGGGACCCAGATGAGCTCGTGCTGGACGTTCTGAGCCCTGGGTAGTGGGGTAAGGGGTTTTTATGGGGAGGGGTGGAGGGTTAGGTTTCAAGGGCTATGCTGGCTACTGGCAGGTGATTTTAAACTGGTGGAGTGGGGGCTGTTTAGGCGGGAACAGTAGTGTAGGGAGCCTGCGGCAGGAAGCCTGTTCACAGAAGCAGAAGCGGCTGGTTATCTCGTGCTCCCCGTAGGGCTTCTGGTTATCTCTAGCTTATTGTTAGTAACTTTACATCTTCTGGGACCACCTGGCCTGGGCCTCCTCCCGGTAATTTTCTACTTCAATTCATAAGCTCTTCGAGAGCAGGGACTGTATTTGTCTTCTTCCTTATTGTAGCCCCAGTGTATGTCCTAGGGCTAGGCTGACAGTAAATGTACAGTCTGTCTTCGTTGAATGAATAAGTTTTTGTTCATTATATTTAGAACTGATTGTATTTTATTTCTATATCTGGATGTTATAATTGATGCATACAATCACAACTGATGTTTATTTTATTTTTGTTAGGATGACCTGAATTTTCAGAATGTTTTTAATTCATAAAGTTTCACGGCTTCATTACATTAATGGCCTTAATGAGGCATCAGCAGGAGATCCTCTGTCAGTGAACTTGTGAGCTGTCTCTTAAGACTGGCTGAGGGGTGCCTGGGTGGCTCAGTAGGTCGAGTGTCTGTCTGCCTTGTCTCGCTCTGGTCCTCATCCTGGAGTCCGCGGGATCCAGCCCTGCCTCAGGCTCTCTGCTTATCAGGGAGTCTGTTTCTTCCTCTCCCTCTGCTCCTGCTCATGTTCTTTCTTTCAAGAGAAGGAAAAAAAAAAAAAAAAAAGACTGGCTGATAAATTAATCGAGTCCACTGTTAAAATGTAAACATAATGTTACCAAAGTGGATTGGGTTTAGACAATAGGAAATACTCTTCTTGGAAATGGTATTTTCTGTTACTTCTTGTGCAGAGACTTGAGGCTTGGCCGTTCTTGTTCATTGATAACATAGGGCATCAGACCCATTTTACAGTCTCCCGAACACTGCAAACAGCCACACACACACACATTCCTCCTCTGAGCCAGTGACTGGGGGCACCTCAGGGGGCTACACAGTGGCAGGTATGAGTGACACAGAAAACACCAAGAGGCTTTTTTGGCCTACCAGTCCGGGAAACTGTGGACAATGCTATTAGTTCACAGTTCTGGGCATGCTTGAATGAGGACACTGATTCTCTTTGCTTGAAATGGCAGGAACTTTATTAGACAAACATATGTGAAGCTAAGCCTGAGGGTAGGAATTCCTGGCAGCTGAGGAAAAGGGGAGCCATGGTTTGCCAATGCCATCTGCTTAATTTTCCTAATAATCGAACACCTGCCAGTGAGACTCATCTTGTATCCCAAAATGGCTGAGCATTGTGGAAACCTCAACAATAACTTCTTTCAAGGCCCTCACTGTCATTAGCAGGAGAGTGGCTTTCCAACTTAGCCCTTTTGCTCTAAAATGAAAAGGATGCTGGTATCTCGTGGGGACGCCTTTGCTGTCATTAAGTCTGGTTTCCTGAGCGCCTGGCGTTCTTGGGGCTCTCTGAGTGAAGAGACTGATTAAGTAAGAGGCATCAGAGAGAAGTTAACCTTTCACCTGATCGTATTGTTACTGTTTCCATCAGTTTCCAGATAGGCTGCCTGGATGAAGGCCTGATTTTTCTTTTAACTGGCTTTGAAGTTTAACTCCTATAAGTACTTCCCTCCCGCCAGAGGATGGAAGATTGGCTTGTATTCTCATGTAAACGTTACCGCGACTTAGTTTTGTTAATGTCTATTTTGTTTAGATTTAGTGTGATTTTTTTTTTTTTTTAGACCAAGTTCTTTCAAATGAGAATCTCTCCCAAGAATTCTTGGCTGTTTTCCAAAGGTCCTTGAAGCCACGGTCTGTTAAAACCTTCATCACTCTGACTACTGAGGGCAGGGGGGGTCAAGCTAGGCCCATTGGGGAGTTTGGAAACACTTCCCTGAAAGTTCCATACCCCTCCTGAGTTACTCTTCGTAAAAGAGCCAGGAAAGGAATACTAGAGAAATAATTGCTCTGTTATGACTATAGAAGTCCGCTCACCACTCCAAATGACTTTCTTTAGCAAAAACCAGAGCTTGTGACTAAAATCAACCTTGCAAGCATAAAATCTTTTAAGAATGAGAAGGAATTATGTGAACTGTGTTTGTACTATTAGCCTGTGAAGTGGATTCTATCTTCAAAGACTTTCAGCCTAGGATAAAGGGGAATAAGCAGTCTAACAATAGAAATTGTTCTAATTGCCTTTGTTGTATATGAAGATTCAGTGCAGGAAAGGGCTCTTAGGAGGTGAAAGCTTCAAATTTTAATCTTGTGGAATACATATCACGGGAGAAAAAAGTGACCGTGGATGGTGAGAAAATAGTGGTCACGAATTTGGTCTCATATTCTATAAAAGGTTTTCACTGGCAATATAAAATCCATTCAAATATAATTTTCTTAGAAGTTTTACGAGACTTTGACCCAAATACTACAAGAAATATAATCACTGATAAACATATCTGTTGGCAGGATTTCACACAGACGAAATCATCATCTACTTTGTCCATTGTCTTTCATATTTCTTGCCTAGGTTCATTATCAAAGATTGGTTCTAATCCACTATTAACCAGCACATTGTTTTCACTCTGTAGTGTGTATGATGCTGATAGGAAAAGTACCTTGCTTACTTTACTTTTGAAATCATGTTGAAAAATCTCTGAATTTAACACTGTGTACAAAAATAATTAATTTCTAAGGTAATTGATTTTTCTGAAGAAGACATAACTGTAGCCTAAATTTAGCCACAGCAAAATTATAAATTCTAGGACAGAAGAAAACCATAATAATATACATATCTGAAATATCTGGAGAATGCTGCAGTTCTAAATTTTGAGGTGCGATGTGAGGGGGTAAATTAAGACAAGAAAAGAAACTATAGTAAGTAACAATATAGATCAAAAGCCATGAAGCTTTGTGACTCTTTCTACCTTCCCCTAATCCATATCATTTCATTCTGTCCTACTGTCACTTCTAACTGGTTTCTAGTATGTTCTAAGCGTGTCTGCCTTTGTGTATGTGTAAGTGTGTTTGTGAAGAGTAAGGGAGCTAGAAATGTATCATGCTTTTCCCCCCCTCTATTGGACTTCTAATTAGTTCCAGGTTTTTCAAAAGTGTAGAAATTTACTGTTGCTAATTCATGTCAGGGAACAAGATCCACCAGCTTGCTTTCTGCCTGAGTACTTTCTCTTTACCTTCCACGTTCTTTAGTCTTTCATATTAAAAGCATAGTAACACATTTCGCCCTATAACTGGTCTGTACACCGACATATTGCTCCTTTAAGACAAATGTTTTCAATTCATAAACATTTGGAAAGGTAACATTTTGTAACTTTATACTTAAGTAAAATGGAGTCATAAGATCTGGTAAGTTTTGTTTCCAAACATAGTTAAAAGTTTTATCCTGGCCTACTTTGGACCTTGTTAAAAGCGGGCTCAAACATGTATGGTATGCATGAAAAAAAAATAACTCAGACATGGTATGAATATGCAGCTGTTTTTCAACTCAGGATATAAATGAGGTGGTAGAAATACTGTGAAAATAACTTGGAAAGTACTAGATAACTGTGCTATTGAAATACTGGTGAGAAGTTTAAAAAATCCAACTTTTCCAAAATAGTTTCAGTAGTCCAACATAGACTGTACATGGTCTTCTCATTGCATTTACTAATGCATTAGAATTTCTTGCAAGTTTTATTTGGAATCATGAAAAAGTCACTTTAGCACTAAAAAGGCCTTAGCTAACATTTGATGAAATCTTTGAATTTATAGATTAGAACAATGGCTTCACAAATGGCTGTATTTTTTTCACAAGTCAATGCGTGTCTGTGGCACAAATGCGATGAAAGTTTTAAAATTTCGAATCTAGAGCTGAACTGATTATGGTTGTTGTTTTCTTGTTATTATTTGAAGGTTATTTGTCCAATAAAAGATACAGCATTTTGGACTATTATGGGTTTTCTTTGCATAGACGTTTTGTTACTGTTCTCTTGGTTGTAACAATCACATAATATTTATTTTAGTCCTTTTTCACCTAGCAGACTGTGATGAGCATATTTTACTTCTTTATATCATTATGTCTTCTTTTTTAATAAAAATGTCTTTATAGAAATTATAAAACTAAGATGAATTTGCATTGAAGGAAATCTGATAGGATATCCACCCAACCATCAAGAAGGGTTGCCTAGTGCAGAGGAGCTCCAAGTGGGGGAAGGACTTGTACTCCTGGCTCAGAGTTCTTCTGAGTTGCCTGGACTTTACATCAAAAAAAATGTAATACTGTTGCAAATAGAACTACCTAGAAAAATAGAAATTCTTTTCCTTGTATTAATTTTAGTCAACTCAAAAATGGACACAACTAACCTTAATTAACTACATGTATGCCTACACCTTCCCAGACCTTTGAAAAATACATTTAGATATAATGTTTCAGCTATTACTTTAGAGGAGTAGAAGAACTTAGCAAAAACCTACTAAAACAATGATGGTATGAAAATGTAATTCTCTCCTACTCTCCTTCCCCTGTAAAGCTCCACCCCGTGTTTCAAGACTCCATCTCATAGGCAAATATTTTATTCATTGCTTTTTGAATTATTTCTCTAATTACCATGTTTCTAAAGAGTTTTTCATTTTCTGTGTCTTGATTGGTCAGTTCGAGGTAGTATAAACAGAATAACTGATAGAGTAAACAGACAGGAGCTGGAGGCAAAGACAGTGGTAAATAGGCTACCCATCCTAGGGGCACCACATCCTGACCTTGTGGTTTCGAAGACCCCTGGCCTAGAGACGAAGGGCCGCAGGTGCAGAACATGTGCTGAGCCCATCCATGTCTGCCCTGGGGTCACCGATTGGATCGTTATAATGCATTTGCTTTGCAGTTTTAGCCACCATCACCCCTCTCCCCCCGACCAGTTGGGGAAGGCTCCTATGATGATTCTGGTACAAACCTTGTAACATCAAAAACTCTCCTTCCCAACAAGTGGAAGGAGTCCCCCAAATGATTAGAAGCAGCCTCCATTAGAGACCACCCCATCCATGACCCAAGACCCCACTCACATAAAAGACCCCTGTAGCCTCAGTGCAGTTGCCATCTCTGGGCCTGCCCTCTCCCTTCCGGAGAGTGTACTGTCCTTAGTAAACTCCTCTGTGCTTGCTACTTTCCTTCTGGCTGTCTTTATTGGGGCATGGATTCTCATGTAAATCTTTCATGGGGAATCCAAGAACCAGGACCTCCATTCACACAGTACAGACTCTCCCACAGGTAATACAAACTCTCTTTCCTCCCAGCTGCCTCTGCTCTTGTTAACCTAATAAGATCCCAGTAACTTTGTGTCTATTGAAATCAATTTAAAGAAAATTGTGCCGCTCGCTGTCCTTTGGATACTTGTGGTTATCAAGCCTGTTTCCATTTGGGTTTTTGGTTTTTTGTGTGTGTGTTTGTTTTTGTTTTGTTTTGTTTTTGCATGTAATGAAGTTTTAGTGGTAACTTAAGAGGTATAGAAAACGCATGTGCTTATGTACCATGTTAAATACAATATTTTTTAAATTTAATAATTTTATTGTATGCAGATGTTATCAGCACTAGTGGCCAATGTAACTACAGAAAAAATACATCAAATTCTTTGTACATTGAGATTTTTAAACTCCTACTCAGTTGTTGAAGTTAAACTGCGATTCATATCATATTTAAATATTTCAGCACACTTCAGGGCCATGGGTTTTCCAGCACGGAGTAGCTTCCTATAACTCTATATATCTATTGCCTTTTTTTTTTTTTTTTTTTTAAAGATTTATTTTTATTTGGATGGGGGTAGAAGGGTGGGGTTGGGGAGGGGGAGAGAAGTGGGAAGGTCAAGGTGAGAGAGAATCTCAAGGAGACTTCCTGGTGAGAGTGGAGTCTGATGCCAAGCTCTGTCCCACAGTCCTGAGATCATGACCTAAACCAAAATCAAGAGTCTGTTGCCTAACCATCTGAGCCACCCAGGCACCCTATATGTTACTGCCTTTGCCACTTTGCACTTTCAGTCTCAAAAATGTGTGAGCCAAAGTTATTCAAATGCTGTTCTGGGGTAAACTGTGGCCCAAAATGCAGCTCTATAAAAATTGGTATTTTGTGGTACAATTAAGGTAATCCTCTTTATCATTAAATATCATTGTGACCTTAAGCATCTTAAAAAAAAAAAATTAACATGAGAAAAGAAACACAAAAATCACCCTAATTCCTCTACTGCATGACAATCATTTAACATTTTCATTTACTTTCTTCTGGTCTCTTCCATTTATAAGTAAGTATATGTACAACTCTTGGGCTAAATTATTTTAATGAAATTTTTAACTATTCATAGAAATGAATACATACTGTGTGGTAGACATTTAAAAATAGTACAATTCTAATATTGTTGGAATTAGAAATAACTTCTCTAAATTGCCCAGTCTTCTGGTCCAAAGGTGAGGGATCTCCACTTATATAATTTTTCTTTTTTTTTAAAGATTTTATTTATTTATTTGTCAGAGAGAGTGAGCACAGGCAGACAGAGAGGCAGGCAGAGGCAGAGGGAGAAGCAGGCTCCCAGCTGAGCAAGGAGTCCGATGTGGGACTCGATCCCAGAACCCTGGGATCACGACCCAAGCCGAAGGCAGCTGCTTAAGCAACTGAGCCACCCAGGCATCCCTCTTCTATAATTTCTTATAGAAACCCACAGAATTCTACTTAGGATCAGTTCTAAGTGTTTTTTGTTTCTGTAAATGAGCTCTTTCATCTTTCACATTCACTGTGGTTGTTATCAATAAATAGAGTTTTTTAAATATTAATACAAAAACTTCTGCAAATGCAGTACAGTGGGACACCATATAAAGCTCCCAAGTTACCGGAAGCTTTTCCGTTGATTCTAGGGTGTTGAATCTTTTCATGTATCCTTTGCACACATTCATACTTTCAATGATTATCATTGGTATGAACTTTCAGGTGGAAGTTAATAATTATGAAAGCAATTTGTAAAAATTCAGAGTGGGTTTTGCCCTATCAAAGGCCTTTTCTACATTAAAAAAAAAATTCACTTTCTTGTCATGATGTTGTACATGCACTACTAAGTCACCCTGAATTTGAGATGAACTCTATTATTCTATATATGAACATTTCAAAATTTGCATTCGTATCTATTACAATATCTGTATTACTATGTTTAGTTTTGATAACCTTCCCCTACAAACTGATTTTGTCAGCGCTTGCTTCTTTTTTTGCTGTCCTGTTTTATCACTAGAAGAATATATTTGTTCAGTTATTATAGGTCTTTAACTTATGCTCTTATTCCTGTTTTCCTTATTCATCTCTTATTTCAATTTCTTCAGTTGAATTGATCGATTTATTTCATAGTTCTTTAAAAGTTAACATGCTTAAGGAGTACGTTTTCACTGATTATAATAATTTTGGATTCTAGGACTTTTATATAAGGAATTCTAGAGAATTTAGAATTCTAAAGCAGATCTGTAATTGTAACTTATCTCTTGTAACTTGACATTTTTTAAGTGGTGATATATTTGACATACAATACTATAAGGTTTCCAACATGTTGATTTGATTACCTTTATATATTATAAAGGATTGCCATTCTAGCAATAGATAACACCTCTCTCGTATCGCATAATTGTTTATTCTTTTTTTGTGTGGAAATAGAAAGCTAGTTTCTTAGCAAGTTTGGCAATTGTAATACAATATTGTCTATATGTACTACATTTTGCATTAGATTGCAGGACTTATTTGCCCACTATAACCACTATTTTACTCTCTTTTTGGGAGTTTGGCATTTTTAGGTTCCACATATAAGTAGTAATATGCAGTATTTGTCTGGTTTATCTTAGCATCATGTCCTCAGGATCCATCCATGCTGTAGTGAATGTGTAGGACTTCATTTTTATGGCTGAATCATATTTCACCGTGCATATATGCCACATCTTTGTTATTTTATTTGTATGTGGATACTTAGGTTGTTTCCATATCTTGGCTCTTGTGAATAAAGCTGTGAAGAATATAGAAGTGAATAAATCTCTTGAAGATCTTGATTTGGTTTTCTTTGTGTATATACCCAGAAGTGGAATTGCTGTGTCATATGATAGTTTTATTTTTAATTTATTTAAGAACAGCCCTATTAAATTAATCTTAAATTAATAATTAATTTAAATTAATACTTTAAATAATAATCTAAATTAAATAATATTAAATGTGAAATAAACTTGTTCCTACCAAAAGTATACAAAAATTCCCTTTTCTCCACTTCTTTGCCAGCATTTGTCATCTTGTGTTCTTGATGATAGCCATTCTAACAGGTGTGAGATAGTATCTTATAATGGATTTGAATTGGGTTTCTCTGATAATTGGTGATGTTGAGTGTCTTTCCAGGTATCTGTTGACCACTGGATGTTGTCTTTGGAAAAGTGTCCACTTAGTTCTTCTGTCCATTTTTTAAATCAGATTGTATGTTTTATTTTTGTTGTTGGGTTGTAGGAGTTCTTCATATATTTTGAATATTAACCCTTTATCCAATATATGGTTTGCAGATACTTTCTTGCATTCTTCAGGTTGCTTTTTCATTTTGTTGGTTGTTTCTTTTGTACAAAAGCTTTTAACTTTGAAGTAGTCTACTTCATTAATTTTTGCTTTTGTATATGTTTTTGGTGTCTTATCCAAAAAATAATTGCCAAAACTGATGTTGAGGAACTTCTCTGTGTTTTCTTTAAGGAGATTTGGTCTTACATCTTTTGTTTTTGTTTTTGTTTTAAGATGAGAATGAGAGACAGAGAGCATGCATGAAAAGGGGAAGGGTCAGTGGGAGAAGCAGACTCCCCACTGAGCAGTGAGCCTGACATGGGACTCAATCTTAGGACTCCAGGATCATGACCTGAGCCGAAGGCAGTCGCTTAACCAACTGAGCCACTCAGGCACCCCTGGTCTTATGTTTAAGTCTTTGTTCTATTTTGACATAAATTTGTGAGCAGTGTAAGAGAAGAGTCTGATTTTATTTTTCTGCATATGTTTATCTAGTTTTCCCAACATTGTTTGTTGAAGCAACTATTTTTTCCATATTGAATGTTCTTGGTTCCCTTGTCAAGTACTATTTGATATGTTATATATATGAGTGTTTAATTCTGGCTTGCCAGTTCTGGTCTGTGTGTATGTTTTTATGCTGGTGCCATACTGTTTAAATTACTATAGTTTCGTAGTATAATTTGAAATCAAGATGTGTGATGTCTCCAGCTTTATTCTTCTTTCCCAGGATTGCTTTGGTTATTTATAGTCTTTTGTAGGTACATAGAAATTTTGAATTGTTTTCTATTTCTATGAAGAATGCCATTGGAATTTGGATAGGGATTTCATTCATACCTGTAAGTAGCTTTTGGTAGGATGAATATTCTAACAGTATTTTCTAATTTATGAACACAGGATGTCTTTCCATTTGCTAATGTCTTCTTTGATTTCTTTCAACAAAGTTTTGTGGTTTCTGGAGTACAGATTTAAATGTATTCCTAGGTATTTTATTATTTTGACACTATTGAGAATGGGATAGTTTTTTTTTTTATTTTCAAATGTTTCATCACTAGTATATAGAAATGCAACTGATTTTTATATGTTGATTTTTATATTCTTCAACTTTACTGAATCGTTGATTAGTTACAATGCTTTTTTTAGTTAAGTTTTTGGGATTTTGTATATGCAGAGCATATCATCCACAAACAAGGACAGTTTTACTTCTTCTTTCCTGATGTGGATGCCTCTTTTTCCCCCCACCCTTGATTGCTCTATTTAGGACTTCCAGTACTATGTTGAATAAGAATGGTGAGAATGTGCATTCTTGGCTTTTTCCCGATCTTAGGGGAAAAGTTTACGATTTTTCAACACTAACTATAATGTTTGCTATGGATTTGTTGTAAATGGTTTTTATTTGCTGAAGTATTTTCTTTCTGTACCCAATCTATAGAAGGTTTTTATTAGAAATAATATTGTGTCTTGTCATGGTTTTTCTGCATTTATTGGGGTGAGCCTCTGACTTTTATCTTTCATTCTGTTAATGTGGTGTATCACATGTATTGATTTTCATCCTTGCATCTGAGGAATAAATCCCACTGGTCATGCTATATAATCCTTTTAACGTGTTCTTGAATTGGACTTGCTAATATTTTGAGTATACTTGAATCTATATTCATCAGGAATATTGGTCTATAGTTTGCTTTTGGAGTCCTTATCTGGTTTTGAGATTAGGGTAATGCTGGCCTGGTAGAGTAAATTTGGTAGGGTTCCCTCCTTTTCATCATTTTCTTTGTTGTTGTTGTTGTTGTTGGATATGTTTGAAAAGAACTTACATTGATTCTGCTTTATATGTTTGGTGGAAGTCACCAGTAAAACCCTCTGGTACTAAGATTTTCTGTGTTGGGAATTTTTTGATAATTGATACCATCTCTTTTGTTGTTGTTGGTTTTTTCAGCTTTTCTTTTTCTTATTCAAAGTCTCGGTAGGTTTTGTGTTTCTAAGAATTGATCCATTTCTTCCAAGTTATCTAATTTGTTGATCTATACATATTCATAGAAGTCTTTATGATCCCATGTATTCCTCTAGTCTTAGCTATAATGTCTGTTTCATTTTCAATTTTATATGAATCTTCTCTTTTTGGTTAGTCTGGCTAAAGGTTTGTCAATTTTTTTTTTTTTTTTAAAGGAGGGCTTCGTTCCATTGATCCTTTCTATTACTTTTCTGGTCCCTATTTCATTTACTTCTACTCTGATCTTTATTGTTTTCTTCTTTCTGCCAAATTTCAGCATAACTGCTGCTTTTTCTAATTCCTTGAGGTGCAAAGTTGGTTGTTTGAGATCCTTCTAATTTTTTAATATATTCATTTATCACTATAAACTTTCCTTTCAGGACTGTTTTGTGCAACCCATAGGACTTGATATGTTCTATTTCTTTTTTCATCTGTTTTGTGATTTTTTTTTTTAAATTTCCCTTTTGTTTTTTTCTTTGGTTATTTAGAGGTATGTTGTTGAATTTCCACATATTTGTAGATTTTTCCAGCTTCCCTCTTGTTTTCTAGTTACACATCATTCTGCCCAGAAAAGATGGTATGATTTCAATCTTCTTAAATTTTCTAAGATTTGTTGTATTTTATTATATGATCTATTCTGGAGAATGTTCCAGGTGTACTTAAAAAAGAATGTGTATTCTATTGCTTTAGATGCAGTGTTCTATATGTATCTGTTATGTTCATTTGGTGTAAAGTATGGTTCAAGTCCAATATTTCTTCAGTAATTTTTCTGTCGATTGATTATTCAGAGTAGGTTATTGAAGTCCCCTATTACTGTATTGTTGCTTATTTCTTCAGATTTATTAGTATTTGCTTAATATATTTAGATGCTCCAATATTGGGCGTGTGTGTGTGTGTGTGTGTGTGTACATCTTCTTGATGTATTGACCCTTTTATCGTTATATAGTGACCTTTACCCTTTGTCATAATTTTTGGCTTGAGGTTTTTTTCTGATCTAACTATGGCTACTTCGACTTTTTTGGTTTCCACTTGAATGTTACATCATTTCACTTTGAACCTGTGTAACTGTAGAGCTGAAATGAATCCCTTATGGGTGGCATATACTTGGGTCTTGGCTTTTTTTAACCCATCAAGCCACTCTGCTTTTTGATTGGTGATTTAAATCCATTTATATTTAGAGTAAGTATTGATATGTAATGACTTCTGCAGTCTTATTGATTGCTTTCTGGTTGTTTTGAATTTTTATTGGTTTTTCTTTTGTTTCTGCATACCTTCTGTAAATTGGTAGTTTTCCATAGCGATATGCTCTGTTTCTCCTTCTTCGTTACATGAATCTACTCTATGCTTTTGCTTGAGGCTTACAGAAAATATCTCACAGTTAAACAGTCAGTTTTACACTGATAGCAACATAGCTTCTTTCGCCTATAAAGGCTCCACTATTTTATAGCTCCCTTTTATATTTTTGATGTCACAATTTACTTCTTATCTGTGTATTGGTTAAATTATAGTAGCTATAGTGTCGGGTGCCTGGGTGGCTTAGTTGATTAAGCAGCTGCCTTCAGCTCAGATCATGATCCTGAAGTCCTGGGATAGCGTCCTGCATCAGGCTCTCTGCTTAGCAGGAGTCTGCTTCTCCCTCTGACCCTCCCCTTCTCGTTCTCGTTCTCTCTCTCTCTCTCTCTCTCTCTCTCTCATTCTCTCTCTCAAATAAATAAATAAAATCTTAAAAAAAATAGTAGCTATAGTTTCTCTTAATATTCTCTTCCTTTAACCTTTATATAATTAAGTAGTTAACCTTTATATAATGAAGTAGGTAAGTAATTAAAGAATTGGAGTTCTTGTTACTATGTATTTTTCACCTTTACCATTGTGTTGAGTACTCAGTCTTACTAATTTTAGCCATTATAAAGGACATGCAGCCCTATCTCACTGTGATTGAATTGCATTTCCTAATGACCAAGCATCTTCTCATGTGTTTATTTGTTAATATGTCATCTTTGGCAAGGTTTCTCTTCAAATCTTCAATATTTTTAAAATTAGGTTGTTATTGCGAGTTCTTTATGTATTCTAGATACAAGTCCTTTGCCAGATACATGCTTTATAAGGATTTTCTCCTGGTGTATTGCTTGTCTTTTTATTCCCTTAACAGTATCCTTTGAAGAACATTTTTTTTTATTTTAAATGAATTCTAATTTATCATTTAGGTTTCTTACAAATCATGTTTAGTGTAATATCTATAAAGCTTTTTAACTTAGGATTAGAAACATTTTCTCCATGTATTTTGGGTTTTAAAATTACTTGTGATCCATTTTGACTAACTTTAACCCTTAACTCATGTCATTTATAAAAATTAATTTTTGTGCATAAGGATATCCAGTTGTTTCAGCAAGGCCAGCAACACTTGCTGAAGCTGTCTTTTCTCTGTTGCATTGCCTTTGCGCTTTTGTTGCTTTTGATTTGTCAAAAATCAGTTACCCATATCTTTGGCCCTAATTATGGACTCCATTTTGTTCTCTTGATGTATATGTTCATTATTATGCAAATGTGTTTTATTACTATTTTTTTAAAGATTATTTATTTATTTATTTATTTGACAGAGAGAGAGAGAGAGAGAGAGCACAAGTAAGCAGGGCAGCAGGCAGAGGGAGAGAGAGAGAAGCAGGCTCTCTGCTGAGCAGGGAGCCTGATGCGGGGCTCGATCCCAGGAACCTGGAATCATGACCTGAGCCGAAGGCAGCCACTTAACTGACTGAGTCACCCAGGCGCCCCATTATTGTTTTATATTGTTTTGGAATTAATGTAATTTCTCCCTTTTTATTAAAAACATTTTGGCTATTTTAGGTCCTTTGCATTTCTATATCAACCTTACAATCAGTTTGTCAGGTTATACCACAGGAAACAGAACAAAACCAAGAGAAACCACCTGGCCTCCTGGGATTTTGATTTAGATTTCATGAATCTTATAGATATATCTGGGGAGAAGTAAATTCTTAATGAAAATGACTCTTTGATCCATGAATACAATGTATCTCTTGTCATTTAGATTTTCTTGAATTTACTTCTACAAGGTTTTATAGATTTCAGTGTACAAATCTCCTATTTCTTTCATCAGATTTACTCTTAAGTCTTTCAGATGTTTTGAAAGTATTGTAAATGCACTTTTTGCCTCAATTTCTAATTTTTTTTCCAGTGCTTATATGTAGAAACATAACTGAATTTGGTGTATTAATTTTGGTATACTTGTCTTGTATCCTGTAGCCTTGCTAAATTCTTTAGTTCTAATAACTTTTTTTTTTTTTTTTTTGGCAATTTCAACCATATTTTCTACATAGACAATCATGGCGTCTTCAAATTGTGATAGTTGTACTTAATCTTTTCTAATCTGGGTGACTTTTAGTGATTTTTATTGCCTAACTGTGCTGGGAAAGACTGCTCTCTGGTATATTGAACATAAATAGTGGGGAAGATAGCTTTCACCGTTATGACATTACCTATAGGGTTTCCAAAGATGTTTATCGGCTTGAAGAAGTTCTCTTCTGCGTAATTGGACAGTTTTTAATCAGAAATGGATGTGATTTTTCTCCAATGACTTTTTGAATTTATAGATGTTAAAACAAATTGATGACCTAGATGTTTTTTCAAAAATAGTTGAATTACCTTTTTTAAAAAAAATTTTAGTTCAAAAATTAGGTGTTCATCTTTATACCATGTATCTTACCCTGGGATTTTATATTTTTACTCTTCTTCCCTTTTTTAGTCATTACCAGTGTAAGTTGTAAGAATATATAAAGATCGTGATTACTGAAATTTTTAAAGTACTTAAATTTTAAATGTACTGGATGGGTGAGCCTGGTGGTGGGTATTATGGAGGGCACATATTTCATGGAGCACTGGGTGTGGTGCACAAACAAAGTATGCTGGAACACTGAAAGGAAATAAAATGGAAAAAAATTTTTTTAATCAATTACTTGACCTTTTTTCACAACAGTATTTAGACAGCTTCCATACAGCCGTGATGTCAACACCCACTGATCCCTTCTTGGACCTGACTTTTTGTTTCTTGAGTTCTTAGATTAAATTAATTACATGGTTGAATGAAGAATATTTTTGAGTAACTTTTTGTTTTCCATGAAAAGTCAATGGATAACACATTTGAACTCCTAGAAGAAGTAAAGCTGTCACACGTTAAATAGGTATACAATTTAGAATCACTGTAATTTTTTGGGTCACTACACTTTGAAACTACAGAATGATACTATTTCAGTGTCTTTTTTTTTTTTTTAATGTTAGCTGGAGAGACTGAAAAGAAACCTGATTTCTGTCCGTTTTTTTTTTTTAATTAAATTACTTTTTCTATAGAATTTCCCCCCTATAGTCTTGAAATTTAATTATTTCTTTATAATATATCTTGGGAATAGTTTATTAGCTTATTCTGTAAACTGTTGAGCCATTTTGGTCTACATATCCAGATTATTTCTTTAGTATAAGAAAGCTTTTTCCCAGGGGCACCTGGGTGGCTCAGTGGGTTAAAGCCTCTGCCTTCGGCTCCGGTCATGATCCCGGGGTTCTGGAATTGAGCCCCACATCAGGCTCTCTGCTCAGCAGGGAGATTGCTTCCCCCTCTCTCTGTCTCTGCCTGCCTCTCTGCCTACTTGCGATCCCTTTCTGTCAAATAAATAAATAAAATCTTAAAAAAAAAAAAAAAAGGTTTCTCCTATGTTGTATTTGGTTACTCCTTCAATGTCAGTTTTTATAGTCTTTTTAAGGATGTTCATTATTTTTTTATATCCCCTTTTTAAGTTATTTAAATTCCAGTTAGTTAACATACTGTATAATATTAGATTTAGGTATAATTTAGTGATTCAACACCTTAATACAATATCCAGCACTTATCACAGTGCCCTCCTTAATCCCCATCACCTATTTAACCCATTCCTCTACCCGACTCCCCTGTGGTAGCAATCAGTTTGACCTCCATAGTTAAAACTCTGTTTCTTGGTTTGCTTCTCTCGCTCTTTTTTCCCCCTTTGCTCATTTGTTAAATTCTACATATAAGTGAAATCAAATGGTATTTGTCATTATCTGGGTGGTTTTGCTTAACATAATACTCTCTAACTCCATCTACGTTGCTGCAAATGGCAAAATTTCTTTTTTATGACTGAACTATATTCCATTGTATATATACACCACATCTTCTTTATCTGTTCATCAGTCAGTGGACATTTGGGCTCTTTCCATAATTTGACTAATGTTGATAATGCTATAAAGATCAGAGTGTATGTATCTCTTTGAATTAGTTTTTTTTTTTTTTTTTAATTTCTTGGGCAAATACCCACTAGTGCCATTGCTGGATCCTAGGGTCATCCTCTTTTTGTGAGGAAACTCTACACTGTTTTCCAGAGTGGCTGCATCAGTTTGCACTCCCACCAACAGTGCAAGAGGGTTTATTTTTCTCCACATCCTCACCAGTACCTGTTGTTTCTTGTATTGTTGATTTTAGCCATTCTGACAGGTGTGAAGTAATATCTCATTGTAGTTTTGATTTGCATTTGCTGGGTGATGAATGATATTGGGCATCTTTTTATATGTCTGTTGGTCATTTGTACCTCATCTTTGGAAAATGTCTGTTCATGTCTTCCACCCATTTAATTGGATTATTTGTTTTGGGTGTTTTAGAAGTTCTTTATATATTTTGAATACTAAACCTTTATTACATAATGTCATTTGCAAATACCTTCTCCCATTCTCTAGGTTGTCTTTTAATTTTATTTTTTCCTTCACTGTTCAGAAGCTTTTTATTTTGATGTATTCCCAATAGTTTATTTTTTGTTTCCTTTGAAGAACGTCCATTATTTTTTGACTGAATATTTGTGTATTCTATGTCTTTTCTCATTATTCTAATTGTCTTAATCTTTGCTAGGATTTCTTAGATACACTCCAGTTTTTCTCTACCACACTGATTTGATTTCCTGGAGATTTGGTCCTATTTGTTAATCGCATCAATTCAGTCTACAATTCTTTTTTTTTTTCCTTTAAAGATTTTTATTTATTCATGGACAGAGAGAGATCACAAGTAGGCAGAGAAGCAGGCAGAGAGAGAGAAGGTGGGGGGGAAGCAGGCTCCCCGCTGAGCAGAGAGCCCGATGCGGGACTCGACCCCAGGACCCTGAGATCATGACCTGAGCTGAAGGCAGAGGCTTAACCCACTGAGCCACCCAGGCGTCCCTCAGTCTACAATTCTATTTTTCTTTTTTTTTTTTTCTTCTGTGCAGTCTAAGCAGTGCCATCTCTTTTTAATCTTATCTCCTATCTTAATTCAGTTCCCTTTCATCTTACTTTATTTACACTGCTCCAGGCATGGTTTGTTTTGTTGTCTACATTTTATTGAAAACCCAAAGCAAATTTAATTTTCTTTTACTTTTCACTTAACTAGTAAGCCTCTTGGACAGTATAGCATCACAATTCAATGACTCAATGACCAATCAACTGAAATTTGGGGCATTTGTTCACATATGTGGACAAATTTCTTGAGTATGTCAAGGGTCTAACTAGTGTCATAGAATAATCTCCAAAAACCTCGTGAGGACTTTTATTACCACTGTTCTATTCCAGAAGATCCACCAACATGTCACTGAAAGAATAGCTTCTCTGTTAAACAATCTGCATCACCACTTGTGTTCTTTATACCTCTGATCTCACTGTCTCAACATCTTTTTAGGTGGATGCTGAGATTCCAGGCTGAGTGCCTTGTATCTGTTGATGAAGGAAGAATGACAGAAGTCCAAGACCGATGGAAATACATGGAAACTAAAGGTACTTTTATCTTTTGAAACTTACCCAGAAAGTTACCCTCTGAAGACTTCAGATAAACTCTTGGACTATACAGATAATGAATTTCAAAGCAAAGTTGGTCCTCACTAAATACTTGGATTCAGATGAGGTATAAATAGGGATAGTAGACATAAGAAAGAGCATTCTAATTATTTT
Source organism: Martes martes (assembly GCF_963455335.1). Lineage (NCBI taxonomy): Eukaryota > Metazoa > Chordata > Mammalia > Carnivora > Mustelidae > Martes > Martes martes. The sequence goes on along the minus strand of NC_137889.1, from coordinate 21,833,360 downwards.
AAAAAGCTGAAAAGCAAACTGTATTAAGGAAAACAAATTATTTCATGTGGATAAGAAAAGACTGGGAAGGAAGTTAATAATTAGAAAGAAATGGGGACGCCTGGATGGCTCAGTTGGTTAAGCTGCTGCGTTCGGCTCAGGTCATGATCCCGGGGTTCTGGGATCGAGTCCCGCATCAGGCTCCTTGCTCAGTGGGGATCCTGCTTCTCTCTCTGCCTTGGCCTACCAATCTGCCTGCTTGTATGCTCAATCTCTCTCTCTCTCTGACAAATAAATGAATAAATAAAATCTGAAAAAAATAATAATTATAAAGAAATGACTTATTCTTTTTTGGTTCTGAGAACAAGGTCAAAAGAAATTGGCCAGGCTCCCTGCTCAGTGGGGAGTCTGCTTTTCCCTCTCCCCTTGTATGTGTTTGGCATAGCTATCTAAAGGTCAGTGATAATACCTTAGGCAAACTATTCCCAAGGTTCTGTTCATTTTTCACTCTTTTAAAATTTAAATATACTATTTAATATCTGTTTTTTCTTTGTAAACTTGGTATGATATTTGTGTGTGAAACACAAGCTGTTCATAGGCTCCATGATATTTCTTCTCTTTATTAGTAAATATTACTCATTAAGTAATAGAAGTCAAGGGTATTTATTGGAGATACATTTTCTAATTCCAAGGTTTCTCTAGGATCACTCTCCTGCTTTTCTCCATCCTCTTCAACACTGCAACCACAAAGTCTTTATGCAAGGTCCTGGTTCCTCATATTAGAGATACATGGGCTTTTCCCTTGATCCCATTCATAATAGTATTTCTTTCTAGATAATCTAAAACCATGTACGATTACTCTTAGGCTAAAAGTAATGTGAAAAAAGATAATGCTAAGGGTAGACAACTGCTAGTACTTTTCCAGGATGTATATGAACATTACTGAAACAGACTATCCCAACTCCAGGTCTGATGAAGAATTATTAAACTTACATAGAAATGATATTAAAGTGAACTAAAAAACATCTGGGGTTTAATATTCAAATAGAATTACTGCAAATTCAGAGAGACAGAAAACTTTTTAATGCCTTATTCTGTATTCATTGTTGTATATTTAATAACTCAAGGCAAAATGTCTTGCATAAAGAGTTTATTGCTGGAACTTTCACTTCCAGATAATCCCATTATGTGAAAACCACCTTTTTTGTGGCCAATTATTTTCTTTTCTATGGGGAAAAATCCATTTTGGGAAAAGTACATTTAGAAATAAACCCTTTGCCTATTTGGTATAAAATCTAGGTAAATAATGATTTTAAATGGATGGCATAAGTCACCTTTTATATTGTGCTCAGCAGGTGATGATAAATGTTGGCAGCAGGATAAAAGAAGAAAGATGCTTGCATTTATAAAAATCTGTGTTAATAGTTGCCTTTTTTTTTGAGTCAAGCTTGAATTTTAGTCCCATGGAATAGTGGATGCTGATTAGTTGAAAACACTTAATTCCCGAAAGATGTTTGCCTGTCTTCTCGTCTGTTTTTTCCAGGACCTTACAAGGACATCATTATTGGAAAAATGGTATCTGTTACTTGTAACACTTTCTCTTTCTCACTTTATGTTGTTACCTTAGTGCTGATTATAGTTTCCAGAATGAATGTAGTAAGTCTGGTCCTTAGGAAAGTCAGGTGGGAGAAGCAGCTTTGGTACCTGAAAAGCAGGTCCTCATTAGTTGAAAACAAGTGTGGTAGTAGTCAGTTTTTCTGCCTGTGTGGGCTCAGAATCTCTGATAGGAGGGGCACACTGGGATTGGTGGAGGGAAGAAGAGGGAAATGAAGATGTTCTTCAATGCTCTTTTCATTTCAAAGATGTAGGCATCCAGTGAATCTTTGATTATTTGAATCCGATCCATCTACCCTCAAGTTATGCTAATTCCTCCAAGGAACTGACAAAACTGTATATGAATAGCCTTATAGCCTTAATTGTTAGGAATTCCTATGAATTTATACTTTTCATGTATTTATGTATATGTATGTGGTATTTTAAAAGGGAATTTCGAGGAGAGGAAAAAAAAAAGGATGAATCAGGAAGGTTAGTGAATAGGCATCACAGTCCATTAATTTTTGAGCATTTTTTCCTCTGTGCCTTAGACATCTATCAAATAAATAGTTATACCTGCCTTACCTATATGAAGCTATAAGGATTAATTGAGATAATTAATGGGTAAAACTTATCATTAAGATGCCATGCATAAACATACCATTTATATACTATTTGCTTGAGCTCTGGGACTGTGTCTGTCTTTTTGACTCCCTAATATGAAACAGTACAAAATTGAATTATACTTTCAGTTTATATTTAAAGCAGAATAAATAAAGATTTCTGTCTTCTACCCATTAACTTATTGTGCACTTGCACCAAGACCTGATAAAATAAAATATTCCTTTAGGGGTGATTATAAAGGCAAGTTTTACCTTTTTTCTTCACCTTTGGGAATAGCTTGATAACACCACTCACCCCTACAAAGGGAGTGAAGGTAATCAAGATACCTTGAATTTTCTGAGGTGCTGGTATATTTTCCTCTGAAATATTTTGTGTAACTGGAAGTTGGGGATGTTAAATAGCAGTTGACTTACTTAATTCCAATTTTAAGAAAGGGCTGGAAAAATTCTCCTTTTGTGCCTTCTACTCTTCAAAGTCTCTAGCTAGAAAAATGTTGAAACCTAAGCAACGAAATGTGTAAAACCTGTTTTCTGGATTTCACAACCTGTCTGCAGTAGGTACAGTGTCATTATTTTAAAGGCTGATACAGCAATGCCCAGGCGTTAAATGACTTTTTAAGGAACATAAAAATATAACCACATTACACTTCCGTCTCAAGTTGTTTTCATCCTGTTACTTTGCCGTTTTCACATAATAGGGACAAATTTTATCTTACAGACATGGACAAAATCATTTTGGAACACATCAGTTAAAATGATTACAAATGACCCTTGAACAACATGGGTTTACAGGGGTCCACTAATGTGCAGATTTTTTTCAATAAATACAGTCCTGCAAGTGTATTTTCCTCTTACTATTTTTTTCCCTGTAGCTTTATTATAAGAACATAGTACATGATACATACACATTCAAAATATGTTAATTGATATCAGTAAGGCTTCAGGTCAACAGTAAGCTATTAGTAGTTAACTTTGAGGGGAGTCAAAAGTTATATGCATATTCTCAACTGAGTAGGGTCAGCACTACAACCCTCTGGTTATTCAAGGGTTAGCTCTACAATATCCAAAAAAGTCTTTAAAATCATAAGTATTTTGTAATGATAGAATGTAAGGCCATTTGTGAAATAATACTTAAAAGATAATATAGTTCATTGCCAATTATAGACAGCAAGAATAAGGGGAACTATTACTAAAAATCCCCAAATGTTAAAAATTGATTTGAATATCTAACACAATGATTCTAAAACTTTAATATTTCTTAAACACCAAAGCACGGTAATACAGAGAAGTTTAAAAAGCTAAGTATATTGAAACTTAAAAATTGGAATAATTATATAAGGCAAATAAATCTAAGACCTGCATTTTGGGCTATGACAGGATTGGACTTGGAAAACTACATATAATGTTAAGTATGGCAAAAATGTTAACAAAAATAGTATTCTCTGCTACAGCCTTCTCTTCCAGAGGAATGGTAGGCTATGTGTTCACATTTTTTAGGGTATCTATCCTTTAATTAAAAAAAAAAAATCCAAAAATATAGGCTAAAATAGAAATGTCTTCTTCCCTGAGGGTCACAGAAAAAACGTGATCCTCAGTGCAAATGAGACACCAGAAAAAGGAAAAAAGATTTAAAATAGGGTGAATCTTGATTCATAATAGAAGGTTGAAAAGCTGCTGATATAAAAGTAATCACCAGTTAAGATACTCTTCAAGGCTACTGTCCTTTGCATAGTGATAAGCTAAAAGTGCTTTACCATGTAGAAACTGCTATGCATTTGAAAAGCAGTGAATTAGATAAGCATATAATTTCTCTATCTAAAACTCATACAGTAAAACCTAAGAATTGAAACACGATTGATTAACTTCATCCCCATCCAATTAATTGGATCCTTTTCTTTCTTCTTCTCCTTTCTTCTCTTTTTTTCTCTTTTCTTTCTCTTGCTTTCTTTTTTTGCATTGGTTTATCTTTTCTTTTTTCTTTCTTTCTTTCTTTTTTTTTTTTTTGCTCATTTTCTCTTGCTTTCCATACTAATCAACCTCTTTTGTCCTACACAAAGACACATTACAACGGGAAGAAGAGACACATTCAGGAGTAAGGATTCCCTTCTCTAAAAAGATTAGCTGTTGCCTTTCACCATTATGAATATTTTATGTGTGTGTGTGTGTGTGTGTGTGTGTACGTGTGCCCATGTGCATGTATAGACATTCATATGCACATAGAATTTTTGTTACCTGAGAAGAAAACTCTGAACTCATGACATAGTCACTACCCTTCTTACTCCTCTCCCTGGCCTTTGGCAACCACTAATATGCTTTCTGTCTCTGGATTTTGCTATTCTAAAGGTGTTTCATATAAATGGAATCTTAGAATATGTGGCTTTTTTGTGTCTGGATTCTCTCACTTAGCATAATGTTTCAAGGTTTATACATATTGTAACATGTATCAATAACTCATTCTTTTTATGGCTGGACAGTGTTTCATTGTATGGGTATACCCATTTGTTTATCAGCTGATGGCTATTTGAGTTTTCTATCTCTGGACAATAATAAATAGTGCTGCTGTGTACATTCATGTACACATTTTTGTTTGAACAGCTGTTTTCAATTTTGGGGGCTATATACCAATGAGTGAAAGTGCTGGGTCATACGACAGCTATGTTTAATTCATTGAGAGCCATTAAAACCTTTCCAAAGCAGTTTATTCAGTTGACATTCCCACCAGTAATGTATAAGGGCTCCCATTTTTCCACATCCTTGCAGACATTTTTCTTTTTAAATGATGGTTATTCTGGTAGGTGTGAAGTGGTGTTTACTGTGATTTTGAGTGGTATTTCCTCATAACTACAGACAAAAAGCATCCTTTCATATGTTCTTTGGCTATTTGTGTATCTTTGCCCTAATGTTTACTCAGGTCCTTTGCCCATTGAATTAGTTTTCGACAGCCGCTGAAGTAAAGTACCATGAACTAGATAAGGTTAAACAAAAATTCATGGTCTTAGTGTTCTTGAGGGTTAGAAGTCCAAAATCAAGATGTAGGCAGGGTCATATTCTCTCTGAAATCTTCAAGGAAATCTTGCCTTGTCCTTTCCTATGCTCTGGCCATTTGCTAGCGATCTTTGGCATTCTTAGCATAAAGATAAATCCTTCCAATCCTCCATCTCCATATGAACATCTCCCTTTGTCTTCATGTGGTGGCCTCTGTATAAGGGCCCCAGTCATATCGGATTGGAGGCCCGCCCTATTCCGATAGGACCTCACTTTAAGTAATTACGTCTACAACCGCTCTATTTCCAATCAAGAAATCCTGAGGTAACGGTGTTAGGATTTCAACGTATCTTTTTTTGGGAGGAACACAATTCAACCTGTAGCATATGTTTTTTACTTAGGACTTTTTTTTGGTTTTTATGGTTTTTTTTTTTTGGTTTTGATTTATGAAAGTTATTTACATATTCTAGATATTAGATCTTGATCAGATTTGAATCACAAATCTTTTTCTACTTCTGTGGACTGTCTTCTCATTTTCTCTATAACGTTTGCACAAAAGCTTTTAATTTTGATGAAGTCCAATTTTTTTCTTGTAATTTCAGTTTCATATCTGAGAAACCATTGCCAAATCCAAGGTCATGAAGATTTACACCTATGTTTACTTATAAGAGATTTAAGTTTTGCCTGTAAAAGTTTTAAGTTTTAGCTTGTTTGTTTATAGCTCTTATATTTAGCTTTGGTCCCTTTTGAGTTAATTTTCTGCATATGATGTGAGGTTAAGTGTCTACCTTTATTCTTTTGCTTGTGGAACCCCGTTGTCTCAATATCATTTGTCGAAGAGACCATTCTTACTGAACATATTGGCACCTTTGTCAAAAAATTAAAAGAACAGATTACAGATATATTTTTCATCTCTCAGTTATGGTGCATTAATCTATATGTTTCTCCTCATGTCGGTGGCTAATGTTTGGAAACTTGTAATTATCAGCGCCCGTGTTTGAATTGTTGTAGCATTGCACAAAGTTTTAAAACTGGGACAGGTAATCTTCTACATTTGCTCCTCTTTTTCAGTATTGTTTGGGCTATTTAGGGCCTCTTAAAATTCCATTTGAGTTTTACAATCAGCTTGCTCATTTTTGCAAAAAGGACATTGGCTTTTAATACGAATTGCATTGAATCTGCAGATTGCTTTGGGGATTATTACCATCTTAAAAATAGTGGGTGTTCCAATATATAAACACTATAAACACAAGGTGCTTTCCCATTTACTTAGGTCTTCTTTATTTCCTTTCAGCAATGTTTTCTATTTTAGTTTTTTGGTAAAATTTGTTCCAAAGTATATTCTTTTTGGTCCTGTTACAAATGGAATTATTTTATTTCCTTTCATATTGTTCATTCTTAGTGCATAAAAAATCCAACAAGTTGACCATGTATTCTGCAACTGTGGTAAACTCATTTATTCTAATAGTTGTTTTAAAAAAATTCTTTAGGATTTTTAACAGTGATAGTATTATGTCTTCATTTCAAATTTTGTTTTTTATTTTTCTTGATGAATGTTGTGGCTTAGAGCATCTACAGTGTTGAATAGAAATGAGGAAAGGAGGTACCTTTTCATATTCCTTAGGGGGGAAAGATTTAAATCTTTCAACATTGAGTATGATGATAGCTGCTATTTCTCAAAAATGTCCTATATTAAGGTGAAGTTGTCTTCTTTCTAGTTTGTCTAATCTTTTTAAATATAAATGGGTATTAGATTTTGATGAATGCTTTTTCTGTCTGAACACATAATGTAGCTCTTCCCTCTTCACTCTATCTGTGGAGTGTGTTACACTGATTTTTTTCAATATGTTTAATCACCCTTACATTCCTGGAATAAATCCTACATAGTTATGCTATACAAAACTTCTAATATTCAGTTGGATTAAGCATGACAGTATTTGAGTATATATGTATAGTCATAAGAGTTACAGCTCTGTAATCCTATTTTCTTATATTGTCTTTAGTATTGGTATCAGGGTAATGCTGGTTATATAGAACTAGTTAGAAAGTGCTTGCCTCTCATATTTTTTTGGAAAAAATTAAGATTGGTGACCAATCTTTGAAAATTTGGTAGAATTTACCAACAAAGTCATCATGTGTTGCATTTTTTTATTTATTGGGAGGTTTCTGAAAACTGATTTCATTTTCTGTTATAGAGCTATTCAAACGTTCTATTCTAGATTCAGTTCTGGTAGTTCTGCGTTCTTAGAATTTGTCTATATCCAGGTGATCTAATTTATTGTATAATTGTTTATAGTACTCTTTTGGGTTGAATTTCTTTTCTTTCTTTCTTTCTTTTTTTTTTTTTTTTTAAGATTTTTATTTCTTTGAGAGCGAGCACGAGCAGGGAAGAAGTGTAGAGGGAGAGGGAGAATCAGACTCTCCACTGAGCAGGGAGCCTGATACAGGGCTGGATCTTAGGACCCTGGGATCATGACCTGAGCGAAAAGCAGATGCTTAACTGACTGAGCCACTAAGGGGCCTTAAATTTCTATTTTTAATTAAAGTTGACATGAAATATATTTTCTGTGTACAACATAGTGATTTGACTATTATACATTACAAAATGCTCACCACAATAACACTGGTCACCATATAAAATTATATCATTGGATGTATTTCATATGCTATAGTTTTTACCTCCATGGCATATGTTATTTTATAACTGCACATTTATACCTCTGAATCCCCTTCACCTATTTTCCCTGTACACCAATTCCCATCCCTTCAGCAACCGTGAGTTTTTTCTTGTTCGACTTTATTCTTTTTGTTGCTGTTATTTAGTAATTTTTTTTCAGATTCTACATAAAAGTGAAATCATATGGTATTTGTTTTCCTCTGATTGACTGACTTCACTTAGCATAAAACCCTCTAGGTCCACCCATGTTGTTGTAAATGGGTAAGATTGCATTCTTATTAATTTTCATTAATTTTTTAATTCCAGTATAATTAACATACAGTGTTAAATTAGTTTCTAGTGTACAATATAGTGCTTCAACAATTCTATATATTATGCAGCATTCATTACGCTAAGTGTACCACCAATCCTCCTCACCTAGTTGACCCATCCATCCACCCACCTCCTCTTGGCAACCACCAGTTTGTTGTCTACAGTAAACAATTTGAGTGGTTGGGGTTTTTTTTGGTCTTTCATCATTTATTTTTGTTTTTCTTAAATTCCAAGTACGTGTGAAATTATATAGTTATGTGTCTTTCTCTGACTTATTTCACTTAGTATATACCTTCTAAGTGCGTTCATGTTGTTGCAATGGCAATATTCCACTGTGTGTATGTATATGTGTGTATGCATGTGTGTGTGTATCTGTGTGTGTGTTCTTTGGGTAAATAACCAGTAGTAGAATTACTGAATCGTATGGTAGTTCTGTTTCTAATTTTTTGAGAAACCTCCATACTGTGCTCCACAGTTGCTGCACCAGCTTGCATTCCTACCAACAGTGCAGGAAGATTCCTTTCTCTCCACATCCCACCAACACTTGTTTTTTGTGTTGTTGACTTTAGCCAGTCTCACATATGTGTAGTGATATTTTACTGTGGTTTTGATTTGCATTTCCCTTATGATGGATGATATTGAGCATCTTCATGTGTCTGTTGGCCATCTGTATATCTTTGGAAAAATGTCTGTTCATGTTTCTCATTTTTTAATTGGATACAGGTTTTTGTTTTTGTTTTTGTTTGGTGTTGAGTTATATAAGCTCTGCATATATTTTGGTTATTAACCCCTTATTAGATGTATCATTTGCAAATAAATTCTCCCGCTCAGTAGGCTGCCTTTTTGTTTTGTTGATTATTTCCTTTACTGTGCAAAAGTTTTTTGTTTTGGTGTAGTTTTGGTAGTTTATTTTTGCTTTTGTTTTCCTTGCCTTAGCAGACATATCTAGAAGAATGTTGCTATGACCAATGTCAGAAAATTGCTACCTATGCTCTCTTCTACGTTTTGAGTTTATTTTTGTGTACGGTATAAAGAAGTAATCCAGTTTCATTCTTTGGCCTGTAACTGTCCAGTTTTCTTTCTTTCTTTTTTTTTTTTTTTTAAGATTTTATTTATTTATTTGACCAAGACACAGTGAGAGGGAACACAAGCAGGGGGAAGTGGGAGAGGGAGAAGCCAGCTTCCTGCTGAGCAAGGAGCCCTATGTGGGGCTTGATCCCAGGACCCTGGGACCATGACCTGAGGTGAAGGCAGGTGCTTAATGACTGAGCCACCGGGCACTCCAACTGTCCAGTTTTCTCAATAACATTTGTTAAAGAGACTGTCTTTTTCTCATTGGGTATTCTAGCTTCCTTTATCGTAGATTACTTGACCACATATTCATGGATTTATTTCTAGGATCTCTATTCTGTTCATTCATCTACAGGTCTTATTTTTGCATCACTACCATACTGTTTTGATTACTGTGGCTTTGTTCCGTATCTTCAGATCTGGGATTATGATGCCTTCAGCATTGTTTTTGTTTCTAAACTGGCTTTGGTTATTTGCTTTGGTGGTTCCATACAAATCTTAGGACTATTTGTTCTACTTCTGTGAAAAATGTTGGTATTTTGATAGGGGTTGCCTTAAATCTGTAATTGCTTTGGGTATTATGGACGTTTTAACAATGTTTGTTCTTCTAATCCATGAACATGGAATATCTTCCCATTTCTTTTTTTTTTTTTTTAAAGATTTTATTTATTTATTTGACAGACAGAGATCACAAGTAGGCAGAGAGGCAGGCAGAGAGAGAGGAGGAAGCAGGCTCCCCACCGAGCAGAGAGCCCAATGCGGGGCTCAAGCCCAAGACCCCGAGATCATGACCCAAGCCGAAGGCAGAGGCCTGAACGACTGAGCCACCCAGGTACCCCTTAACTCTCTTTTAAATATTGGTAGAATTCACCTGTGAAGTTGTCTGATCCTGGACTTCTGTTTGTTGGGAGGTTTTGTTTTTGTTTTTGTTTTTGTTTGTAGGTTACAGGTTTCTAGGAATTTATCCATTTCTTCCAGGTTGTCTAATTTGTTGGAATATAATTTTTCACAATACTATTGAAATTGTTTGTATTTTTGTGGTATTGGTTATTTCTTTTATTTGTGGCTTTATTTAAATTCTTTCTGAGTTTGGCTAGAGCTTTATCAGTTTTGTTGATTCCCTGCCTCCCCCCACCCCACTGCCACTGGCAAGAACCAGCTCCTGGTTTCATTGATTTGTTCTATTGTAATTTTTGTAGGTTTTATTTTTGGGGAGGGGTGTCTTTTTGTTGTTAGTGGTGGTTTTTTGTTTTTTTGTTTTTGTTTTTGTTTTGTGTGTGTGTGTGTGTTTGGTTTTTTGGGTTTTTTTTTTTTTTTTTTTTGGTTCCTATATCATTTATTTCTGCTCTAATCTTCTTCCTTCTGCTGGCTTGGGGGTTTGTTCCTTTTCTAGCTCCTTTAGGTATAACGTTAGATTGAGAATTTTCTTGCTTCTTGAGGTAGGCCCATATTGCTCTAAGCTTCTGTCTTAGAACAGGGCAGGGGGCAGAGGGGAGAATGGGAGAGGAATGGTGACTAACAGCTCTTTTGTTTTTGAAGTCTCCTAAAGATCCCTGACCATCTGGTGTTTGTTCTGAGATTAGTAAATAAACCTGCCTGTATATCCCTGGCATTTTTCAAATTGCTGCTTCTGTGCTGTATCTTAGTGGCTTTGTTTGTTGTGCCATCTCTTTAAGGGCAGAGACTTTCCCCTTGCTGTCCAGCTCTTCCAGAGCTCTGCTCACTGATTTTTAAAGTGCTTGGTGTTAAAGCCCCACTAATAGTTTAAAAACAAAAACAAAAAACAAACAAAAAAACCCCAAACTGACAAAGTTATGTTCCCCTGGTTTTCAAAGCCAAATGTCATGGGATTTGTCCTCTAGTGTGTGTTCTCCATGCCTGGGGTGCCTGCATGGGGTCTCTTCCTTTCTCTTTGTGCTTGTAGTGTCCTTTTCTCCTGAGATCAGTCTTGTGGCTGTTTGGTTCCTGGTGATGTCTCTGCCCTTGCTACTTCCTGTCAATGTGGTCTCTTCTCTAGATAAGCTGTGGTGAGTCTGTTCTACCAGTCTTCAGGTTGTTTTCTGGATTATTTTTGCCAATGTGGATGTTATATAGGTATATTCATGGGACAAAATGACCTTAGGATCCCCTTACTCCACCATCTTCCCTAGATCTGATTTCATTTTTCTTTAGACACAAATACTGTATTGAGCATATATATCACTTCTTTATCCATTCGTTTATCAATAAACACTTGGGTTGCTTCCATATCTTGGATAAATAATGCTGCAATAAACAGACTTCTGTGCCTGTATCTTTTCAAATTAGTGTTTCATTTTCTTTGGGTAAACACCCAGAAATGAAATTACTAATTGTATGGTCTAATTTTAATGTTTTGAGAAAGTTCCATATTGTTTCATAATGCCTGCACCAGTTTACATTTCCATTAACAGTCAAAAGTATTCCTTTTTCTCCATATCCTCACCAACACTTGTTATTTCTTAAATTTTTGATAATAGCCATTCTGACAGTTGTAAGGTGATAGCTCATTGTGTTTTTAATTTGCATTTCCCTGATGTGTTGAACATCATTTATGTGTTGGTCATGTGTGTGCCCTTGGTAAAAAGTCTGTTCAAGTTCTCTGCTCATCTTTAGTCAGAATTTTTGTGGTGTTGCATTGTATAAGTTCTTCATATATTAAGCCCTTATTAGATCTATCACTTGCAAGTATCTGCTCCCATTCAGTAAGATACCTTTTAGTTTTGTTGATGATTTTCTTCACTTTGAAAGGCTTTTTAGTTAGATGTAAGCCTAGTTATGATTTTAGTTGTTTTTGTCTGGGTAGACGGAGCCAGAGAAATATTACTGAGGTTGATGACCAGGAGTTGACTGCTCAAGCGTTCTTTTAGAAGATTTATAGTTTCAGGTCTCGTATTTTTTAGTTCTTTAATCCATTTGAATTCTGTTTTTGTGTATCGTAAGAATGGAGTCCCATTTCATGCTTTTGCATGTAGCTGTCCAGTTTTCTCAACACCATTTATTGAACAGACTATCTTTTCTATACTTTAAGTTCTTTCCTCCTTTGTTGGTTAATTGCCCATATAGGTATGAGTTTGTCTCTGTTTCATTGATCTATGTGTCTATTGTGCCAATAACAAATTTGTCTGATAACTATAGTTTTGTGGTATAAGATTTGGAATTGTGATATCTTCAGCTTGTTTTGTTTTTACTTTATTTTCCTCTTAAGAATGCTTTGGCTAAAAAAAAAAAAAAAGAATGCTTTGGCTATTTTATATTATAGGTCTTTTGTGGTTCCATGTAAACTTTACAATTACTTGTTTGAATTTTGTTGAAATTTTGATAGGGATTGAATTGAATCTGTATCTTGCTTTGAGTTTTATGGACATTTTAACAATGCTCTTTCTGAAGCATGGTGTATTTTTCCGTGTGTGTGTGTGTGTGTGTGTGTGTGTGTGTGTTGTCTTCAAATTTTTTCATTGTCTCATAGTTTTCAGATTATAGGTCTTTCTTTCATCTCTTTAGTAAAATTTATCTCTAGGTATTTTGTTCTTTCCCATGCAATTGTAAATGGAATTGTTTTTAACTTTTTTCTTTCTGCTAGTTCGTTATTAATGTATAGGAATGCAACAGATTTCTGTGTATTAATTTTCTGTCCTTCAACTTTACTGAATTCACTTATAGTTTTTGGTGGAGTCTCTAGGGCTTTTTTTTTTTTTTTTAAAGATTATTTATTTATTTATTTGACAGAGATCACAAGTAGGCAGAGAGGCAGGCAGAGAGAGAGGAAGGGAAGCAGGCTCCCTGCTGAGCAGAGAACCCAATGTGGGGCTAGATCCCAGGACCCTGGGATCATGACCTGACCCGAAGGCAGAGGCTTTAACCCACTGAGCCACCCAGGCGCCCCTTCTAGGGCTTTTTATGAATTGGGTCCTGTCATCTGCAAATAGTGACAGTTTTACTTTTTCCTTACCAATTTGGATGACTTTCTAATTTTTGTGGCTAAGAGTTCTAATTCTATGTTGGATAAAGTGGTGATAGTGGACTAATCTTGTTCCTAGATAATGGAAAACTGTTCAGATTTTCTATTTCTTCCTGATTCAATCTTGGAAGATGATATGTTTCTAAGGAATAAGCTTTCAGGGGGAAAAGCTTTCAGCTTTTTACTATTTAGTCCTCAAGTATGGTTTTAGCTCTGTGTTGTCATATATGACCCTTATTCTGTTGACTTATGTTCACTCTGTACCTGTCTGGTTCAGAAGTTTGTTTGTTTGTTTTAATGGATGTTGAATTTTATTGAATGCCTTTTCTGCATCTATTGGGATGATTACATAGTTTTTTTTTTTTTTAATCTCTGATTTCATTAATGTGGTATATCATGTTGATTTGGGAGGTGGAATCATGATTGTATTCCTAGAATAAATCCTACTCATTATGGTGAGTAATTCTTTTCATATATTGCTTGCTAATATTTTATTGAATTTTAGCATCTATGTTTATTAGGGATATTGGTGTGTAACTCATCTTTTGTTTGTTTGTTTGTCTGGTAGTGTCATTGTCTGGTTTTGGTATGAGGGCAATGCTAGCCTCAAAATGAATGTGGTAGCATTGCTTCTATATAAAAATACATAGGTATTATATAAAATACAGGAATAATAAATAATAGTATAGGAATATAAGAATTAATAGTTTGACAAGGGTAAGTATTCTTTAAATATTTTATAGAATTTATCTGTGAATCCATATGATGCTGAACATTTTTTGAGAGTTTTGATTCAATTTTATTAGTAGTAATCAGTCTTTTCAGATTTTCTATTTCTTCCCAGTTCAGTCCTGAAAGATTTTGCTTCTATGAATTGGCCATTTCTTCTAGATTTTCCAATATGTTGACATACAATTTGTCATAGTAGTTGCTTATAATCCTTTGTATTTCTGTAACATGTGTTATAACTTCTCATTTATTTCTGGTTTTGAGTCCCCCCCCCCCCCACCCTTTTCTTCCTTCTTCCCTTCCTTCCTCTCTTCCTTCCCTTCCCCTTCCCCTTCCTTCCTTCCTTCCTTTTGATGATTCCAGCTAAGGTTTATTTTGTTTATCTTTTCAAAGAACTAGCTTTTAGTTACATTGATTGTTTTCTTTTGTAATCTCCATTTATTTCCACTCCAGTTTTTATTATTTCCATTTTGATCTTTTCTTCCTTCTATTAACTTTGGGCTTTGATTTGTTTCTAGTTCCTTGTGGTTCAAGCGTAGATTGTTAATGTTAACATTTTTCTTGTTTCTTAAGGTAGGCCTGAATCATTACAAATTGCCCTCTGAGAATTGCTTTTGCTGCATCTCAAAGATTTTGAACCAGTTTCCATTTTCATTTGCTTTCAGGTAATTTTTATTTGCCTCTTTGCTTTTTTGGACCCATTGGTTGTTTAGTAGAATGTTTAGCCTTCACGTGTTTTTCCCCCCCCAGTATTTTTCTTGGAATTGTG